>NW_026126434.1:21787500-22232500 GCF_943737965.1 Phodopus roborovskii | reverse complement strand
AATACTAATTCTATACAATTCTCCACAAATATTTTTCAACATTTTATTTTAGAAAAAAATGTAGGTTCATAAGAAGTTTCAGAAATGAGACATAGAATTTACCTAGTTTTCTTTACTAACATCTTGTGTAAGCAAAGCATTGCCAAATCATCTGGCATACATTCTTACATACAAAAAGGTGTGTGGTTATATGCTGAAAATGGTGGTGTTCAGAAGTATATGAAATAAGAGTAGAAATCTGTCCCATGCCCTGCCTGAAGCCACATAAGCAGGGTTCATGGTTTGTTGTTCCTCCCTGCAATATTCTCTGTGTATATGCTTGTATGTATGTATACATACATATATATATTATGTCAACGATCATCTGTATTCTGTTTTCATATGTAACAGCCACCATTATTTTCACATGCTCAACATGATGGACATTTGTCCCATGTACACACTATAGCACAGCCACATAGAACAGGTAGGATTCATGTGTGTGTGTTCACACACACACACACACACACACACACACTCACTTTCTTCAGAGCAGGCCCATTCTGTATTGTTCATTCAGCTTGCTCTTTTACTTGATAGAGGTCACGAATCATGTGCTATCCATCCTCAGTATGGCAAGTATCAGGATGTTTTGTATTGCCAACAGTTCTGTAGTAAAGATGTGTGACAGGAAATTGATTTCTTTTTCTGATAGACACTTAGGCTATCGGAATACCAGTTATTTGCTGTCACCCACAGCATTTACTACCAACCTTTGCAGAGTTATTAAATGCTTTTGGCAATGACTTTCTCGAAATATGTTTGTGAGTTAGTGCTACAGTGAGCTTTGGAATCTTAAGTCTATTTCTGTAGCAGCAGCAGCCAGGTGAAGTTTCATGTTGTCCCTACCTGGAAGTCAGGAAGACCCCTATCTTCCCTGCAACCACAAGAGAAGTCTGTCCAGTGGTAGCCGGGATTCTTTCCAAAGCCCACAGATGCTTGGATGTTCAGGCATAAACAGCTCTCTCTGCGTCCCGAGAGGGCCTCGCCAGTTTTGTGCAGTGGTTGGGGAACAAGGCTCTGTTATTTGTCCCTTTGTTTGTGTTTTATTGTTCTCTGTGAAAGAGATTTGAACTTGGGCTTACAAAATTTGTATTTGAGTCCCCTCTTCCCTGGTGTCTCAGCTTTGTGCTAGGGTTCCATTAAAATCCTACCTGCTCTCTGCGGCTGTGCCGTGGTGTGTGCATGGGGTCGATGTCCATCACGTTGGGCATGCGAAAATAATGGCAGCTGGTCACGCATGAAAACAGAATACAGATGCTCACTGACATAACTAACAGTCAGGCTTAGCATGTTTCAGCCTCGGTTGGTTCGACAGTGATAGTATTCAGTAGCAACCAGGCCTCTTGCAGTTTCTTCTTTTCCCCATGCTAGTGATTAGCTAATGATCAACATTTGTGACACTCTTTTACAATTTCCTGCTGACAGCTGCTGTGCTTGAGGCCCAGACTAAGGTACGATGCTTGGAAGTCTGTGTGTTAAATGAATTTTTGAGTGGACTCATGTAACTTAGAGTGGGTTCATGCGATGTATCCCCACTGTAACGTATCTCACTGTAATGTGAGATCATCTGTGGATGGTTATGTGTCAGATGACAAAATGAGATTGCTTTTATCTTATGGTGAGCATTAAGCAGGTACCTGACACATATTTGCTATCTCTGTGCCTTTTGGTACCTTCACCATCGTAACCTCCTTCATTTAAGACAGATCCATAGCTGGGCACGGTGATAAGGAAGTATTCAGGAGGCAGAGGCACATGGTCCAAGTCCAAGCTCATCTGCACAGTGAGCTCCAGGGCAACATAGTGAAACCCTGTCTTAGCTTTTTGAATTTTGATTTAAATCAGTCACATTTGAATATATTATAAGGTAAACACAATTTTAATATGTGTTTAAAATATTTATGCTTTAACATTGTACATAGGTTAAAATTTTAATAAGTGAAATCATGCAGTATTACCTTGAACCCGATGAGAAGGCCCTCGTGACCCCATGTATGCTGTAGTGGTAGTGGTCTTGGGGATTGGAGTTTGAGTAGCCAGTGAGCTGACAGTGCCCTTCTAGATGTTGTTGGTGTGGTTAGGGCCCAATGTTGCCCACTGATGGGTGAGATGAAGATGGTGGCTCTCCAAGTATCCTAAGGTCAGAGCAGTGAGTCAGATTTGTTCATCCATTGAGGATGGGTTGGTGTTAAAAATGGAACACTTAGTGAAAAAGCAACAACAGGAGAAACAGATTTATTTGTGGGATAATGCCAACTCAGGTAGAGTGAAAACATGTAAACAAAAGAAGCACACACACACCCACGCGGGGATATTCTGCTGTGCATACACTAAGTGTTACAGAACAGTTGCTTGTGAGGGTGGGGGCAGAATCTCATGAGGACAGTGAGATGGGTAAACGTACATATATAGATAAAGGACTGCCTGACTGTCCAGCTGTGGACAAAAGGCAGGCTAGTGGGAAGGGCTTTGTGGTAGCCCAGCTTGTACTCCAGCCGCTGCCTGTCTGTCCCACAGGACTGACCTTCCCTGGCTATAGGCCTTTGTTGTACAGGACAATATATTAATATACACCTAGAACTTTAGTGAGGTTTAATGTAAATGTCAGCCACTCCAAGGTGACTGTTTCCACACCTGACAACCCCCAGTCAAGATGAATTCTTCTGAAGAAAATACTTGGTCGGGTACTCATCGGCAGTATTTTTTGACACTCAGTAGCCTTCTACTTTTTTGTTTGGAAGAAAATGGAAGATGAAGAAGGAGGGCTTAGAAAACACTAGAAACCCACCAAAATTGGTAATGTGAAAACGGTATTAGCATACATTTATACTAAAATCTAGGAATAAGAATTGTTGTAGGATACATTTCTGGTCTGAAATCTTCATAAAAACATTGAAGACCCACTGTTAGCACACCTATGTTTGTGTAGGAATTAGGTAGTACACAAAGACCAAGATGTAAAGTACATTTCCTACTCCATTGCCAAAGGGGTTTAACATGTGTTTGGCTGTCTTCTTTTTGATAGTTTATGGGGACAGCAGGCCTTTTCCTGTGGTTGGAGAGCACAGGGCCTATAGGTTGCTTGTACTGTTGTTTCTGACACTTGAACTTTTATACATATCATCTAAGGCTCTTGAAAATACAGTGTGGATTCTGCTGATTGGAGGTGTGATCTTGGGGTCCTGCATTTGTTAAGATTTAAAACAAAATTGTGTGCCATATGTGTGTGCCTGTGGAGGCCAGAAGAGGGTATTGGATCCCTGGGAGCAGGAGTGGCAGGCAATTCTAACCAGACTTGTGTCTCTGCAAGAACAGGAAACACTCTTAACTGCTCAGCCATATCTTCAGCATCAGAGTCTACTTTTTGACAAGTTTCCAGGAGATGTTGATTACCTTTTTTAAACAATTAAAGTATTATCTATATACAGTAAGATTATTTCCCAGTGTGCGGTTCTGTTAACTTTTGACAGGTGAGTACAGTTGTCTAATTACTGCTAGAACCAAGTCATGCAAGTCTTACACTGGATTCCTTGTTCCCTCTGACAGTCCCCTCCCTGTCTGCTGGCATTCACTGTCTGGGTTCTATGGTTTTGTCTTCTCCAGTGTGTCATCATACAGAATAATGTATATATAGTATATAGCCTTTGAGTCAGGCTTCCTTCACCCAAAAACTTGTACATGAGGTCTGCCTAAATTGTACATGTCAACAGTCTGTTGCTTTTATGGCTTTCCATTGATATGGGTTCATATTCAAAAAAATCTTTGTGTGTCTGGGAGTGGGGCACAGTGCATGTGTAAAGGTCAGAGGTCAATCCTGTGAGTCAGTTCTCACGTTTTTTATTTGAGACAGGGCTCTTGTTGCTTACAGCTATACAGAGCAGACTAGCTGGCCTGCAAGCTACTAGGGACTCTCCAGTCTCCAATTCCCATTGCATCACAGGAATGCCAGGATTGCAGATGGCCACCACCCCATCAAGCTTTCTGTGGGTTCTGGGGACCCAAATTCATGTTCTTGTCATTGTTCAGAAAGAATCTTACTCTCTGAGCTGTTTCTCCAGCCCAAGATGCTATTTTTTTTTTTTTTAAACTAAAAATCTTAGAACTGGCTAGAGAGAGAGGGTTTAACTGGTAAAATGCCTGCTGCACAAGAATGAACTGCAGAGTTTGATCTCTAGAAAATAAATTAAAAAGACAGGTGTGGTACATGCTTGTATTCCAGTGCTGGGGAGACAAAGAAGAGCATATTCCCTGGGGCCCCTGGGGTCCCTGGGGCTCACTGGCCAGTCAACCAACCTAGCCGTCTTGGTTAGTTCCAGGCTACTGAGAGACAGACCCTGTCTCAAAAAACAAGGTGAATGGTTGGAGGCGCCTAAGGTTGATCTCTGGCCTCCACATGTACATGTGTGCATGCACACTTACACACACATACACATGTACACCCTCGCGTGCACACACAGATGTTTTGGACCTTTACAAGTAATAAAATTCTCTCTTCCCGTTGTTTTAGGTGATATCACTCAAAAAGGATATGAGAAGAAAAGGGCAAAGCTGCTGGCTCGTTATATTCCCCTCATTCAAGGTAAGGCCAACACCTTCTTTCGTTTTAGTAACAAATATACTGTCCTATAAAACGTGATATAAAAACGGATTTTAATGGGCTGGGTATGTGGCTTAATGGTAGAACACTTGCCTAGCATGTGATAGATCTTGGGTACAATTTTTTACACTGCAAACTTATAATAATAAATAAGAACTGATTTTTTAAATTTAAAAATTGGTATATGTTTCATATTTTATTAAGAGCTGAATAATGTGTCTGTTAGTAAATAATAAAATCCAAGGGCATAGATTATAATTTACAGCTTTGGCTTGATACAGAGCTCACTCCCAAATAGGACTTATTCTTTTGTTTATTTGTTTTTCAAGACAGGGTTTCTCTGTGTAACACCTCTGGCTATCCTTGAACTCATTTTGTAGGCCAGGCAGGCTTCAAACTCACAGAGATGCACCTGTCTCTGCCTCCCAAGTGCTGGGATTAAAGGTATGTGCCACCACTGCCCAGCAGCTTATTCTATATTCATGGTCATAGAGTAGCCGGATATATTTCCTTACTAGACAAGGACACATATTGTAAAATTTTAAATTCTTTGCACATTAATTTGTAGATTTGGCATGTTTATTATTTTGATTTTTGTTTTGTTTTTATTTTTCTGTTTGTTTGTTTGTTTGGTTGGTTGGTTGATTTTTTTTGAGACAGGTTTTCTCTGTGTAGTAGCTCTGGCTGTTCTGGAACTTGCTTTGTAGACCAGGCTAGCCTTGAACTTAAAGAGATGTGCCTGTCTCTTTCTCCAGAGTGCTAGGATTAAGGCATACACCATTACACCCAGCTGCTATTTTGAATATTTTTAATGGAATTTCACAACCTAATTCTTAAAGTTATGCCTTAAGTACAAAAGATCAGGAGATCCAGAATGTAATGGGAGGAGTTGTCTAGCAAGTTATTGAGTTATTATAAAGCTATCATCACCGAGAGTAGGTTACTTTGGAAGGGTAGGTTACTAGACTAGTGCGACAGAAAGGCCATCTCAGATGCATACATATGGACTTGGGTTAGGAGAGATGGCATGTGGCTAGGGTGCTGGCATAGCTGCAAAAGTTAACTTCAGGTGTGTTAGGTCCAAGTGTGAGAGGCAGAAACAGCAGTGCCCTTGGGAGATCTTACAGGGAAGTGTGGCCATCTCAAGATAGGAAGGATTTCTTAGCAGCAGCTGCTTCTTCTTCTTCTTCTTCACTACAGAGAGACTGAAAATTAAAACTGCAGGCTGTGGGAAGATGGTTATAACACAGTGATTTCAGAAATGGTCCCAGAATGAACAAACAGCCCTGGCTCTTTCTGCAGTAGAAGATCATGGCTAGGGGCCTAGCATGAGTCATGGTGGAGAACTGAGCATTAGAAGTCTAACCTATGCCACCAAGAGCCCAAATTTCCTATGATGAGAAAAATGGGTGAAGACTTAAATAGACATTTCAAGGAGGAAATAGCCAGTAATAATAATAATAATAATAATAATAATAATAATAATAATAATAATAATAAAAAATACCTAACATCTCAGATAATCAGAGAAGTGCAGATTAAAGTCAGAGCCTGACATCCATAAGGGAGTCATTGTAGATGTATCTGTGTCACGTGGTGTCACAGTTCTCCTTTAGGTACACAAGGATGTCCATCATGACCCAACAGATAAACCACCTTGCTCAGCAGAATCCAGACCATGGAGTATCAGAGCATGTAGACATCATAAGTGGAGAACCTCAGGGAGATGATGGTTTGGAAGGGCACCACAGAGCAGTGTGTCCATCATGAGCTTTAAAAACACACCAGACACTGGGAAGGGCGAGGCAGGCGAATCTCTGTGAGTTTGAGGCCAGCCTGGTCTACTTAGTGAGTTATAGGCTAGCCAGGGCTACACAGTGAGACTCTGACTAGAAAAGTAGTAATGACAATAATAAATAAACAAACCATGAAAAACCACACCCAAGATCCTTATGAAGCTGTTAAAGAAAGAAAAGGAAATGAATTTCTAGAATGGAAATTGATTTCTAACACACCATTTCCTGGTAAAGGTGAGATTGGACTGTAAGGTCATGTGATCTTCAGCTATCTGAAAGCTTTATTTCTTTTTCTTTTTTTAAACTTGAGAGAGATAGACTGAGAGAGGAGAGAGAGCTGAGTGTGCTGGTTAGAGGAAAACTCTTGGGAGTTCCTTCTCTCCTTCCATTTGGTTGAAGCAGGGTCTCTCATTTCTTCTGTGCTGTGTACTCCAGTAGCTTGCCAGGAAGCTCCTAGACGATTTTCCTGTTTTTGCTTCCTGTCTCTCCATAGGAGTGCTGTGATTACAGATGTATGCCACCATGTCTGACTTTTTCATACAGGCTCTGAGGATCAAATTCAGCTTGTTACTGTGGTGCAGTAGGCACCTTTACTTGTCCATTTTATTAGCCCATGCTTAAATATTATTATTATTTTGCTATTATTATTGCTGCTGCTGCTTCTTCAGAAAAAAATTTTAATGTGTGTATTTTGCTTATGTATTGTGTGTGCCTGTGCACCACGTGCATGCCCATGGAGGCCAGAAGCAAGTGTCCCTTCCCCTAGAATGAGGTAGAGGTGGCTATAAGATGTCACATGGGTTCTGGAAGCTAACTCCCTGTTGCTTGTAAGAACAGAAAGTACTGGTTACCACAGAGCCCTCTCTCCATCCCATGCTTTAGTTCTTAAACTGTGCAGTAGATACATTTTCTCCTATGTAAAACTTCCTAAATTGCTTGTACTTTATACTTCCCGTATTGATATATTTATAAATAACAGAAAAAGAATGTTGAAGATGCTGGATATGTATTAGTATTTGTTCATTCAAAACAAAAACTAAAATTGCAGGTGTGGTGGCACACACCTTTACTCTCAAGTATTTGGAACGTAGAACTCTGTGAATTCGAGGCCAGTCTAGTATACATGAGTTCCAGGACAGCCACATCCACATAGTAGAGAGACCCTGTCTCAAAAAACAAACAAACAAAGCCACACTAAAATTGAGATTGAAGGAAACGGTTAAAACGTTTTAAAGCCTATGTTTTTCCAGAAGTCACCACCACCCATTAAGCAGAACAGTCACCTATCTTGCCATTTCCAGTCCTAGGGAAGGTAAAGAGGGCTCTGGTTTTCCCCTCACACCACATAGCTTTGTTGGTTACATTGATATCAGGAGATGCTGAAACGAAACAGGTTTAATACTAGAGAATAAAAGGCAGTGATCTTTGTATACTGAACATCACTGTGTGCTTGGAGGGCTGCCTGGTTAGCTATGGGAATTGGTTTTTATTACTATTGTAACTTTAGAGGATATGTGATAGTAAGTAGCTTTTATCTTTCAACGGTTCCATTTTAAAGCATGAAAAATTAATTTAAAATGAAAATACATTGTAAAATACCAATTCACTTAGCAAGAAAAATACAGAACCTATATTGGGATCATAAAATATATTTGGAAGAAATAACCAATATCCAAACATTTGAGAAAACATAAATTTCTTAAGTGGAAGAAAGAAATTCAAAGAACAGGAAACATAAGTGGGTAATGAACACTAAATCACGCTCAACTTTAGTAGATACAGAAATGCAAATTAAGGTGAACTATCCTCTTAGGATAAAAGAATTCTTAAGCTTTCTCTAAACTAGTACCGAGAAATGTGTGAGGATATAGCACTTAGATGTGTTGCTTGTAGGAGTGTGAATCACTG
Source organism: Phodopus roborovskii (assembly GCF_943737965.1). NCBI lineage: Eukaryota > Metazoa > Chordata > Mammalia > Rodentia > Cricetidae > Phodopus > Phodopus roborovskii. The sequence goes on along the minus strand of NW_026126434.1, from coordinate 22,224,157 downwards.
TAACCTTGCTGGAAAGTTATCTCTTGCTACCTGCTAAAATTAAAAGTGTATCATGTTTTGGCTGGAGAAATGGCTTAGCATAAGAGCACGTCCTGCTGTTGCAGAGGACCAGAGCTCTGTTCCAGAACCCAATCAGGGAGCTCACAACCCCTTGTAACTGCAGCTCAGGGGAGATCTGAGGCCCTCATCTGGCCTCTATGGGCACCTGCACTCACACACTCCCCATATACATAATTTAAAACAAACAAACTTAAGGCGGGTATGATGCCTAAGGCCTTTAGCCCACTGTTTAGGAGGCAGAGGCAGATGGGCCTTTGTGAGTTCTGGAATTCAAGACCAACCTGATCTACATATCAAGTTCCAGATTGGCTAGGGGTCCACAACAAGACCATCTCAAACAACAACAAAAACTAGCCAGGCAGTGGTGGAACATGCTTTTAATCCCAGTACTCTGGAGGCAGAGGCAGGTGGGTCTCTGTGAGTTTGAGGCCAGCCTGGTCTACAGAGAAAATTCCAGGACAGCCAGGACTGTTACACAGAGAAACCCTGTCTCCAAAAAAAAAAAAAAAAAAAAAAGTCAAACAAAGAAACTTCCCCTTTATTCAGTAATTTCAGATCAGTTTATGTTGTCTTTGATGAAGATCTTATCTATCTAAAGGATAAATGTGCCCATGTTTTGGAATGTGCATATATACCACTGTGCAGCATGCCACATCACTTTATAATCCTTAATGCCAGAGACTAAGTGTTCTTCAGTGAAACTTTGAAGTAGTTCTTTAGTCCAGTAGGGCTACTGTTCAGTATTGTCATATATCTGTACATGTGCATGTATGCGTGTATGTGTATGTTTATGTGCAAGTGAATATGTGTGTTTGTGCATGTGTGTATTCATGTGTGTATGTGTGCTCGAATGCATGTGTGTGTATATATGCATGTGTGGATTCATGCATGTGTTCGTGTGTGTGTGTGTGTGTGTGTGTGTGTGTGTGTGTGTGTGTGCTCAGATGTTGAAGTTAAGCATAGGTCTCTGGAGTAGCTTTCTCGAATGAGTGCTATGTAACCAGCCACATTAGACAGCAGTTGGGCCAGCTCAGAGATTAGTACTTGTGGATACTGCCAGAGTCTAGCGATGAGTCTGAGTAGGCATCTGAGTAAGTGACCTGTGAGGGTCCCATCATTGGCTTTTGGGCTAGCAGGTCCCCCTCACCTGTCTCCCTCTCCTGTTTTGTCACCTGGCTCTTTTGATGTGGGGATCAGCATACTGGACCTCAGGCATAGCTGAGCCAAGTAGAGAGAGTTGTTGCTTCATGTGCCCAGTCCTAGAAGTCAGGCAGTACCACTTCTGTCACTGTGTTCCTATGAGGAACACTGACCCAGGGTAAAATCAGGATGGACTCTGCTTGTGTTGGGGGGTGTGGTCAAGACTGGAGGAGCCAGTGAGACTGGCACCTCCACTGGCTAGTCTTAGGCATTTTCAAACAAAGGCTGACGACACTGAGCTCATTCTTACTGAATCTCAGCTAAAGGGTGTGCTCTGTGCTGTCAGTAGATGTTAGCAGATTAGGATTGGATGGATACCAGAGACTTTTGTTTAGTGACCATGCAGTTTGTACCCTGCTATTTCTTACTGTCTTGTATCCTAGAGGTGGCTCTGGTCAGGGTGCTATCACTGTGAGCCAGGGCCTGGCTGAGGCTGTGTGGACATTTGAAGACAGAACCAACAGAGGTGCTGATTAGAACATTCTGTGCACTAATGTTATTCAGTATTATTATTCTTGGTGTTTATTCTCTACCTCTCCACTTTGTGTTTAAGGACCATCTAGTGATGGTTGGTAACCTGTTTGTCACTTAGAGTTTGATGACACTGTGGACTATAACAGTAACAACAAGCAGCACAGGCCATTTTAGATTTATGGAGCAGCCATAAATGCAGGAACTGACTCTTGGAGATGTGACTCACAGCAGACTTGAACTGATGGTGCCATGTTGCCATGGACACCCCAAGGGTGTAGTCGTCATTGTAATTATGAGCTAGAGGCTAGGCTAGGTCTAGTGGTGTGGGGAGAGGGTAGCCTAGATGTAGACATTGCCCTGGCCCATGTTCATGGCCCTTAATCCCAAGCCAGGGGCTCTTTAGTGCCTTAAGAGACACATACACCAGGAATGGTGTGGCATGTACTGTATGGCCATATAAGAGAAATGCACATTGTTTTAAATGGTGCTTTTTATATGGGAAAGCAAATTGTTTATACCAGCTATAAAACTGTGTTTCAGGAGTAGACCCATGTCTGCAAACAGAGAATAGAATTCCTGGGCCCTTGATGACTGCAGCTGCACCTAAACCACAGAAGTCTCGGGCTACCAACTCAAGGGATGAGCGCTTCCGGTCAGGTAGGTTCATAGCTCTGGAAGTGCGGGGGTAGAAGGTGGGGTTGCAGCAGGCAGGTTACTCTGTTCTCACTATTGAGGCTTTTGGTTGGTTTTTCTTTGCTAGAATGTCCACCAAAGAAGTAGTTAGTTTTCAGTTGAGAATGGTGGCACAAACCTTTAATCCCAGCACTCAGGAGGCAGAGGTAGGCAGATGTCTGTGAGTTTCAGGCCAACAAGCCAGGGCTATACAGAAAAATCCTGTCTTTAAAAAAAAAAAGGAGTTATTTTTCACCTGAGTGATAATTAACATCGTTATATTGTTTAAGAAAGTGAAACCTTCATATAATTTGGGGCCTTTTGTTTATTTGTTTTTTAAAATAGTTTTGGTGTTTTGAGACAGGATTTCTCTGTGTATCCTCCTTGGCTGTCCTGGAACTTGCTCTGTAGACCAGGCTGGCCTGGAACTCATGGAAATCTGTCTGCCTCTGCCTCAAGAGTGCTGGGATCAAAGGCTTGAGCCAATACGCCTGTCTCAGTTAGTTTTATGTCTGTCTTTTTTTTATTGCCTTAGAGGATGCTTGCTTGCAACAATCGTGTGAGTGTGAGTGTATGTGTGTGTATGCACGTGCGAGTGTTCGTGCGTGTGTGTGTGCGTGTGCGTGCGTGCGTGTGCACATGTGTGCATGTGCGTGTGTGCATACAGTTGTTATCTACTCTGTTTTCAGCTTTGAGCTTGGATAGGCTATCCTGGCTGGCCTATGAGCCTCTCGTTTCTGCCTCCTTAGCCCTGGGATTACAAGTGCACCTAGATATTTTTAAACTCTGAGTCCTGGGGGTCAAACTCAGGTCCTAGTGCTTGCAGTGCAAGCCCTTTACTGACTGAGCATCTCTCTGGTCTACAGAGAACTCTTCCTCTCCTGCCTACCAGTACAGCATGCTTGCTGTTTGTATCTACTTCACCAGGAGCTCTGGGGCGACACAGTAATATCTGTCTGTGGAAGTCACTGTACGACTGGTGTAATTGGAATTTCCTTTTAATAAGATTTCCCCACCACTTGGCAATGCTTTTTTATAAGTATTTAAACAATATTTAAATTTTTTTTTACTTTTAAAGACTTTTGCTTATTTATTTATTTTGCATGTATATATGTGTGTGAGCGTGTGCATGTGTGTGTGTGCTATGGTTCACACATGGAGATCAGAGAACTTGCAGGAGCTGGTTTTTCTTTTACTTTGTAGGTTCTAGGGATCAGGTGGTAATAAGTACCTTTACTTGCCTAGCCAACTTGTCCCCCTTATTTTGAGACAAGTGTTCAATCTCATGTAACTGAAGCTGGCCTGGAACTTGCTGTGTATTGGTGTATGGCCTTTAACTCTTGATCCTTTTGTTTTCATCTTGGGGACTAAGAACATGGTCATGTACCAAAATGTCCCCTTCCTGTGTACTGGGGTTGGAAACCAGGGATTCATACATGCTATGCAAGCATTCTACCGACTGAGCTGTACATGTGTGCTAACTGACCTGTGCATGTGTCTGGTCAGGTGTGCATGCATGTGGAGATCAGAGGTTAATGTTGGCCATCTTCCTTAATCATAGTACACTTAATTTTTTAAAATTACAGATGAATTGACTACTGCATATGCTGCATAATCATTGAAACACCCTTAATGGGAACTCACTGACATTCTGAGATGCTGACATTGATTTCCAGGCTGCTGTTTTCAAAATGTCTCTACTTGATTTGTTGATGTTTGTTTTGTGAACCTACTGATTAGCTGGAATGGCTGACCAGTGAACCTAACCTCTTGGGGTCCACAGTTTTTTGTTTTTACTTTTATTTTATAACTAGAAGTATTAATCAAGTTCAAAAGTTGATTCCTCAAGCAAAGCAATATATAGAGGGAATTTGAGGTATGGGATAAGTGGGTAAGCAGAGCATTTTTTTCTGCTTGTTGTAAACATACATAAAAATGGATTGTAACCAGTGTGGTAAACACCTACTGCTACTGTTGTTCCTGTGCAGATGTCCACACAGAAGCCGTGCAAGCAGCTTTGGCCAAGTACAAAGAGAGGAAGATGCCCATGCCTTCAAAAAGACGGTCTGTCCTCGTGCATTCATCCGTAGGAACCTATACTCCTCCAGGTATTGACAAATGGCTTCAGGATGGAGTTTTATGAGTGTGTCATAGACCTGGTGGTGTAGTACTTATTTTTACTGAATTGGAATGTCCTTGTAGCCTGTAATACAGGTTTGAAAAATTTAGAAATTAAAAATATTTACATGTGTGCATATTCCTTACCTAAGAACCTATAGTATGTTTGGTATTTTTCTTATCCAAGTGAATATTTGTATTGTAGTAGGAATTTTGTAAGGATTTTACTTTTTTTTAAAAAAAAAAAAAACTAGTAAAGAGATGAACCTAAAACAGCCACTTAATGCAGAGCAAACTTCTGGAACTGAATTTTAAACTTATTCTAATTCATTCCCTTTGTCTGTTGTACCACTAACCTCCTAGCCACGTCTCCTCTGGGGTCATTTAAGACACTTATTTGGATGGTCAGGTATATTTTATCATTCGTTGTTACCTCTGGAAATGAAAGTATGTATATAGGTTTCTCTCTAACGTCCTCTTTAGCTGGACTGTGGTACTGATGTATGGTGGCTTCATTCATGCATTTCCACAGATGCCCCTCATGTTTCTAAGTCAACAGATAAGTCATTTAGGTGTGATGCGTTTGGAACTACTGAAGTGGTGAAGACTAGAATGTACAAGATTTTCAGGGTGTCCTGGCAGCTCATTGGGTGCCTCTTCCCTTTTAAGAAAAGCTCATTGGAAAAAGTCTTTAGAAATTACTGTCACATTACTGTCTCTGCTAATAACACTATAGGCACTGTCTGACATTAAAATGTTTTAATAACTGTAATAAAATGCAGGCATGCCGACCCAATGGAAGCCTAATTCACAAATAGTTTTATGAGCCGAAGCAGTTATGTTGAGATAGAACCCTTTCCAGAGTTTCTTCCCTGTTTCCCCTATGAACATGGATGTAGACAGGGCCATAGTCTCCCATAACACCTGCAGTGCCATGACATTCGCGTGTGGGCTAGGATATGAGATGCGGGCCGCTGATGTGCCATGCTCAAGTGTGGATGTGGAGTTGGGCCGTGTGGATGGACAGCATGAGTGCTGGACACTCACAGAGCACATCACAGTTGGGTTTCCTAGGTTTAGGGGACAGAACTGTTTCCATTCCTAGTGTGTGATACACTGTGGCCAAGGTCTCTGTGGGGATCTTGGCACTCATGGGATCACCTCTCAAAAGTAGGACTTCCTGTGTGCCCTTCTGAAGGTGACCTTTGAGGTGCCCACTTGTTGTGCAGGGTAGAACTGTGCTTCAGGCCTGGGACCAAGTGAGAGACCCCCTCCCCCTCTTGCCCCATCTCTACATCATGCTTGTCGTCGTTATTTTAATCACAGACACGTCATCTGCCTCAGAAGATGAGGGCTCTTTACGGCGACCTGGGCGACTCACCTCCACTCTGCTCCAGAGCCATTCCAGCATCGAGCCCTGGCTCGACAGGGTCATTCAGGGCTCGTCCACTTCATCCTCTGCATCCTCCACCTCATCCCACCCGGGAGGGAGACCTGCTGCTGCTCCTAGTGCTGCCCCTGCGCTTGCAGGCCTCACGGCCCACGCCCACATAGGTCAGTAACAGCTGTCTAGTCCTGCCAATTGGGAAGGGTCAGGAGTGTCCGGGACAGAGGACTACTGTCAAGTGACTGAGATCATGAGCCAGATGTCACATGGTGCCTTGTCTGCTTGAGCTATCAGCTGGTTTTTAGCTTTTAATAATCACATTTGACACAATGGGGGGGTCACACTTGGATGGTTTGGCATCCAAATTACTGAACAGAATGGTTCTATTGCTATGTTTTTGTCTCCATCTAGACCCACCTCTTTCTTGTCTGAAATGTGTCTTTTAGTGACAGAAGCAATCCTGTAATTCCATTGCCTGGCAGTTCCAGGCTGGTGGGCATGCCCCAGCCCTTAGCGACATGCTGTTCTCTTGACGTCCTATTGTCCTTTCCTCTTTTTCGGATGGTTGTGATGGCCACCCTGGGCCAGGCTCTCTAGTCACCATCTCTCCTGTGGCCTTTTGCGTGTGTCTATAAGGGCCGCGTGTTGTCCTTGTGCACGAGTCCTGAGATGGTGGCTAAGGCACTAGTTTTGGTCTGATCTTTCTTCCTGCAGATAGTCCTCTTCCTAAAATCAAGATGTCAGTTAAAGCTAGTCTTAAAGATATAGGAGTCTTCTCAGTCATGCGTTCTTGGGTAACAGTAATTTTAGAAAGAAAGAAGTGGCACCTTGAGCCATTTGAAACCCTGCCTATGAAAAGTAGATGTGTGATTAGTTGTATGCGAAGCCCAGAGATATTCATGTCCTAGTCCCTTAGAATGTAGTCCATATTAAAGACTCATCTCATCCCCCATTTTCTGGATGAAGCAGAGGGAGTGAGCATGACTTGCTGAGCTCACACCCTCCTCAGTGGGAAGAGTGCTGGCCCCAGTGTTGTTTGTGCCCCTTCATTTTCTCATCTGCTGGACCTGGGGTGGTTGGTGAGCACCTGCAGTGTATCAGGAACGTTGGTGGAGCAGGCCACTCGAGATGCTGCTGGGACCATGTTCTGAGTTCTTTTCAGGTCCAAGTTTGGTGTGCTGGCTGGCACAAGAGTGAATGGGGATGTGTCTGCTGGTAGCCTGTGGTTTGTCTCAGCACCCTCTCTGGAGCTTGTCAGTTCATCTCTTTGATTTTTATTTTTTGAGACCCTGTATGATTCCTGTCTACTCACTGGACATGTGTTTCCCACTGCAATGGTGTCAGGTGGAAATCTGTGCTTCCTCTGCCACACCGTGCTTCTTGCTCACGGAGCAGCTGTATGAGTAGCAGCAGCAAGAGTAGATCGGCATTAATAAAACAGCTGCCTGCAGGGTGTCTGCAGCGCCATTTCCTGTGTGGCTGGTGGCTGCAGCCTACCTTTCCTCAAGGAATTTGACAGTCTGGGACAGGAAGGCAGCCAGTGCTGTGCTTTCCTGTTGATATGGAGGCTTTTGTGTTGTTTTTGTTTTACATTTATTTATTTAGCTCTGTGTGTGTGTGTGTGCACGTGCACACGCGCGCACGCACACAGCGCACCTGTGTGTGGGTGCATTTATATCTCCATAGTGTGAGAGTCCCCTTCCCTTTCTTACTTGCTTGGCCTACCATGGATGTTTTGTGACTGACTCTCCTCAGTGTCAAAAAAAATCTCAGCTTGGATCCCATGATCTTACTGCAGATGTAGTTTTGATCTTCTAGTGAGTAGTTGAAGAGCACACTTAACTTGATTTCTACACTTTATTTATTTAGTTATTTATTTATCCCTTTAACTTTAAATGCATTTAAAGTTGTTTATTATGTGTGTAGGGACACCATGGTGCATGGGTAGAGGTCAGAAGAGCTAATTGTTCTCTTTCTACCATGTGGGTTCTGGGTATTTCAACTCAGGTTGTAAGGCTTGGTGGTAATTGCCTTTACCTGTGCACTCAGCCCACCAAGCTTTGTTATTTTGCGTGTGTGTGGTCACAAACTTATGTGTGTTTGTGTCAGTTCCCTCCTTCTACTGTGTGCTCCAGGAATTGAACTCAGGTCAAAGGCTGGCATGGCAAGTACTTTTATTCACAGAGCCACCTCACTGGCTTTTAACTTGATTTCCAAATACAAGTTTATCTTTCTTAATCTCAAGTCTGAAATGTAGACCAGCACATTGGAACATTTCAGGGTTTCAGTTAGGAATGCTTGACTAGGGAATGTCCCTATTTAATGTCCCAAATTCATACTACTCTGATTTCTGAAATATAATGGTCCTAGGTCATTGGCATAGGTTGTGTGCACATTTCCTGCCCTCGCTACAAAACCATTATTTTACTTCTAACTCCAGATAAATGAACTAAAGAATATACATAAGAATAATGTATTAGGTAAGAATTTTGAAGTGGAACTTACTAGGTAAGGGTATTTCTTTTTTTAATCATTAGTTTAAGTTTTGAATTAAGGAAATAAAATACATTAAACATTTTGACATAGTTATGAGCTTCTGTATTAAAAAACAGTGCTTTTAGGGATAGTTTTAAAAGCGGGTTTTTTTTTTTTTTTCTCTGTGTAACCCTGACTGGCTTGGAACTGGCTCTGTAGACAAAAAGGCTGGCTTTGAACTCAGAGATCCGCCTGCCTGTGCTACCCGAGTGCTGGGATTAAAGGTGTTATGCCACCACCGCCCCTTATGTAGCTGTTTTTTTTTTAAAAAAACTATTTTGTTGTATATAAGTTATCTTCTTTCTGTATGTACTTTTAAAATCATTATTCTTTTTGCTAGGTTTGAAAGCACAGGGATGTTTCTGTATAAACTGAAATGTCTTCCTGATGCAGACTTTAAAATGCCAGTGTGCTCATCACCAGGCCTTTTCAAGGGCTGTGAAAACTGCCATTGAATCTTAGATTTTTGTTTTCAAAAGTATATTCAGTTTTAGAAAGAGTAAGTTTATGTTTTATGCAAGGCTCCCTGCATCTCTTATATATTTTCTTTGTTCCTATACATTCAGGTCTTACTCTGAATTTTATCCAAGTTAACGAAATGATAGATGGTCAGATTTGAAACACCAGAGTGTTAATAGTACCACAGTGAGCAGCACATTGATTTAAATAGTTCAGATTACCAGCCTTCATCCCCTGGTTGCATTCAGTGTGTGGTGCAATGTCACATTCAGCAGCTGTCCCACTATCGTTCCTTTCATCGCTTAGGCCCAGGAATAATGAAAAGTGCAATGGCAGCTTACAGTCAATATTTGGAACCGATCAAAGTACTATACATTGAAAATTACAAAAAAAAAAATTTTTTTTTGTTTTTTTTCCGAGATAAGAGTTTCTCTGTGTAGCTTTGTAGACCAGGCTAGCCTTGAACTCTCAGAGATCTGCCTGCCTCTGCCTCCTAAGTGCTGAGATTAAAAGGTGGGTGCCACCATCACCCGGCCAAAAAAATTATGTTGAGAGAATGAAAGCAATAATTTAAATGGTATCTTATGCACTCTCTCAAATGTGGTATTAATTGATTGTGCATTAAGTTGAATGTGTTCTCTTAATTTTTAAAATATCTTATTCATTTGAGATGGGTTGTGCCATGCTACACAGGCTGGTTTTGAACTTGTGACCCTTCTGTCTCTGTCACTTAAGTAGTTGGACATGTAGGTATGCATCACTTATAGATGTATCAGGATCATTGAAGAAATTTTTAACCAGCATATGGGGCACTTTTAGTTTTTATAGTTCATTTTTAAAAAGTTTTCCAGACACAGGGTCTCTCCTTGTAACTCTGGCTAGCCTGGAACTTGCTATGTATACCAGGATAGCGTTGAACTTACTACAGAGATCAGCCTGTCCCTGTCTCCTGAGGTACTGTTAAAGGGTTATTTAATGCCTGGCTAGTTTTTGTATTTTTTTAAGATTTTTTTTTTTTTTTTTTTTTTTTTTGTCTGAGTGTTTTTAGTAAGGCATTCATTTATATGCCTTATTAGCACACATTGCCCAAGAAGACCAGAAGAGGGTGCTGGATTCCCTTGAACTGGAGATACAGACATTTGTGAGCTGCCATGTGGGTGCTGGGAACTGAACCTGGGTCCTTTGCCAAAAGCAACAAGTGCTCTTAACTGCTGAGCCATCTTTCCATCCCCTAATTTTTGTACTTACATTCTTTGGCCACAAAGATGATGTCTTCATAACATCTATCCTACTTTTAGGGAAGTTACAAGATTGCCAACTTCATAATGTGGCAAGAAGCATCTAGTAGCATTTTATTTCAAATTATTTTTGTTTTCTTTAGTGAAACTTTCTAGCTAAGCTCTTGTTAAGCTCTTGTGTTAACAGACAAGTTTTCTGTGTGCTTTGTGATATAGTTGGTGGTTCTACATCTGTCTTTTTCTTTTGCTTTTTTTTAATTAATTTATTTTTTACATTCCAATTCCAGTTCCCTCTCCCTCCTTGCCTCCTGCTCCCCCCCCACTTTCTCCTCCCATCTGCTCCTCGGAGAGGGTAAGGCCTCCTCTAGAAAGTCTACTAAGTCTGTCCCATCATCTTGTTGAGGCAAGTCTAGGTCTGTCTTTTAAAGAGTTGAATTGAGACACATCCCAATACACACACATTTCTGTATAGCACATGTGGGGGTGTATAGGGTCCTGCAGGCCTTTGTTTAGCCAGGAAACAAAACTTTCAGGATACCATAATTAATTCCTTGCTTAGAGTTCAGACAATGAAACTTCGGACTGACAGGTTCAGATAAGCAATGCTTGTTGAATTAATCACTGTTATTTGGGAATGTTTTTCATATATCAGATCTGCACTCTGCCCCTCCTGATGTCACCACTGGGCTTGCAGAGCACTCACACTATGAGCGTCCACAGGTGGCATCTGTGAGAGGCGTTCCTCGAGGGCACGGCAGGAATGTGCTGGAAACTGCAGATGGTAAGAAACATGTCTCTTTCTTTTCTGAAAGAGTACAGGTTTTCTCTGTGGTATTTAACAGAGTACAGGTTTTCTCTGTGGTATTTAACATGGCATTTATGTATTCCTGTTCTCTAAACCAGACATCATTTATGCTTCTGTGCAAATAAACAGAGACCAGTGTGCAGTGAATGTTACCATAGAAACATCATGTAGAAGAGTGACTGGAAATAGCTAGGAAACAGCTCCCCCTTCCAGTTCTGAAGAAGAGAAATATGCAGCTTTGGGAAGTACCTCTACCCAGAGTCAGTGTGGCAAGCTGGGTACCATGTCTCATAACCTTGGCAGCTTTTGAGGTTGTTGCAAACTCAGAGAACTATGTTAGGAGGGAATTTAGAGCTTCGGATAATAATACTAGAAAATAAAAGTGTCTGAACTCAGTCTTCTAAGAGTTTCTTTCCTTAAGCAGAAAAAGAACAGAAGAAATCTAAAGTAGAAGGAAAGAAATAATATCTATATCTATAAGCCTGAAACTTAGCACCCCACACAAGACAAGACAGTAGAGAGACACAAGCTGAAAGCTAGCTCTTTGAAGGACCAAGTCAATCTTACAGTTTCTCATTGTGGGGATCACGATACAGAGTGGTGAGGCAGCTGAGGATGCCTGCTTTATCTGCGCTTCTAGTCATCAAAGGAGTGGAAACCCTAGCCAGAGAAATCAAGCAAAGAAAATCAAAACCAAAAAAAGGCATCCAAACTGTAAGAAGAAGTAAGACTATCTCTTTGTAGATGATATGATCTTGTATGTGCAAAACCAAAAAGATAAACACATTCATACAGAAGAAATTAATAAATGGTTTCAATGAAGTAGCAAGATACACAGCCATCACAGAAAGATCAGTTTCAATTTATATTAAGTTAAATTAAAATTACTCAAAGCAGTCTATAAATACATCACATAATCCCTATGAAAATCTTAGTAATTTTTTTTTCAGAAATAAACTCATCTAAGAATTCATAGGAACCTTAAATGGTCATGCTAACCTTAAAAATAGAGAACAAAGCAGAGGGTTCTCGTGTCTCTAAGATTTATTACAGGGCAGGAGCAATTGGAGCTGTGTAGGACTGGCATGAGGACAACTCTGTACATCCATGGAACAGAACAGAACAGAACACTCAGAAATAAGTCCTCATGTATATGATTAGATAGATGGCTTTTGTTGTTGTTGTTGTAACAGTGTTCCTCTATGTTCGTGGCTGTACTGTTCTCAGATACTCACTCTGTATCCCAGGCTGGCCTTGAACTCAAAGAGATCCTCCTGTCTCTGCCTCCCAAGTGCTGGGATTAAAGGCATGTGCCACCACCACCCAGCTCAAATGACTTTTTGAAATTACGTTTTGTCTGTCTGTCTATCCATCTGTCCATCAATCCATCCATTGATTCAGTGTGTATTTGTGTATGAGTGCATGTGCACACATGCCTGTACATACACACATGCCTCCACACACATGTGGAAGTCAGTTGAGGAAGGGGAGAACCTTCAGCTCTATGAGTTCTGAGCATTGAACTCAGGCCATAAGGCTTAGTGGCAAGCTCTTTTACCCACTGAACCATCTGCCAACACCTCAGGTGATTTTTAACAAGGGTGCTAAAGTCATTCAACAGGAAAAAGACAGTGGTGCTGGGAAACTGAGATATCACTTATAAAACAGCGAAGCTAGACCTTTTTCTAATACTGCATACAAAACTCAAATGGATCAGAGGCCTAATACTATAAAACCATTAACAAGGAAACATTGGGCATTAACTTTATTACATTGCATTTTCTTGGATGTGATACCAAAAAAAGAAAAGAAAAATTGAATTTAATGAAAGTTTAAAATATGCCTCTGGATATGCCTATGAGGGATTATCTAGATTAGGTTAGTCTCTGAGCATGCCTATGAGGGATTAACTAGATTAGGTCAGTTGGGGTGGGGACAGTGCACCTTGTACTGGGTGGCACTGTTCTGTGAGCTGGGGTCATGATTGCATAAGAAGGAGAAAGCAAGCTGAGCATATGCATCTCTCACGCTCCGCTTCCAAACTGTGGATACAGGGAAACCAGTTGCTTCAAGCTCTTGCTGCTTAAGCTTCTGCACAAAATGGAAAGTATCCCATTAAGCTGTAAATTAGAATAAACCCTTTTCCTGTGAGTCTCTTTTGTCAGGTTGTTTTGTCATAGCAACAGAAAGAAATGAGCACACCAGATAAACCAGCTTAGAAATCTTCTTTGAACATACTCCTCCAAAAATAAGGAAATAGATGTGTACACAGTTATGATACAGCACTGGTTTTAATTATATTAGAAACTATATAAATTATTCAAGCCTCATAAATCGGCTCAATAAAGCTAGCAGGTTCACATTGTAGAGTACTGTGCATTTGTCAAAATGGATGAGGAGGATCTTTGTGAACTATATTAAAGTGCTTTTCCAGGTGTTGCTAAAAGGAGGAGCAGAGTCAAAAGACATTTGCAGTCTTCTGCATCTGTGTAAGAAAGAAGAAAAAAAAACCATGACTATGTCTGCACTTCTTTGCAGTAGGACACAGGAAGGGTAGTCAGAAAGCAATGAGAATGGTTATCTTTTAAGAAGAGGTACAAGATGGAAGGGTATAGTAGGAAATGACCTGAGCTTACCTTGTTGTATAGTGGGTGGTTTGAATGAGAATGGCCACGACTGGCTAATATATTTGAATGCTTATTCACCAGGGAGGATTAGGAGGTGTGGCCTTAGGAGTGACCTTGTTGGAGGAAGTGTGTCACTAGAGGTGGGCTTTGAGGTTTCCAAAAGTCATGGCAGGGCCAGTCTCTCTCTCTCTCTCTCTCTCTCTCTCTCTCTCTCTCTCTCTCTGTCTGTCTGTCTGTCTGTCTGTCTGTCTGCTGTGGATCAGGATAGAAAGTTTCAGCTGCTGCTCCAGCACCACGCCCATCTACTTTCCACCACAATGATTAGGGACTAAATCTCCAAAACTGTAAGCAAGCTCCCAATTAGATGCTTTCTTTTCTAAGAGTTGCAGTGGTCTTGCAGTAGAACACTAAAGTAGAGCATGGAAACTTTCATTGTTCTGACAGAATACCCAAGGAGAAAGGGTTTATTTTGGTCCATGGCTTCAGAGGTTTCAATTCTTGGTCCCTTGACCCCCTTCATTGTAGGCTTGAGACCAGGCTGATAATCGTGGTGGGAACACATGTTATTGTGGTTGCCAGAAAGCAGACCAGGGAGAAAAGGTGTGTGTGGGGAGGGAAGGTATAGCTTTAAAGTTAAATACCCTGATGACCTACTTCCTCTAATTACATCCCATCTCCTGTAGCACATTCAAGCAAAGTTCTATATCCTAAAAGTTCCATAACCTCCCCAGATTAACACCACCAACTGGGGACTAAGTCTTCAAATAATTAACGTATGGGAAACACTCCTCATTGAAACCACAACAGTCTTCATGATCCAGTTGCCTCCCAACATCATTGCAGGGCCCACAGAGGCCAAGAGAGGGTATTGGAGCCTCCAAGATTGGTTTTGAGTCGCCATGTGGGTGCTGGGACTTGAACCCAGGTCCTCTGGAAGAGCAGCCTATGCTGATGAGCCATCTCTTTATTATCTATAGACTATATTCTAATAAGACATGCAGTGAGTTTGACCTCATGTGCTCTAAAAGGGCCATGGGGTTACCTTCCTCCTCCCAGGGTTTCTGGATTACTTTGTTTCCTGAGAGGCATTCCATAGATGCTTGTCAAATGGATTAGTACAGCCTACAGTGACTGATATACCAGCCCTGGCTGGGTTTGTTGGTCTGCCACACTTAACAGATTGTCATCAAACCTCTCACCCAGCGCATGCTCTGGTGGGTGTAGCATGCCACAGCTTCAGTCCTGTTCTCTTGGCAGGTGTGCCCGTGAACAGCAGAGTGTCCTCCAAAATCCAGCAGCTACTGAATACCCTCAAGAGGCCAAAGCGCCCTCCCCTGAAGGAGTTCTTTGTGGATGATTTTGAGGAGTTATTGGAAGGTAGAGTTCTCTGACGTGGTCTTCCATGTTTTGGGGAATATTGTGGCTTATTCATTTTATGTGTATATGTTTTGCCTGCATATATGTACATGCACTGTGTGTGTGGTTGGTGCCTGTGGAGGTCAAAAGAGGGCATCTGATTCCCTGGCTCTGGAGTTAATAGATTCTGAAAACTAGGAACAACAATGTTCTTAACCACCGAGTGGTCTCTCTAGCGTGTCCCCCCCCTCCCCCTTTGCTGGTGGTTTTGATGGCCGCCTGCAGAGGTGGTTATGTTCACTTGATCCAAAGTGAGCCAGTTTCTAGGACCTATTTCTCAGGTTCTGAAGCCTTCCTGCCCCTTCGTTGAAGCTGTGGGGTTCCGTCATGCCACAGTGCATCCCCCAGGGGAGGAAAGGGAGGAAAGCAGAAATTCTGTGCTGTGGTCGGCTTTATCACATGAGGTTGTGCTTGGCAAAATTGTGAGTGGTTTTTGTCTCAAACTTATTGTATGTAACCAACTTTCCTTTAGTCCTTTGACTAATTTGTCTGTGACTACAATGAAGACAAACAAAATCTGAGCAGATTTGTGTAAGTCCTTTAATAAAGTTGATTGCTAATAGTGAAGCCACAAAGAACAGTCGTTAGCAAACAGATGTGTACATAGTCCTCTGAAATGTTGGGTTTAAAATCTTGATGTTGCTTTATAGTTCAGCAACCAGATCCAAATCAGCCCAAGCCCGAGGGTGATCAGACAGCAGTGCTGAAGGGGGAGCCTCTGTCGGTGGGGACTTCTGGGCCACCATCTCTGCTGGCTGCACTGCAGCTCTGGGGCACAACACAGCCCAAAGCCCCCTGTCTGACCGCCTTGGATACAGCGGGGAAAGCCACCTGCACACTCACTTACGGCAAGTATCAGCAGACAGCACCGTGTGTCCTGTTTACCTCACGACGTTGTGTATGTGCCACAGCAGACACCGTAGTTGGTGCACATTATAAAGCAGAAAAGTCTTCCCAGTTGGCAGACTTTCTTTTTTGTCTTTGTTTTTGAAATGAAGTCATACTATGTTGCTCTGGCTAACCTGGAACCTGTAGACCAGGCTGGCCTTGAACCCATAGCGATCCATCTGCCTCTGCCTCTGCCTCGCCTCCTGCGTGTTGGGATTAAAGGTGTGGGCCACCCACACCTGGCCTGATCACCCCCTTGATGCCATAGCTTTCTGTAACACGTTTTGACACCTTAGGGTCTTCCTCTCTTTTCTTGGAGGGCATCTTGGCTCTTTGTACTCTGTGTGTTTCAGGGTCTCTTTTAGAAGTAGCTTGTTGAGTATCTCTGAGCTGAGACCTTGATGGGCATGGCTTTGAATCTTGCTGAGATTTAACACCTTTGCATTTTTGAGGCTTTGTTGTCAAATATGTATTATATAATTCTTCTTTCCTTTTGAACTGTGTGTACATGTGTGCCCATGTTTCTCAGGGCATCCATACAGAGGTCAGAGGGCTACTTGTGGAAGTCACTTCTTTTCCTTCCACCACGCAGGTTCTAGGGATTGAGCTTGAGTTGTCAGCTTTGGCAACAAGTGCCTTTACCCACTGAACCATTTTGGTGGCTTTTTAACTTATAATTTTCCATGAAGAGCCTTTTATGTTTCTTGTGACTCTTAACTCTTAAATATTTAAATAATACTGTAACTTGTCTTAAATAATCAAGTGATGTTTGTATGCTGATTAATCTGGCAGCCTTACTAAATTCAGTTGTAAAAGAGTCATGAAATATATAATCATAGCATCCACAAACAGCAGTTTTATTTCCAGACATGTTACCTTCTCACTGAACTCACTGATGTTGAAGGTAGCCTTTCCCACCTTGCCTCTGTGGTATCTAACATCACTAGGATAGCTCCTGTCTGGTTTCCTTTCATTCCTGGTTTAAGAAGGACTTAAATCTTTTATAGTCATTTAGAAATTGTGAATAATTATTAGTTTTCATCCACCCTTTTGATATTACTTAATTTTTCATTTTTGTTCTGTTAACATGGCAAATTATGCTGATAGTCTCAGAGATTGTTTTTTGGAGGTAAAACTGATGTGGTCACTAAGCATTATTCATGACACACCGATAGATTCAGTTGGGAAATGTGTATGTATTGTTAACATTCTGAATTGATCTTTTTTGTTTGTTTGTTTGTTTGTTTGTTTGTTTTGAGACAGGGTTTCTCTGTGTAGCTTTGTAGACTAGGCTGGCCTCAATCTCACAGAGACACACCTGCCCCCACCGATCAAGTGCTGGGACTAAAGGCATATACCACTGCCGCCCTGCCTCTGAATTGATTTTTAATGCAGGCTGGAGCCATGTTTGGAGTTTAATGTTTTCCCTGATTTCTCAGGTCTCACAGTTCACACACATCAGCATAGCACTTCCTTCAGTATTATCTACATATGGGCATTCATTCAGAGAGAGAACATGGTTACCAGACTGCACCACCAGAATGTGAGAGTGTGAGGGGTCACACTGGGATCTGTGTATCCTTGTACATATACATACACACACATAGTGTGGCCTTTTTGCTGACTGGTTTTTGTAATAAAGTCCCATTTGTATAATAAAAATAAATTTAGGTTGTTTCTTGAGAGAAGGCTATGATATTCCTGGTGATATTGCACCAAGTAGTTAATAGTTGGAAACTGAAGCTACCATAGAGAAATGATGTGCTATAGGACATGTATTCATGACAGTCAATGTTAACTGTTAGTTTCTTAGAACTTAACATTGATTATTACTTTTGTTTTATTTTAGGTAAACTTTGGAGCCGGAGTTTAAAATTAGCTTATACTCTACTTAATAAACTGACTAGTAAGAATGAGCCACTACTTAAACCTGGGGACAGAGTAAGTAGCTAAAATGTAACTATTGGATTGAGTGAAAATAGAGACCTAAATATGTATCTTGTTGACATTGATGTTCTATCAGTTTTTTTAGAATTATAGTTTTAACACAAGAGGTTTAATGTTAGAAAGGAAAAGAGTGCTTAATATGAAAAAACGTTTTCCGATAAGAATTAAAAGATGTCATCTTTAGAAGGAGAGGGTTTTCTTTTCAACAAATTTGTTAGATATGCAGCTTGTAAACCGGAAGTGTGGAATGAAGGTAAATAGACATAGCTTAAATTTCATCTTAGAAGTTAAGGGTTAAGGTAAGCCACTGTTCATTTTCTCAAAAGTTCTCAGTAAAGTACTGCTCTGGCTGTTACTTAGGTCTTGCAGGGGTTTTTTTGTTTGTTTTTTGTTTTTTTGTGCAGGGTGGGGGTGGGGAGCTGTTTGTTTTGTCTTGTTCAAGACAGAGTTCCTCTGTGTAGCCCTTGGCTGCCCTGATCTGTAGATCATGCTGGCCTTGAACTCACAGAGATCCTCCTGCCTCTGCCTCTCAAGTACTGGGATTAAAGTTGTGTGCCACCACTGCTTGGTACAAGATTTTATTGCATAAACTGCTATGGATTTGACCAGATAGTATTTTTTTACTGATGGTTGGGATTATGTTGAACCCAAATAAATATTCATATGATTATAGGAAATAAATTAGATGCCTAAATATTTTTTAAAAATAGAAATGCAAGGAAATAAGTGTTTCAAAATATGAAAATTGGGGTAGCAAGATGGCTTAGTAGGTTAAGGCACTTGCCACCAAACCTGATGATGGGGCTGTTCATTGACAGTGACAGTCAGTATGGATGGGTATTAAATCTGGCTGTCAGTCTGCATGCATTGGAAGGCCTTAGCCTACAACTCTAAACTATTTTGTTCCCATGTGTAGTAAAGGCTGCCATCTATAACTTTATTCAAAGTTATATGAATAAGGAAATTTGAAGGATAAGAATGAATTCCAACATTAAATTTTTTTGAGACAGGTTATCTCAATGTATCCCTGAATTCTCACAGTCTCTGCTGTTTTCCTCTTGTAGGTGGCACTTGTATTTCCCAATAGTGACCCTGTAATGTTCATGGTTGCCTTTTATGGGTGTCTCCTGGCGGAGCTGGTTCCTGTGCCTATAGAAGTACCGCTGACAAGAAAGGTAACAGATGTGGGTCAGGCCCAGGACACTCCCCTGCAGTTCCCTGTAGGCACAGTGAGACTGGCTTCCTCTTCACCCTTGGCTGTTGGCTTAAGCAGGTGCTTGGGGGAGGCAAGGATCTAACAGGCCTCCCAGCACCTTAGAGAGCAGACACAGCTGCACTCTGGTGGGGCAGAGCTGTCATTTCATCTGTCTGAATCTCCTGAAAGAAATGAATGTTTTGTCCTCCAGTGAACAGAAGTTGTGACTCAACAAGCTTTTCTGGGGGTTTTATTCATTAAATTAATTATATTGTCAGATAGACAGGACAGACTTCATGCATTTCTTGTTTGCTTACATGGCAGGCAGTTTTTCATTTGTAAGATGTTAATGGAGGGACTCCATTGCTCTAGATGGCTGAATCATTTCAGATAGGCATATCAGTAGTCTGATTTTTAAAAATACTGAGCAGAATAGTCATGTGTTATAGACAGTCAGGCTTTTCTATCCACTTATTTCTGTGTTCATGCACTTGTCAACATTATGAATAACAAACGCTCAAGAATCCTAAACATAAAATGCATAAATAACACCAGTATATCTTCAGGGGTCTAGTTGATGACCATGCATTTGAATACAATGATTCTTGGGGGGGGGGGAGAACTTAAGGATTTATTAAGCTTGAAGGAATTGATGGAAATTGCTAAGAGACATGCATAACAAAAGATTGTAGTGCAGGGAAAGGGTTTTTTGGTTTTTTTTTGTTTTGTTTTGTTTTTTTGGTTTTGTGTGTGTGTGTGAGTGTGTGTGTGTGTGTGTAGAGAGAGACGACTATGACAAGGGCAGACCTCTAGAGTCATTTGTAAGGTCCAACATGATTCAGTATAAACTGCTGTTGTGTTTAGGGTTAATTAAAATTTTTTCAAGTTTCATTTATAATAAACCTTAGGAAATCAGTCCACTATCCAGACCTTTATATTTCACTGTAAATAAAACAAACAAACAAACAAAGCCTCCTAAATTTCAAACTGATTGTCTTATTTTCATGAAAATAGAACAAGGTGCCAATAGGAAGGCTGGGTTATTTTGTAAGTTCTATGAAGGATGAGAGGATCAGAGCCTGAGATCCTGTGGTCGGACTGTGGCTCTTGCTCCTGCCCAAGCAACTCCACCTCTGCCGCCATTGCTCTGTCTTCTGCAGGACGCAGGCAGCCAGCAGGTTGGCTTTCTCCTGGGCAGCTGTGGGGTGACCCTGGCCCTGACCACGGATGCTTGCCAGAAGGGCCTGCCCAAGGCACCAACAGGAGAAGTGGCGACTTTCAAAGGTGAGGCTCCCAGGTCTCAGGAAGTCTGTGCTCTGGCTACTCTGGTACTTGGCTTTGCCTTTGAGGTGTGCTGTGCAGAACTAATCCCGCAGAGCCTGGTGGGCTTGAGGAAAATGATACTTTCAAGGCTCTTGTCTGATTCAGTACCTTCAGCTGTTATGCTCTATGCTTATCTGTTTAAGGAAATGAAAATAAAATTTGACCCCACAGCCCCTGGGGCTGGTGACTGCATGCTGGACCCAGGTTCCACTGGTGTGGAGCAAAGCCTTCTGAACACCCTTCACTCTTATCCTGTTTGCTCTCATAGGTTGGCCCCCCCTGGCCTGGCTGGTAATTGATGGGAAACATCTGACCAAGCCTCCCAAAGACTGGTATCCTCTGGCTCAGGACACAGGGTCTGGGACTGCCTATATTGAAGTAAGGACATGCTCATTGGGTGCACAGATACATCCCTTTTGGCTTGGGCCTGGTTTTTATATATTTAAAAAAAAAACAACTACTTAATAATCTTTAGACTAATAAGTGTTCTTATTTTGCCTCTACCCCAGATATATAAAGTGTCCCATAGAACCTTACTTGGGTCATTTTAGGTTTCACTCTGACCTAATTAATCCCTAATTGCCCTTCGTAGGATGCAGGTATGATACAGCTGTGTGCACTGTTGTCCCCTAGCACTGTTTCAGGTCCCTTAAGAGCTAGACTAGAAGAGGCTTTGGGTGGTAATAAGGGAGAGACAACCCCAGTTACTACTTCTTAAGGTTCCTCAGCCTCCTCTGTCTGGTGTGGTTACAGAGATATATATCACTGTTTTTCTTCCTTGAAATTTTGCAGTATAAAACCAGCAAAGAAGGCAGCACGGTAGGGGTCACCGTATCCCATTCATCTATGCTGGCACAGTGCCAGGCGCTGACCCAGGCGTGCGGGTACATGGAAGGTAAGGTCATACATTCAGGATTGCAGCTCTTGCTGCCTGCATAGACATTGGACATACCTGGTCTCACCCCAGACTCTGTTACTGTGCATGGCACATTAACTTTTAATGCAGCTACACTGGGCAAGGGGTGCAGCTTCTGCTGGTGTCCTTGGGAGAAGGTCTTGGCTTATGCAGGATCCAGGCTGTCCCACTTAGGACAGTTTCAATAAAGTCATACTAAACACTGATTTTATGTTTATGTACATTTGTACACCAGTGATTCATTTATGCATAACGAGCTGGATAATTGTTGATGCACTAAAGGACAGTGCATTCTGCATTAGAAAAAGTGAAATATGTTCATCCTGGAACATCCTTTCCTGCTAATGTTTTCATTTTTAGTGAATGTGTTTGTGATTTGAGCAATCATGCATGTAAATGCTTAAGTATAATTTTTATGATCTTAGATTATCTTTGTTAATGTAGAAGCAGCCTCCAATTTACTGTTAGCATTTTAAATTAATATTATTTTATATTAATAGATAATAATTGCATATATTTAGGGGACCAATATGAAATACATTACTTTAAAAACTAAAATTGGACTCATGGTAGTTTTCTTACATTACAAAACTGGAATTGAGTGAAACTAGAAAGTAAAATTGAATGGCATATTTAAATACATAGAATATGAATGTTTAATCCCAAGGGTTTTCTTGATGATATAATTATAAAGACTTTGTGAGGATTGGGGGAAGGATGTCAAGGACTTTAATGACTTTTAAAAGAGCTATAAAACTAAGTCCTATGAATTCTTTAGATTAGTGCTAATCATTTCATTCATGCCCCCTTTAATTTGACTCTTCAACTAACAAAGACAGGGAGATTGCCATTTATAGTGCGACAGTATTTCTGGCATGCATGTCACTGCTTTGTGCAAGTAAAATGCAAGACTATAGGCTGTTGGTGCGAGAACTGGGGACACTGTAAAGGAAGCTGAGAAATAAGAGTGTCCATGGCAGTTTGTCATCCTGCCTCTTGACCCTGAGAGGCAGCCACTCAAAAATGGTGGGATCATGCAATGGCCTTTCCATAGCTTCTCCTTGTGCTTTTGAATTGAAGATTGGCATGGTTCTCTTCTCCAGTTCAGAACTGTGTGTTTCCGGCCATCTGAACAGATAGTTTAGCTGGGTGTTAATTGGTGCATGGTGTTTGGAAGTTCCGTGTCTGTTTCCTTAAGCTCTCATGTGCTGGTTATGTACTCATCTCAGGATGGCTTTAGAAGTGTGCAGAACTTAAAAGTGCTGTTCATCAGTTTAACTTTCTGTGTCCGCTTTCAGCTGAAACATTAACGAATGTGCTGGACTTCAAAAGGGATGCTGGTTTGTGGCATGGAGTCTTAACAGTGAGTGTTGTTTGCTAGTGACTGGGGTGGGAACAAGAGATGAGCCCAACCCGTGGAATACTGATATGGTAGTTTGTCAGGTTTGGTTTGCTTGTCCTGGCATAGATTAATCCTGCCTTCCCCTGAGCTGATCCATTTCTTTTTTGCAGAGTGTCATGAATAGGATGCATGTCGTCAGCATCCCATACGCACTAATGAAGGTCAACCCACTCTCCTGGATTCAGAAAGTGTGTTCCTATAAAGGTAGCAGAAAACTGCCATTCCTCGCCTCACCTTTCATTAAAGAATTCTCTCTGAGCTGATCTTTAGAAATTAAGAAAACAGGAAGGCAACACATAGAACTGCAAGTGTAGACAGGGGAGCTGTCTTGGGTATCTCTGTAGGCCATCCTGGTGTCCATCTGCTCACGGCCTAGACAGCTACTTGCAGTGGAGTAGCTGGGTTCATCACTAGAAGACTGGGAACTCATAAGTTTATTCTTTTGAAGTTTCCTTCACAATAACAGCAGCATTCCTAGTCATATTATCTGAGATGGATTTAATTTGTAGTTGGAGCTTTTGAAGCCTCCAGTAACAAGGCTGTTTTTCAAACGATGCAGTCTGTGACAGGCAGGATGGACTGGATGAGGAAGGCCACCTGTGAGGCCTCGGCCCTGTTCTCACCTTCCAGTGGTGTCTCCCAGCACAAACAGGAATTCCTGCTGATTGGGGACTGGCACAGCTCCACACCCTTTGTCCCTGTCCAGTAGACCTCAGCAGCTCCCAAGACTCTGACCTGCTATCCCAGCCAGTGCCCATGACAATATATTCTTTGCAGGCATATCTCCAAGATGGTGTTCCTATTACAAAATGCCTTGCATCCTATTAGAGGAAGACAAAGCCTGGTTGAAGGGAGTGGGATTCACTAGTCTCTGCATGCTCATTGAGGCTGATTCAGTCCTGATTCATCAGAGGCTAGTATAGTCGTCACCAGAGAGGTTCCAACCAGCAGTCAATAGGAGCATTTGCAGAGACCCACAGGCAAACATTAGGTGGAGCTCGGGGAATTCTATGGAAGAGAGGGAGGAAAGATTGTAGAAGTCAGAGGGGCCAAGGACACCACAAGAACTCAGCCTACAGAATCTACTAAGTAGGACTCATAGGGGCTCATAGAGACTGAAGTAACAATCAGGGAGCCTGTGTGGGTCTGACCTAGGTCCTCTACATATGTTATGATTGTGTAGCTTGGTGGTCCATGGGAGTGGGGTTTGTTTCTGACTCTTCTGCTAACCCTTTCCTCCTGTATTGAGTTGCATCATCCAGCCTTGATATGAGGGTATTGCCTATTCTTGAACTTGTCATGTCATGTTTGGTTGATACTCCTGGGAGGCTTGCTTTTTTCTGAAGGGAAATGGAAATCCATTTTGCAGCTGGATTTTCTGTTCTACCTGGTCCCACAGCTGATTAGCCCCCAAATAAACACACAAAGACTTAATATTAAGTATAAAATGTTTGACTGATTGCTAGGGCCCCTTATTGGCTAGCTCTTTCTTAATTATTAACCCATAACTACTAATCTGTGAGTTTCTACATGCTTTTATCTTACCAGAGGACATCTTCCAGTGTCCTATTTTCCAGGTAGCGACAGTATTTTGGAGTGTTGAGGGTTTCTGACCTTGTGACTCAGAGACATCTGTATTCCCTTCTCTTTGTAGCCCAAGCTGCTCTGGTGAAGTCCCGAGATATGCACTGGTCTCTCTTGGCACAACGAGGTCAGAGGGATGTCTGTCTGAGCTCTCTGCGCATGTTGGTTGTGGCTGATGGCGCTAACCCATGTGAGTAGACTGTGTGACCAAAGTGAAAGCATTATCACTGCTTTGATAAGTGTCCTATAATGAAGCAAAAGTGTCCTATAATGTTCTGTGACATGCTGTCTCTTGATGATTCATTCATTGGTGGGTCTCATGTGTATTTGTTAAGACACTAAATTTATGAACAATTTTAATACAGTTGACAAAACCTTTAATGAGACCCATCATATTTTAAGAGATCACTGGATTATGCTATAAATAGGGTCCCGGATTTGCTATGGTCCTCCCAAGCCTCCTGCCCTTTAGTGTTAGGCTTCCACTTATTAGACTCTTAATCCCAACTTCCTTCATAGGAACCCAACTGTTCTTCCTCCATGTGTCACTGGGCACCCCAAGTCTTCCTAGAGAAATGCCTCATGGCTGCTGTCTAAGCACCAAGGACTTTCCTGTGTATAACAACAGTCTGGACATAGCTGCTTTTGTAGTAGCTGAGTGAGCTTCTTAGGCCCAGGACTGACTCAGGCCCAGGTCAGGTGTCCCCTAGGGGAGCTTCAAGTGATACTTGTTGAGCAAGGGGTTTCTTTTGCAGCACTAATCTGTTACCCTCATTCCACTGTGTACCCCATCTTTCAGAAGAAGAGAGTAGGCACCCCTAAAAGCCTCTCATTCTCTTGGTTCACATCTGTGTCAAGCAAGGCATCTCCTTCCCATATCCATGGCTACTCATGCCTGCTCAAGACCCCAGCTGCCCTAGCTCTCTGTTCATGCACTCAGCTGTAGTCAGAGGTCATCTGATTACATCACTCCCTCCAGTATTTTTGTTCTGGGGATAAATGTTAGCCCTAATAGCTTTGTCTTGTCTCCTTATTCTATCTATGGTCCTCCAGATGCCACAGAGCTAGCTTCCCTTCATAGGTGTGCAGCTCATGTGTTGGTCTGCTGTAATGCTGTATCCAGTCTTGGTAACATGGAGCAATCTGTTGTCTTCTTTTTTTTTGGAGACATCTCTCTCCCCGAAGAAATGAAGCTGGGTGTCCCTGTAGATAACCCCTTCCTTTATATGTACCCTTGTGGGGAGAGGTTTATAATGAAACCTAAGGGTCACCATGGCTGTAGTTGTTGGAG
This sequence comes from Phodopus roborovskii, assembly GCF_943737965.1. Lineage (NCBI taxonomy): Eukaryota > Metazoa > Chordata > Mammalia > Rodentia > Cricetidae > Phodopus > Phodopus roborovskii. Next base: position 22,198,620 of record NW_026126434.1, on the reverse strand, counting down.
TTCAGAGCAGGCAGAGCCTCCTTGTTGCCAAGTTTTCACATCTCTGACCTCCACTTTTAAGGCCTGCCACCCCTGAACAACAGGCATCTTCCCAAAGGAGAGGATACAGGGAGAGGCAGGGCATCCTTAGGGAAGTGTGTAGATCACACATCTCTAAGGCTACCGCTAGGAGCTGAACTTACTATGCTATGGGTCATCTGGTGCTAGGCCTGGCCCTGCTGGGCTACAGATGCTCCTCAGTTACTCTTCAGGCTTCATGCTGATCCTGAACTGGAAGTACAGGAGAGCAGTTCCAACCACTAGTCCAGGAAAGGTCAAAGGGGTGGGACCTCGGTAACAAACACAACACTGCAAACAAGTCTCCTCTCAGAGACTTCCAGACTCCTGATGGCGAGTTGGAAATGATCTTGTGCGTTTTACGATGATCACTCCTGCCTTAAAAGGTATTGCTTTGCCGAACTGTAGCAGTGGTCTTGTGAAAACAGGCTCGTGGAGGCAGAACTCCAGGCTGCCAGGCCAGCATGCTGCCTTGTAGACCTGTGCTCTTGCCTCTCTGGCCCTCCAGTTACCTCTCACATTCCACCCTTCCATTGCTTTACACAGGGTCAATATCTTCCTGTGATGCCTTCCTCAACGTCTTCCAGTCCAGAGGTCTGAGGCCGGAGGTCATCTGTCCCTGTGCCAGTTCTCCCGAAGCACTAACAGTAGCCATCCGGAGGTAACTAGATTGCATGCTGTCTCTTGTGAACTCACATCTGAGACAGATTTGCCTAAGGCCCCAGGGTTGTCATCGCTTTATAACCATTGGGAGTCCTGTAGAAGGACTTGCCATCAGCGTTCCAGTCTCCCTTGGATAGCAGAGGTGCAGCCTGCAGTTCCATGCCCCTTACCAGTCTAGATCCGTGCTGCGAGTTGGTAGTGGGTTCCTGGAGTACACTGGATTCTCTCAATGTCATTTTCCTTACACTTCTTCCCACATCAAGATCTTGCCATTTCATGCCGGGTCACATGTAAAAGTTCTAACTGAACAACAGTCTCTTATTCTGAGAGAGGTTCTTCTAGCTGTGGAGGTCCACTGCAGAGGACCTTTAACTTGCCAAGAGAAGCATCCAGCCTTCCTAACCTCTGAAGGTGAAGGCCCAAGCTGCTTCCATAGATATTTCCCTTGTGTCACATCTTACAACTTGGAGTAGGGGGGTTGAGGTTGCCCGGAAAGCCTCCCATTCCCATCCTAGTATCTGGGCCTCAGGTTCCTTCCTGTGTTTACTGCACACACCGTGTTGCTCCCAGATCACTACTAGGCTCAAAGGCACTTTTCTTCCACGATCATGAATCACCTGTTATTGCTACCCTTGAGCACAGTTTTATGGGACTTCAGGTCACATGCTTACAGCTGAGGACATCTTTGTTAACTTTCTACCCTCAACACATTGCAATAGAATTACCTCAACTCTGGTCATGTATTCATTGTGTTCATAATTTAAAGGTAGTATGTGCTTACAAATATGTAAATTTTAAATAACTGTATTTTAAGAATAGCATTAAAAGCAACATTCATTTTTCACAAACTAAATGAGTCATGTCTTGGGAAGGGCTCCGTCAGGCCAACTTCTGTGCAGAGGAGCTTTTGTAGGTATGATGGGGGCTAAGCTAGCTCCACACAGGCACAGTATCATAGCCCATTGCAACATAGTGGCCTCGACTAGCTAGTCTTCCCTCCTGGCTATCCTAGGGCTCCATGTGAAGGTCACAAGATAACCAGATAGAAATTGAGTCACCTCTGATGACCTGTCTCAGAAGTCACATAGTGTCACTTGCATGGCCTGTAGCATGGACTTACCTCTAGTGAGAAGAGGCCATGCTGCAGAGAGGTATGTGAGTTTTAGAACACTGTCCTGACAAGTCCTTACACAGAGCAGATGCTTTAGTAATGAAGGCTGGCCCTCAGTGCCATCTTCCCCAGCTCTTGTCAACAGGCATGCCGGTGCTCTTGTTCTCTAGGCCCCCAGACCTGGGAGGACCTCCTCCAAGAAAAGCTGTCCTGTCGATGAATGGCCTGAGCTACGGTGTGATCAGAGTTGACACCGAGGAGAAGCTGTCAGTCCTCACCGTTCAGGATGTTGGCCAGGTGATGCCTGGAGGTAAGAAACAACCAGAGGGCATCTACACCCTGCACTGACTTACACAACAGCGAGACACAAGTGCACCAGGTACGTTAGAGTGTTCACTGTGTACCAGGCACTCCTTCAGCCTCATACCTTTTGAAGATATTTAATGCCCTGCAGTCTCTAAAGCGGTGCCTCAGAAAAGCTGGTGCTGTAAAATGCTTGGATGATGAGGTCACCTGAGTAAGTTGTAGCATGCACTTGTGGTGACAGGAGGTGTAGAAACCTCCAGAAATGTCTACAGGTTCAAAACAAAAACAAGAAACCAAACCAGGTGCATCTGCACCTTCCTCCTGCAAAAATTGGTCTTCCTGCTAGTTTGAGGCAGGGCAGTGAGAAGGGGGTGTTAAGATACCCTCTCAAAGAAACAAAAGCATCACTGAGGAATAGGGCCAGAGCCCGGCTCACAAGCCCTCAGTGACACTTGGAAGCAGGGATCCTGCTCATAGCATTAGTCCTTATACAGTATCAGCTGGATGTGTTGTAATTTGTGCTATTCTGTGACTTTTAATCTCTCTTCTGTACATACCTGGAAAACAAATACTCATCTCCTTGGGCTTGGGAAAATGAGATTCTGTTGGTCAAGAGCACATTACATAGATGTGGTTTACTTTTTAATCACCTCTGACTCCCCCACCCTTCGTGTGTGTGTGTGTGTGTGTGCGCGCGCGCGCGCGCGTGCATGCGTGCGTGTCTGTTTGTCTTTCTGTGTCTGTGTGTCTGTGTCTGTTTAATGCTGGCAGTGGACTCAGGACATTTACATTCTAGGCAAGCACTCAACTACTGAGTTATAGCCCTAGTCCTCACACTGCTTATAATGAGTATTTAATTGGTACTATCCATGCCATAACACTCCTTATAAGAATTTGCTGCACATACAATGTCTTGTTTCTGTAACTTTAAGTATAGCAACAATGCCAGGCATGGTGGTATGTACCTTTTATCCCATCTCTTGAGAGGCAGAGGGTCTTTGTGAGTTGCAGGCAGCCTGCTCTACTTAGAGAGTTCTGGGCCAGCAAGAGCTACATATTGAGACCCTGTCTCAAAAACAGCAAAACAAATAATAATAATATAATAATAATAATAATAATAATAATAATAATAATAATAATAATAAACCCAAATATATAAGCAAGTAAACCTTTGGGAATGATCTGTTTAAATATACCTTAATGATTTTGAATTGTTTTCTCTATTTAGCTAGTGCATGTGTTGTGAAGGTAGATGGTGTCCCTTATCTTTGTAAAACTGATGAAATCGGAGAAATCTGTGTCAATTCTGTTGCAACTGGGACAGCATATTATGGACTGCTTGGAATCACAAAGAACACATTTGAGGTTTGTATCTTTTTCCTGATCTTTATCTTGAAATCAAATCCCATGAGTGTTGATGGGCACAAAGTTACAGGGTGGAGTGGAGGCCTATTAGACGCTGCTGGGACCCAGAGCAATTTATTCATGTGTTTCGTAGGCCTAGATGGCTTTGGCCATCAAGAAGATATTAATAGGACCTCAACAGGGTTCACATTATGATCCTTGTTATTCATAAGTCTTGAAAGGACAGGTGCTGCCAGGAACTAAGCATACAAATACATGAGGGTTGTTCGGGTCCTGCTTAGGTGATGTATCTACTCAGTAGAGCAGTCAAGATGAGAAAATGGGCTGTGAATGGCCAGGTTTGTGCTATTTGAAATGACTATGAAATGAGTAAGGTAGTAAGTAGTACCATCTTGTTCTAACTCTACAGAGTTAGAACAACTGCTTAGGCAGTTCTCAGCCTTCCACCCCCCCCCCCCAATAGCCACATCTACCTTGGCAATGCTTTTGGAACTGTCCATGACCCAGACTGTGATCCAAATGTGTTAACCAAAACAATTAATGTTTGTGCAAGCTACAAAATCAAAATAACTAAGAGGAAATATAAATAAAAAATAGTCCTGTGTAGTGTTTGGAAAATATTGCTGAGCTCTTCAAGAAGACAGCTGCTACCAGGTCACTCTGGCTCTCCCTTACTGATGCCTCCCCCCCTCGAGCTCTGATGCAATTGTGGGTTTTGTCTTTAAAACCCTGTAACCCCCGCCCCCAGCTTTATCACCAAGAGACATTTTGAAGGATTTTGAAGGTGTGCACCTACTCTTGGTCTGGACGTTGTTGAGTTCTACTGCCTGCCCACCTTATCTTTCTAGTAGTCACTGAGTTGTCTGCTGCCTGATGTCCTCTTCCCTGTCCTGACAGACTGTCCCGGTCACTGCAGATGGAGTCCCTGTGTCTGAGCGGCCTTTCACCAGGACAGGCCTTCTGGGGTTCATTGGGCCTGTAAGTGTGACCCCCTGTACCCGTCCATCAGCAGAGAGTGTCGGTGGGGAAAAGGGACACTTCATTGCAAATGTCGTCTCGTCCCTGGTGCCCTTGTTTCTCTGTACAGCCTTGGTCATTCAGGCTGACCACCCATTCCTGTCCCTTACCTGCATGTAGCGCTTATCCAGCCGCAAAAGTTTTCATTTTTATCATTCTTTTCTAGTTTTGATGTTTGAAATATGTTAAAACAAATACATCCTGTAGCACCTTGGCCCACCTTTTCTCAGATGATTTTATTTATCCTTTCCCAGAAACACAGCTCAGGGAGGGGAGTGCTCCCTCAGGGGATTCTGCATTTGAGGACTGCTCAGTATCAGCAGCATAATGTGGCCGTGTCTGTAGCTCCAGCTAGCTCACAGGCCACACAACACACCAGGAGTCTTGCCTTGTTGCAGTCTCAGAGGCCTTCACCTGCTCACCCACAACTTTGTAGCTCCTTTGCCTAGACACCCTTTCCCCACCCTCCAGTGTCACCCTTAACCCACGTAGTCTCTTCCACCTGACTGAGCACTGAAGTACAGTCCCTTTTTAGACCCTGTATGAGGGGCTGGATTCTTTGTCCTATCAAATCCTTCTCATGAGGCCTGACCACACCCTTTTCTCAGGATAACCTGGTCTTCGTCGTGGGCAAGCTGGACGGGCTGATGGTTGTAGGAGTACGCAGACATAATGCAGATGACATTGTAGCTACTGCCCTGGCTGTGGAGCCCATGAAGTTTGTCTACAGAGGCAGGTGATGCACTGTAGACCCTACACCTGGGTTTCAGATCTCTTCTATACTTAACAATCTTGGAAGTCTGTGTAGTAAAGAAAAGCCAGGAAACCTGAATTTGCAAAATTTAAAAATTTATGTTTATCAGAAAAGCTACCCAAAGAAAGAGAAAAGTGTTTGCATTAGTGCTAGCAGAGGTAAATGTCTTCATTTTCCAGAGTTTGTTCAGTTCCTTAAGAGAATAAAGTCTAGGGCTAGAGTGGTGGGTCAGAGGTTAAGAGCTCTTCTAGAGGACATGTGTTCGGTTCCAGTACCCACTAGGAAGGTGTAACTCCAGTTCCAGGGTATCTAATACCCAATACTGGCCTCCTCAGGCACCTGGTACACACATGGTACATAGACATATATGTAGGCAAATCATCCATATAACACAAACAAGTTAATTATTTAAAGTTCCAGAAAAAAGAATCTGGGTGGTGGTGGTGCACAGGCAGGTGGACCTGTGAGTTGGAGGCCAGCCTGGTCTACAGAGTGAGTTCTAAGACAGCCATACCTACACAAAGAAACCCTGTCTTAAAAAACAGCAAAAGGTTTTGTTTGTTTGTTTGTTTTTTCCAAAAAGAGAGTAAGGTCCAAACACACGATTGGGTAAAAGGGCAAAGCGATACTAGCTGCTGAGAAGTGAGGGGTTGCTAGCTTCCTCTTGTCTCATAAATGTTAATTGAAAGGACAGTGCCACCCTGTGAACTACTGAAGGCAGATTCTTTTTCTAATAAGGTCTTGGGAGACACAACATATCTATTGCTCCTAGAATAAGTGTCCTCAGTTTTTTTTTCTGTGTTTATTGAGCAGATGACTGTACCTCTGGGCCTGTGGAATAGCAGGGAATGGACTGAGGAGGGATTTTGCCCAGCTCGTCTTACCTCCTGAGTTCTTTGCCCTGGAGGAAGCTCTTTTCTTTTGGTCTGGCCAGCCAAAGTTTTATTCTTCAGTTAGTGTACTTGTGAGCCAGGCCAGGCCCTACCTTTGAACATGCACTAAAGAAATACATAGGGAGATATACCAGGTGGGCAAATGGTGGTAGTAGCCTGGGGCACAAATACCTCACCAGTGATTTGCCCCTTAAATCAGAAGCTCACATGCTGTAGATAGAGACGTCCATGGTGGGTACTTGTTAGGGGTATATGCTCCCTGCCTTTGAATGAATTGGGGAGACTGCTTCTTCACATTCTACTGTACCTGGGTGAATGCCTTCATAAGGTCAGGCCAGCCCAAGTGACTCACTGATGCAGGGTGAATTTGTTCTGCAGACAGGGTCGCCTGCCTGTCCCTTCCTGGGACCTGAGGAATATAGGTGTCTCAGCGAATGGATGTTATGAATAATGTCGAAAGTCAGGTTAAGGATCTACTCCAGAATAACGAAGCAGAAAGCTGAAAGGAACTAGGAGAAGGGATGGGGGAGAGGAAGGAATCCAGTTAGCAGCTCAGGAGGCAGGTGTGCTGAAGAGCTGTCTGCAGATTCAGGAAGCTGGCACACTCTAGACTGCCGGGCCAGCTGTTCTTACTTAGTAAGCTCTGGGGATGCCAAACAGAATGTGACAGACTTCTAGTCACCCTGGAACTGATCTGCTAAGATGGCGGAGCATGGATGTTTTCAAGTTCTAACCTAAATTTTATGCCTGCCCTAGTTTGCCGAGATAAACGCCATGACCAAAGACAACGTTGGGGAGCAAATGGTTTCTTTCATCTTACACCTTACAGTTTGTCCCAGTGTAAAGTCAGGGCAAGAGCTCAGGGACAGGACCTGGAGGCAGGGACTGAAGCAGAGAGCACAGAGGAACGCTGCTTACGGGCTTGCTGGCCATGTCTTGCTCAGCTTGCTTTCCTATAACCCAGGGCAACATGCATAGGGATGGTGCCACCCACAGTGGCCTGGACCTTCTCACACCAATCATTAATCAAGAAATTGTTCAACAGACTCCCCTTCAAGCCAATCTGGTAGACATTTTCTCATTTAAAGTTCCCTCTTCCCAGATAACCCTAGCCTGTAACAAGTTGACAAAAAAAACTAAACAGCACAGTACCTATCTATATTGTCCCTTAACTTGTGAACTTTCAGGCATAGGGATTTTGGACATAGGGATTTTGGAAGTTTTGTCACAATAAATTCCATGCTGGGAAATGTAATGTATTAGGGAAGTAAGTTTAGGAATACTACAAGGAGCATGACAGGAAAACAACAGTGAGAAAAGCTTGCTGAATAAAATAATGTGTTAGTGGTTTGTATATGCTATGTTATAGAATTTGTGATCATACTAGCTAAAGGAGAAGAAAAGAAAACATATATCTGTGATGACACAGAATTAGAGTGGTAGATATTCCAGTATTAAGGGGTTTTGTGGGAAAACCCAACTTCTTAACTTCGATGAGAAAAGATAGAGATAGCCTTGCTAGTCCAAAACAGTGCGAAAGGTGCTACACACACAGGCAGATCCATACACAAACAAGGAAAAGGCTCAGGCGTGCTCTCTCACACACACACACACACACACCCTGGAACCTACATGGTGGGCAATGAGAACTGATTCCTGAGAGTTTTCCTCTGACCACACAAGTGCTGCCAGATGCACATGATGTAGGAAAACATAGACAACGTATTTTTAAATTTATTTATTTTTATGTACATGCATGCCTATGTACCATATGTGTGCCTGGTGCCCACAGAGTCCAGAAAAGGGCATCTGATTCCTTGGGACTTGGAGTTACAGATCACTAGCTACCATGTAGATGCTTGGAACTAAATCTAGGTCTTCTGGAAGAGCAGCTAGTACTTTTAACCTCTGACCATTTCTTTAGTCCTTACCCCCCCCAAAAACAAAACAAAACAAAAAAATTACATAGAAGAGCACTTGTTGAAATCTGTAAAGTTAGGTAGTAGAACAAATCCAATTAAATCAGTCACAATTAATATTAACTCATTATTGGAGTATTTGATCTTTTGTTTACAAAGTAAAACTTTTAAAAGAGTTATTCACAAGGAAATATTATATTAACATTAGAATTAAGAAGTCTCCCCCTTCACAGTGAGATGTATGCATCCTAGTCCAGTCTTAATAGGAGAGCAGGTACCTAGTCTCCCTGCAGCTTGATACGCCGTGGCAGTTGATATATCTGTGGGAGACCTGCCCTTTTTGAAGAGAAACAGAGGAGTGGACTGGAGGAGGGAAGGTGACCAGGACTGGAAGGAGAGGAGGGAGGGGAAGCTGCAGTCAGGATGTTAAAACAAAAACATAAATACAAAAAAGAGAAAATTTAAAATGTGTGCTTAGTACTACAGTCTTCTCATTTTGTGAAACTGTTATTGCTGAGAAACTGTTTTAGCTAAATACTCGAGGTTAGAACGAGGTCACTCTGTGCATTTACAATAAGTAATGTGTTCACTACCCAGAACTTTGCCGTTTTCATGTTGCCCTAATTGCGAGAGAACACCGCACTTCTGTGTAGCCAACTTTGCCTTTGTCCTCCCTCAGGATCGCTGTGTTCTCTGTGACTGTGCTACACGACGACAGGATTGTCTTGGTGGCTGAACAGCGGCCTGATGCTTCAGAGGAAGACAGTTTCCAGTGGATGAGCCGTGTGCTGCAGGTGGGCATGCTGCAATGGTCACTGTTCTCGCCACAAGGAGACTTAAAATGACAGTTAAAAAGGGATCGCATTGTTTTGTTAAAGAGTGTTTCAGATTTGTCAAGTAGAAACAAAGTAACTACATTTGCATCACTCTGCTTCCTGTGTACCTGCATAAAAACTGTTAACACCTCTTAAAATTAACAGTTCAAATTTCCTCATCTATCTAGCAATTATCCGGTTTGACACAGTCACAACATTGGCAGGGACAAGGTCTTTCTAGTCTGTAGATGCCCCTGTCATTTTTGTGGCGATTTTGAGGAAAGCAGGTTATGGAGTGGCATTTCCTCTGTCCGGCTTGACCATGGTTTTCCAGTCACGTCTTGTCTGTGTCTGTGGCCCATGTTCAGTGGGTCTGGAGACTGTATTGGCATAGGCCAGTTTTCTGACGAGACTCCACTGAAGGTGGCTCAGGGAGCCCGGGTGCCCCTTTGTTGGCACTCTTATGTCCTGTGCTTGTGATCTATTGATTTTGTGGTTGTCACACTGTGACTTTTTCATCCTTCCTGCTTCATCACGAACTAGAACATACAGGAAGGAAGGATGGTGAATGGATTTCAGATGAATGAATGCTGTGGGGGTGACCCTGAGTTGACTTGTTTGTTTCATCATGAACCAGTGGTTTTAAATGTCTGTTTCAAAGGGTTGTAGCTATGACTGTTATCATTCAGGGGTCAATGCTGCCTCTTGACACAGCCTGAGGTCTCTGGGGCCATAATAGGAACAGATAGGTCAGACACAAGAGTACCTGTCTTGTGCAGTCTTAAGTGGGATGTTGGAGGCCACTGTCTGTAAACTTGGCCTTACTAGTTATCACTCAGTCATCACTAGTTATTGCTTAGTCATCACCCTGGGCCCTTTTCAGAAGACAGAATAGAAAATAGTATCTGTCAGCTTGTTTGTAAGATTCTCTGTATTCTGGATTTATGCTGAGAGTTCTTCAAACTCAATTCCATACATTTTCTCTTAAGCCAAAGTCTCTGTCCTCCTGTCAGTGTAATGGCCAACAGCTAGGCAGTAACCCTCAGTGACTTCTGGGCACTGGGCCCTGGTGTCTCCCAAGTGTGGTTTCTGTGCTGACCCAGACAGTTGAGCTGGGAACAGCTCACATGGTTTTGCAGTTCTCTTCCTTTGAGCATGTCTCCCTGTGGACCAGCTATCAAGTCTGTTTAAAGCCACTGTAAATTGAGCCCCTGAACTGTGCTGCTAGCTAAATTCTTTTTACTTTCAGGTATTAGGGATTGCCTTTTATGCCCAAGTTGGTTATATTTGAAATATAAACATAATTTCAAGTTCAGGATGTGTCACTTCTGTCATTTTTGGTTTACCTCTTGCCACCTAGAGGCCTCACCATGCTTTTGTGGCTGCTGAGATTTGTGTTTTCAATAGAAGCATTTATTGACAGTTTATGTGTCTGCATGTATGTGTCTCGTGGTAGAAATAGGCACACTCTCTTTGCTTAGGGAGCTGTTTCAGAGATCGCTCCACCTCCTGGGCCTCCCGCACTTCAGTTTTCTGTGCTGTGTGGCATCCCCTTCCAGCTCTAACAGTGGGCTGGCGGCATGTGCTCAGCAGAGTTCTTGCCTTCCAGGCAATCGACAGCATCCACCAGGTGGGTGTGTACTGTTTGGCCCTGGTTCCTGCCAACACCTTGCCCAAGGCTCCTCTTGGAGGAATTCACATCTCTGAAACCAAACAGCGCTTTCTAGAAGGAATGCTACACCCGTGTAACGTGTTGATGTGCCCTCACACGTGTGTCACCAACCTTCCCAAGCCTCGCCAGAAGCAGCCAGGTTAGTTGTACTTAATAACAAGATCATCTGGCCTTAAAATTGATGTTGACTGCAGTCCTGGCTAGGGGCATGGCTGCACTGGATCTTGCAATAGTAAGTCCCCTCCTCTCTGGGCCTGGGGTTAAGGATCAGCATGTATGCACCAGCTCTTAGTTCACAAAAGGGGATATTACTGGTACACCTGCCTGTTGGTTTCTATCTGCCTGTTAGGAACCAGTTTTAATGATAAATTCATGGATGACTCCTTGGAGGTAGAAATGATATCTATAAGCAGACATGGGTTCTGGTATCCAAAGAGCCTCTGATGGCCATTAAATTGCTGGAATAGAAGTTTCTCAAGGGCCAGTTTTCTGTATCTGATTTAACATAAACTAAGTGTAAAGACCAGTGTAACTATTATATTCAGTTTGTCATTGCTTTGGTTATATAAATAGGAAAAGCTAAGTTTCTTTTATTGACTATTGAACACATAAAATATCACTATCACACTTCAAGAATTCTGACTTATACATAAACTATAGTAAAGCAATAAAACATTAATAGTTTGGTAACCCAAGAACTATGTTACATGACATAGTTTGTATTTTAAGAGTGATCTGAATATTTACAGTTTAAGAAAAGAGTTAAGTGCCAAATGCAGGTATGTTTTGAAATAAGATGTGTTAATAAATAAATAGCATCACAACAGTTATGGTTTAGAAGGTCCCAGCTTGTCATCTGGAATCTGTTTGTAGAAGTTGGACCAGCCTCGATGATTGTTGGGAACCTGGTTGCTGGGAAAAGGATTGCTCAGGCCTCTGGGAGAGAGCTGGCCCACCTGGAGGACAGCGACCAGGCTCGGAAGGTACTGGGCAGCTGCTGGTGGGGAGTATGTGGCATCCAAGATTCTGCTGCAGATGCCACACCATCCTCTCTGTGTGCAGTTCTTGTTCCTGGCGGATGTCCTGCAGTGGCGAGCTCATACCACTCCTGACCATCCACTGTTCTTGCTGCTGAATGCCAAGGTAAGTGCAGGACTGTCTTTCAAGCTTGTCATTTCCAAGTCCTCCTTATTTTTGTTGGGACAATAGAATGCTATTAGATTTTGGTCCCTGATGTGGCATTGCTCTCTCTGTTTGTTTCTTTTCTGTAGAGACCTGCACTTTGTGCAGCCGACACAAAGTCTTTCCATTGATTTTTGTATTTATCTGGAAAATTCTCATCAGCTCCACTTTCTTATTAGGAACTGTATCTGTGTAAACATTTGGGTTTATGAGCTAAAAGGAAATGTTTATGTGGTAAAATCGATGCATTCAGACTTGGTCCATTTGCTTAGATCTTTGAAATGACAAACACTGTTTGCTGCTCCCAACTGCTTCTCCTTTGTGGCTAAGATACTCAGTGCCATGTGGTCTGAACACCCATTAATGCCCTGAACCATACTCAGAATGCCTGGAAGGAGACTCTGTAACCCTCACATTGCAAGAATACAGAAGCAAGCATTGTGAAGGCATTGTATGACTCCCCTGCCAGCCACCTCAAACACGTTTTAAGAGACCTCAATTGTTGTCAATTGTTGTCACAAGGGGCAGGTACCACTATCATGGAAAATGCAAGTTAGACCCTGGTACTCTTGGCTCATTGCAAGTTAGACCCTGGTACTCTTGGCTCATTCGGAGATTTACTTTTTTATTTAATTTTATCTGACAGAGCTCTTGGTATATATGCCAGATTGGCCTTCAACTCTCCATCTTCCTTTCTTAGCCTCAAGCGAATGCACAGGAATGTGCCACCATGCTCAAGCCATTCAGAGACGTTTATTGATGCCCACTCTGTTTACACACTAGAAAAATCTTCTCTGCTAAAAACTCAAGTTTCTTATGTAAGAGGCTGTCTCGCTTCCTGGTGTGTCTATCCCGATAGTTGATTTCTAAGTCACGCTGACAGTGATTGCCAACAAAGATATAGGCAGCTGTGGGGATCAATAGAGAGAAGTGTGAGTGTCGGAGCACTGGTTCTGAGCAGGGGTCAGGGCAATGTCCTGCAGGCTCCAAGTGAGGAAGCCAGTGAGACAGGTCTCAGAGAAAAGATTCAGGATTCAGATGGGTCCCAGGCATGCGCATTCTGGATTTTTACAGTCTTGGGCATTGTCAGGTATGACTAAAGTATCTACCCTTCTAGGCTCAGGTTGGGCCACTCAGAGATGCCCAGCCCTCCACTACAAGCATCTGTAACACAGACCCCAGCATTGCCTAGCATTGATATAGTCTGACTCCTGACCACAGGAGCCCAGTGTGCAGATGGATGCGCACAGGTTGGGTCAGAGGATGTCAGCACACCAATGAACTTGACTCTTCCCCAGGGCACAGTCACCAGCACTGCAACCTGTATCCAGCTGCACAAAAGGGCTGAGAGAGTGGCCGCTGCTCTGATGGAGAAGGGGCGACTGGATGCTGGGGACCACGTGGCTTTGGTTTATCCCCCAGGTAAATGCACACCCAAGACCCTCTCCCAGCCTTTGGAAACCGAGCTCAGACCCTCCTTACTCTTGAGATGCCAGTGCCACAAGCCCTGGGTGGGATGCCTGTCCCTAGTAGCCTTGGTAGCTTTTTTTGCTGTCAGGGTGGCTGGCAGGTACTCAGGCTTACCCTATAAGTCTTACTGTAGAGCTAGACTTTCACCCTTCCTCAGGACAAGGGATGAGTGTGAGGGGCAGCCATTGCTGCTGGTTGCTGTGAGCAGAGCTAGAATTTGAAGTTTCGTGTGTTTCTTAGAGAGCTCCTGGTTCATACTGTCCCTTCCAAGTCAAGTTCAAGCCATAGGGTTTACCTAAACCTCTTCTCTAAGATCGCTTTCCCACTCTAAAGCCCCTGATTGTTTAGGACAGTGGTTCTCAACCTTCCTAATGCTGCTACTCTTCAATACAGTCCCTCATGTTGTGGTGGCCCCCAGCCATAAAATTATTTTCATTGTTGCTTTATAACTGTAATTATGCTACTGCTATTAATCATGATGTAAACATGACTCTGTCCTGCAGGAGGTCTGATATGTGACCCCTGTGCAAAGGTCATTCAACCCCCAAGAGTGTCAAGACCCACAGGTTCAAAATCACTGCTTTAGGTCCTAGTAAGATTGGAATATCCTATTATACTTTTTTGTGTGTATGTGTCCCTCATTACATACAGCATTCTCAAAATGATAGTATCTCAGGCACCTTGCTGATTGTTTTAAAGAACAAGCTGAACTTCTTGGCTTGTGTTCACTCAACCTTCACCCACTTTTTTGATGGTACTGAAGAGTGATGCCTGGACCCTGAACAAGCTGGGCAAGTGCTCTGTCTCAGCCTCCTATTAGGGTGCAGCAGGTGACAGATGCTATTCTCAGACAGTGGTTGCTACCGTCACATCGTCCCATGTTTATAATACTATACTAGCCATATATGCGTTCTCCTTAGCGCATCTGTCTCAGTACCTGGGAAGTTATTTTCTGAAACTCCTCTCCTGGAGGATTCCTTAGGAAGCCTCATAGCCATTGCTGTCTTCAACCATTGCTCCATTGTTCCTAGCATAATAAATGCAATGCTGTCCTCCACCTGCGACAGACCCATTTCTCTGGTGGGTGCAAACCTCTTGCTGGGCTTGCCTTTGTGGCAAATGTGTACTTTCCCCTGTCTTCAGAGTCTGGTATGTCGCAGAGTTAATGTTGGTAGTTCTTGCTCAGTAATTTCATGTCCAAGGTCTTTCTGACTGTGAGTCTTCCGTGCCTTTTAGTTCGAGAAGTTTCTTGAGTCATCATCTTCCCACCGTGCTTTCTGATCCCTTGCTTCTCTTCAGTGCTTGTGCTCCTTCCAACTGTGTGTCTTTATCTGCCTTTAGTAACTGACATTTCCTCTTCTCCTATCTCCTTCCCACTCAACGTTCTAAATGCCATCCTCATCTTTTATCTTAAGGCTTTGTGGTCTTATGCTCCTGTAAGCTGCATCTTTATCTTGAAATATATTTTTAAACTTTCTATTCATGTCTGTTTTTTTTAATTCTGGTTTCTATTAATACCATTTGCTAGTGCATTTTAATATGTTATGAGATAGACTGTTAAGTTTTCATAGGAATCTGAAGGAATGGCTCCTCTTAGTGTGGTGTCTGGGGAACCTCCATTACAAGCAGTTTATCTCCAAGGTTGTACTTTAAGCCTGTGTATGCAGGCTTGTGCAGCCCTTCTAACACCTGGCTCTGATGGGCCAAAGGTCTACTGCTGTTGTACAGGGCAAGGGTCTTCCTGCTGCAGTATGTGAACACCTGATGTACCCCCTGCAGCCCCACATCCTCCTGGCCCCTCCTGAGACCCCCCTCCCAGGGTTAGGGGTACCCTCCTTTCAGTACATACTGTCAGTGCTAGGTTTGTAGATTCCATCCTTATCATTTGGAGTTAACCATGGCTGTATCAGAAGGAAATCTTGCCTGCGTGTCCCTTTTCTATCTGTGGACGGATGTTCTAAGTTGTCCTCATCAGATCTGAAATTGTATACCTATACTCTTGAACCCAGTGTTGACAGTGTTGCCCTATCTCCTCAGGGGTTGATCTTATCGCTGCATTCTATGGCTGTCTGTACTGTGGCTGTGTGCCTGTCACTGTGCGACCCCCACACCCCCAGAACCTTGGCACCACATTACCCACTGTGAAGATGATTGTAGAGGTATGCTCTCCCTCCTAGCAGGCCATGTCCTCTTGGGCGGAGTCACTGTGCTTGTCATGCGTGGTCTTCTCTGCAGAGTGATGTGCTGACGAGTGTCCAGGCTTACAGCTTACCTGAGTTCTTGCTTCCATGTGACTTAGGTCAGCAAATCTGCATGTGTCCTTAGCACACAAGCCATTACCCGCCTGCTCAAGTCCAAAGAAGCAGCTGCCGCTGTAGATGTCAGGACCTGGCCAACCATCCTAGACACAGGTACGTGTCTCCAACAGCTGCCCCTGCAAAGACAAACCGTTGCTTGCTTTCTTTCCTGAAGGCTTGCCGTTGTTGGCATTATGCTGTTGACATGCAAGAAAGTAGACATTAGGAAGCTGGAGAGAGACTCAGTGGTTAGGAGTACTCATTGCTCTTAAAGAGGACTGAGATGTGGGATCCAGTGCCCTCTTCTGACCTCTGAATGAATATGAATACACACACACACACACACACACACACACACACGGGAATACACATAATAAAATAACATTGAAAAAAATAAATGTTCAGAGCTTGTGTAAATAGCCAGATGTAGATGCCTTCTTGTACATGGTAGAGCAGACGCAGTGTTAGTGAGGCATTAGGTACCACTGTTGTTTATATGGCCTGGCTCCCTATCTAAGATGTGAGATCTCCACTCTGGGCTCACCATCAGCAGTCCCCATGCTCTTGTTAGGGGCTGAAATCCTATTTCTCACTGCATCCTGCCAACATAATTAGCTGTCAGTTGTCTACGTATTTTTGCTGATCCCTTGGCACAGTCTTCACTGTGCACCTCCTAGAATCCCTGTCACTATCACTGGTGAATGCCGTCACGCCCCCTGAGATGTCTTCACACCAGCTGAGAAGAAACTGTGTCTTATGGTTGAGTTACCAGGGTTGCCTAAGGGCAGCTCTGCTTTACAGATGTAGACTGCTCAGCCTAGCAGGCCCCTAGCATCACTAGGGACTGAGTTCTGGCTTCTGGGTGATAGGAGCCTTTCCTTTTCCATCATTCTGAAGTTCTTTTTGTGGAAACCAGAGACTAATAGAACTGTGTGCCTGATACTGTGGCAGGAGTGAGGAACTAGTACTGGGGCAGTTGACACAGGCCAGGGTCAGGCTCTGAGTTCCAGCTGCCCAGAACCCTTCATTCTAAAGAGCTCAGCCCTGCCCTGTTGAACGTGTGCCAATTTGTATAGCCTGCAGTAGCAGTGTTTGCCTCATAAACCTGAAGCACACAGACCCCGAGAGCCTGTCTGCCTAGCTATTCTCCTGACTCTGCCATGGCTTCTGCAATATCGGTGTATCCTCAGCAGCCTTTCCCATTCAGCAGCAAAGTGATTTCTTCTCCTGTTCCCTTCAGTGTCCAGGTTCCACAGCTACAGAATAGACTTGGCTAGCCCGTACCAGTGATCTCTCTTCATAGAGTGATCTTTCACACATGCAAACAGAGTACCCCTCCAGCTCTCTGGCAGCCTATCTTTTGTGACAGATCTGTCTCTGAGAAAGTTGAAGCTTTTATTTGTGCAGACTGTGTGACATTAGTTACTGGTATCTCCTACTTAACAGATGACATTCCGAAAAAGAAGGTAGCTAGCATTTTCAGACCACCCTCCCCGGATGTGCTTGCATACTTGGACTTCAGTGTGTCGACAACAGGAATCTTAGCTGGAGTAAAGGTAGGAACTCATGGGTTCCTGTTGGCCTCAACCTCATGGCAACACTGAGGGACCGGGCAGGAGTAAGGCTACAAACAGGAAGGATGTGGGTTGTAGCTTTAGGCAGATGCTTCTTATTCAAAGCACAAAGCAATAATATTATGTCTTAAAATTTATGTTAAACATTGATGGAGCCAAAATGAGACACCTGGGAACATTTTTTATGGTGATGTCTGGTCTCTACATTGAGGTGAATTTGCTGAATCTATTTGATGTGATTAGGAATGAACATAAAGCAACTGGTATGAGCACTCAGCATTAAGAGCACTTGCTGCTCTTGCAGAGGATCCAGGTTCCTGCACCTATTTCACATGGCTCACAACCACATGTAATTCCACTTCTAGGGGATTCCATACCCTCTTCTGGCCTCTGTGGACACCAGCCACATACATAAACTCATATATATAAGTAAAAAAAAAAAACCATTTTGTAATAGTGCAGTTAGAATGTTATTTAATGCCATAGAATCTGGTTTCAGAGGTTTCTATGTGCAGTTTTCGTGGGTACTACTTAGGCTCTGTGGGGATCTGAGCCAACTATCTCCTTAGAGAGTCATATGGTGCTTGGTGCTGGGGAGCTGCATGCCCAGCCAACCAGGGTGCACAGCAGACACGGCCTCTAACCTTTCTTCCTCCACAGCCCTGAGCAGGCCTTTTCTTCACTCCTGCAGATGTCACATGCAGCCACAAGTGCCTTGTGCCGTTCCATAAAGCTTCAGTGTGAGCTGTACCCCTCAAGGCAGATCGCCATCTGCCTGGACCCTTACTGTGGCCTCGGCTTTGCTCTGTGGTGTCTGTGCAGGTGAGAGCGTAAAGCCATTGCCCCCAGGGCCTGTGTGACATGTTTGGTTCTTAGGTGGTTCTGTGAGTGTCAAGGAATCTACGGAGTGTGAATGGGTTTGTTTGTTGGTTATAATCTGGGTTTACACTTAATAAAAGAATAAAAGTAGTCAAGCATGGTGATATATGCCTTTAGTCACATCACTTGGTATTCAGAGGTAGGTGGACCTCTGAGTTTGAGGCCAGTCTGGTCTACATAGCAAGTTCCAGGCCGGCTAAGCCGGTATAGTAAGACCCTGTCTCCAAAAAAAGAAAAGAAAAGAAAAAAAGGAAGGAAGGAAAAAGGAAGAAAGGAATTAAAGAAAAAGAAGTAAAGGCCAGCAAGGTGGCTCAGAAGGTTAAAAACACTTGCTATACAAATCTGACAACCCAAGTTTGATCCCTGGAACCCGCATAAAAGTAAAAGGAAGAACCTTGTGGTTCATTCAGACGCTAAAAGTAGCACTCTACCTAAGTTGGAAGCCTCTTCCACACATTGTTCCTGATGCTTTTGATCGTCTGTGTGGAGTGCAGGCCCGCATCACACAGTGTGTTTCTGCTGAACTCCCACTGGACTTCAGAACAGACTTGTGCGCATTCAGGCTAGAGAAACCGTATGTGTGAGGAAGGAGCAAGTATGCCCAGGGCTTGGCACGCTGACTCCCTTCCCGCTGCCTTTCTCCTCACAGCGTGTACTCCGGACACCAGTCAGTGCTTGTTCCCCCACTGGAGCTGGAGAGCAACGTGTCTCTCTGGCTGTCTGCTGTCAGCCAGTATAAGGCCCGTGTTACCTTCTGTTCCTACTCAGTGATGGAGATGTGCACCAAGGGTCTGGGTGCACAGACGGGTGCCCTCAGGGTAAGTGCCAAGCTGGGCTACACAGCCTCGGTGGTCCTTCCAAGCCCACATGCATCTGATGAGGTCTCTTTCCCAGCTAGCCATGAACCCAGTGGAGAGGAGGGTATGTGAGGAGGCAGGACAGAGCCTCTCTCTGGCCATAGGCTCTCCAGGGTTCTCGCCAGTGCCTCTGCGCTCTGAATTCCCCAGATGCTGGCAGAACTAGAGGAAACAGGCTTGTGTTCAAACCTGCCTCTGTGTTCAGATCTACAGCCAGAGCCCATGGGGGTCCCACAGAAACTCCTAGTCAGTGCTGAGGGCCCCAGACTGTGTGTGTTGTGGAATGACACCTTGCTCTTCTGCAGATGAAGGGGGTGAACCTGTCATGTGTGCGCACATGCATGGTAGTGGCTGAGGAACGGCCCCGGATCTCATTGACACAGTCGTTTTCCAAGCTGTTCAAAGACCTGGGCCTCCCTGCACGTGCTGTGAGCACCACCTTTGGGTGCAGGGTCAATGTGGCCATCTGCCTTCAGGTAAGTTGGTTGTATCCAGGATCCCTGGACCCTGCACCAGAGAATAACGTGTTCCTAGACTGACACCAGCACATGGCTTTATCTATGTCTGCACCTTGGACTTGTGGATGTTATATTTCTATGTAACCGTTCAGGTTTGAGGACCACGAGGACTTTGTTTAGAAAGATATTCCATTCTATGTGATGAAGAGGAATATTTAGACAGAAGAAAAGGTTTGTTTTTGAGCAGTGACTGGTATCTATGAGCATTTCTAAGTTAAATGTAATAGGCAGCTAATTTTTAAAAGCAAGATTGCTTTCCTAAGAAATCTATAGGAAACTATGTGTGGTGGTGCACACCTTTAATCCCAGCACTCAAAGGCAGAGGCAGGCAGATCTTTGTAAGTTTGAGCCCAGCCTGTTCTACACAGTGAGATCCAGGATAGCTGGGACTATATAGACTCTGCCTTTAAAAAACAAGTATATATTTATATACACATGTATGTGTATATACACACATACATATACACATAACTTACATACATATCATACATGTGCAGATTTTAAATTGGAGCACTAATAAGGGTGAGAATTCATATTGGCTGCTTTAGTTTAGTACTGTTACTAAAGTAGTAATCTCAGAAGTTTTAGCACCGACATGAGTATCACAAGGCTTTTTCAGTAGCTACCCCATTTCCTGATTTTTTATACTAGTCTCTATTCCACTTTCTTAAAGGCAAATACCGGCCAGATGTCTGACATATCAAATGCTGTAATCACCATAACCCTTTCTGGGTTCCCAAAACACATGCCTAGCCTGTAGCCCATTTATTCTCTTGGTGGCTGCATGTGCAGGGCAGGTCTTGGCTGTCTAATGTGGGTATCACCCTCATTTTGCTAATGTCCTCTCAACCATGAATGGGCTCTGCCTCGAACTGTTGTAAGTTTCAGATGACTGTGTAGCCAGAAGAGACTAGGGGGCCCGGGCTTGGTGTACCACTGTGATTGATGTGTAAGCTGGTGACTATGGGTTAAGAAATACCTGATTCTACCTCTGAAGCCCCTCCCCCCACGTATGGGAGGGCATTGGCCTTGTTTGTCAGCTTGTGAGTGCCATGTGCAATGGCAGGACTTGTAATGATAGATCTGTGTTCGCTCTTTAAGATACAGAGATGTGCTCTTCTCTCTCACGGTGTTTCTCATGTGGCCTGTGGCCTTCTGTTTGTTTCCTGTGCTATTTCCTCCCTGTCTCCCTCTGCTGGCCGCCCTGGCCTCTGTCAGCCCAACAGGCTGGGAAAACTAGCTGAGCAGGTAGGACCTCACCCTAGCCCTCAACCTTGCTGGCGTCTCCATGTCTGTCATCCCCATTTCCTGCTCCTTACCCCCACCCTGCTTCCATGAGTTCATGTGATCTTCTGGTGGATTCCAGAATACATGTTTTCTCTTACTGTCTTAGTTTATTAACAATGACAAGTATTTGACTCTACATGAGCTTTGTAGCCAAATGTAAAGTTTTCAGAGGCTGGTGAGAGGTCATGCTGCCTAGACACTTCAGGGAACGATGTAGACCAGGGCATCCGTTTAATTTTATATTCCTTGTCGATAAAATGGCAATACTAGGCCAGCGGGTGGAATGGCTCAGCTGGTAAAGGTGTTTGCTACCAAGCCTGACAACCTGAGTTTAGTCCCTGGGACCCACAAGGTAGAGGAAGAGAATTGATTCTCCAGGTTGTCCTCTTACCTCCACATACATGTTGTAGGCATATGGGTATGTACATTAACACATACAATTAAATAAATATAAATATAATAATAATAATCAAACTTGTAAGGGACAGTACTGTCCAGTACATCGTGCCAGCACAGCGCTCGAGTTGTCTGGCTCCTCTGAGCCTCTGTGGAACTTAGTCCTTAGTAGAGTTAATGAGACTCGAGGCCTTGACTCGATGCTGGGTGACAGTGTCCCCAATCTGCAGTATTGTTTCAGCAGAGACCAGTCAGGACAGAAACTAATCAGAACTGACATAGAAATGCTAGGGTTTGATGTTTTCATTCAGTTACTAAGTGTTTTGCTCACTGTCATGTAGACAAGTAGATGTTTGGATGGGCAGCATCAGCTCTGCCATGAGGACCATGAGCCCTTACGCAGACTGGTTGCAGGATGCACAGCTCCTATCCAGGTGTCATAAACATCTGGGGAGGAGCTACCACATGGCCACGCTTGTGAAACTGGGCAGAAACAAGAATTCTGAAAGAAGTGCCTCTGCTGTTCTCCTTCCAGGGCACAACAGGCCCAGATCCCACGACGGTCTATGTGGACATGCGGGCACTGCGCCACGACAGGTACTGCCCCCTCCCCATCCGCATGGCTTCCCTCGTGCATACTCTGCCTAAGTGCTGTCAGCTGGGCTTGTCCAAGCTGAGTATCTCCAGCATCCTGTGTGGTAATGATGCTGGCCAAGGCAGGGACACTTGCAACCAGAAAAGGACATTGTGGGCTCACTTGGACACATGTGATTTGCCCTTTCAGAAATTACCATGGAGTAAATTTTATTCTGAATTTTTTTTTTCTTTGCCAACTTTTAGAGTTCGTTTGGTGGAACGGGGCTCTCCGCATAGTCTACCATTGATGGAGTCTGGAAAGGTAGTAGAAGTTGGTGTGGGCAATGCTGGAATGCATGCTCCTCGTGAAAATGATACTGTCTGGGGAGTGGGACTGGCCACTGAAGAGCTTCTAAATGTGAAATTAGATACTTGAGTAATCGGGGCACAGAGCCCATAGGTGGAGTGCCAAAGTACAGAAGCAGAAAAGGAACTGCCTCTTTGCAAACAGTGGCAGAGGGTGGGGTGGGTAGGCTACGGGTCAAGGACCCTCACACTTCAGTCACAAAGGGCAGTCCTGAGGGACTGGAGGTGACAGGGATTCGTGTTCTGATTCAGGGTGACAGTAGAGAAGAGACACCGCCAGGGCACAAGCAGAGGAGATTTGCCATCGAAGCCAGTCTTGGCCCCCAGAAGCCTCCAGAGGGCTGGGAAGGGCTAAATGTGCTTGAGACTGTCCACAAAGAAATGTGAGCCAGTGTGAGGTCGGCAAAGCAAAGCCTGGAAGACCACTGTCCTCAGAAGCAAGGAGAGGTCAAGGAAGGATGACTAGGCAGGGAGAGAATCAGCCAGGCCAGTGATTAGGCATGCTGCTTGCCCAACTGCACAGCAGCCTCTTTGCATCCAGGCTTATCAGAGGTTCCCATGGCTGCTTAGCCCCAGAGGCAGGAAATGGAATTGGCCACCTCAACCCCTATCTCCCCACACCACCACCACCACTGCCCTGGCCAAGGCTGTCTTTTAGGAAGCAAGGAGGTGATCAAAGACGGCTATTTGACATGTTTTCCCCTCGTCATTAAAATTAAAAATTAAAAAAAAAAGCATCAGAGACAAAGATGCCATGTGACAGGGTTCAAGCAGAGGGTTTTGTGTTTTTGTTTTGTTTTGTTTAACTAGGGAAAGGGATCATAAAAAAGGGAAAGAGGAAGGGAGAGACAGGCCTCCAGGGACAGGAACAACAGGAGAGAGGAAAAAGGGGTAGAAAGAGAGAGAAAGAAAAAGAGAGAATGGGAGGAGGGCAGGCCCCTTTTAAAAGGGAGCATAGTGACTGTGCACACGTGGTGCTCTTAGTGGCTGCAGCTGAGACATATCCTGTCAGAACCCCAAGGGCAGGCTGGTACAGATGCATGAATACTAACAATCATTACCTTTAAGAAGCATCTTTATACCTGTATCCACCTTGTTCATATATGGCTGTACCATAGCTATTTTACACACTGCCTTACAGCAGTGACGTGGGCCTGGTGGAATGGTTTCAGGACGCAGGTGGGACACAGAGAAGATGGGAGACTCTCTCATCTGTGTCAGCAGACAGACAGCTCAGCTGTGTCCCGCAAGGCCATGCCTGGAACCTGTTATCAGTTCATGCATCGTTGCGGCCCCTCCTCTTTCTGAGGACCACATTACCATCCTCTGTTTCATTCAAGGGGAGACTGGGGACACAGAGCAGGTGGCTAAACTTCAGGGTGAACTGATCCAAGCACAGAGAGGACCCAGAACTGAGTGTAAGCTCAGCGGGGCACATGACTACTCAGCCCTGTGTCTGAACAGAGTAACTCATAAGTGCAGACTTTCCTGCCTGACAGTGAAACAGACAACCATAGTGGGCCTCCGGCAGAGAGGAGCCCCTGTAGGAATGGGCGCAGGGTCCCCGAGGTGCCCTCCCAATAAAGAAGACAGGTCCATTTTCAGGACCGGGGCCATTTTGTTCAGACTTACGTTGTATTTCTGTTCATGCCTCTTCTTTTAAAACGCTACTAAACTCCTGATCTGTAGCCAGTCCTGTTCATCAGCTTCCTCGGCTTCAGCGTCAGAAAGGGAAGGGTGCATGAGAAATGGCACTTGACAGTGCCACCAAATCAGAAGTCTAGAAGGTTTCTTTCCCAGGCCTTTAACAGCTTCCCTCCTTGCAGATCCTCCCAGGAGTGAAGGTCATTATTGCACACACTGAGACCAAAGGGCCCCTCGGAGACTCACATCTGGGCGAGGTGAGTGCTGCCAGAGGCTGAGTGTGGACCAGTGTGAGAGCCTGCCAGACCCCTCCTCTCAGAATTCCCTTGGAGTTCAGAGATTCTAAACTGTTGAAACTCTGGGTGTCTTTTTGAAAAGATATATTTTTATTATTCTTTAGTGTGTGTGTGTGTGTGTGTGTGTGTGTGTGTGTGTTCTGTGAGTGTATGCACATGAGTGCAGGTGTCTGTAGGTGCTAGAGGCTGGGATCTTTCCTGACACTTTAGGTGGTTGTGAGCCACCTGAGGTACATGGAGGGAATCAAACTCAGGTCCTTGGGAGGAACAGCAAGCAGATCTCAACTGCTTTCCAGCTTCCGTGTCTTTGAGAATCCTAGAAACCGTCTCCTCCCTACCTCTCTTGCACTCTCAGACGCTGCTGACATATAGGGCTCCGCAGCACGTGGGAAAGAGGCCTCTCACTGGGTCACCCCACCAACAAAGTTATGAGGACACTGGGGTGCCAGGGCAGTCACAAGGGACCATCAGTAGCCCAGAGAACAGGAATAGCTGCTTTGGGCAGAACTGGTCAGCCACTCCTTAAAACTTGGTATTGCCTTCAAGCCAAAATCACAGACCCTGTGGCAATTAAACACTGGCCCCAGGATCAAGGCCACACGGGACTTTATTCTGGGCTCAGGATCCTTGGTATACAAAGACTCCATCATATGAGGCACAGCCTGCCATAGGTATTAAGTAGATAGGGTGTCTTGCTCACAGGGGCAGGAGAGCCCCTCACTTCAGGTAATAGGTAGGTGTACTGTAGTGAGAGCTATCCACTCTGCCCACACTGATTGCACTAACCACACCCATTCAGGCGTGGACAGTGTGGACATGACAGGGGAGGCTAGGTCTGGGGTCCTAGACCCCTGCTCGCTCTCTTACTTCCTGGTCAGGTTGCAGAGAGCGTCCGGGTGGCATCCGTGGAGTGGGAATCCACGGCAGTCATCTGTTTCAGGTATAAGTGATTTCTCCCAGAATAAACATCATTCAACCTATACTGTGTCCCAGTGAATCTTATTTCCCACACAATGCAGGACAGAATCAGTACCCAATGATTTACTTGTCTTCTTGACTACCCCTGTCCACTAGATCTGGGTGAGCAGTCCCCACAATGCTACTGGGTACTACACTGTCTACGGGGAGGAGACACTCCATGCTGACCACTTCAGTGCCCGGCTGAGCTTTGGAGACACCCAGACCATTTGGGCAAGGACTGGCTATCTTGGCTTTCTTCGCAGGACAGAGCTGACCGATGCAAGTGGCGGTAAGAGCTCCTTGGTGAAGGGCTTGCCCCGGCATGGATTGGGGATTGGGAGAGCTGTTGCTACAGCCTGCGAGCCTGGCCTCCCCTGCAGGAGCCCTTAATTACCTGATACCCCCCATGCATACACCACTGGCTGTAATTTGTGTTGCTCAGTGTGGGGTAAAGCACTGGCTCCAATACACTTTTCTGTGAGTGTTGCTGTTCCTCCTTCTATTGCTGCCCCTCACAGTCTTAGACTCTTGACCCCTGAAGAGGATATGGTGAGGGTAGCGGCAGCTATTGGCCGTATGCTGTGGGGTCCTCCCAAGTGACAGCCATCCAAGAAACTTCATTCTTTATAAGTATGGTGTACTCTCTAGTATGTGGCTCTTCAGTCATACATGGTGCCCTTTCCACCCTGATGAGGCCAAGCTGTGATGGTTGCCTGAAGGTCTGGCCCTTTCAGGCCTCACAGCTGGAGTCAGAACTTTTGTATCTTGTGGTTGTTCTCCCATGATGTGGCTAACATGATTTAAAATATATTAACACACACTGCTCTAACTGCTGAAGTTATTGACCACCACACAGGAGAGATTAAGTCTTTGGCATCTCCACCAGCCCTCTTGGCCCAAAGCACAAGAAGCAAGAGATATTGGTGTCATGGTCTCCATGTGGCACAGGGCAGCCGGCAGGGTTCATACACAGGGGTTTGGTGTACACACTGTGTAATTTGATTCCTAAGCATGCACATGCTCATGTTCACAGAGCGACACGATGCACTGTATGTCGTTGGGTCCCTGGATGAAACACTAGAACTGAGAGGCATGCGGTATCATCCCATCGACATAGAAACCTCTGTGATCCGTGCACACAGGAGCATTGCAGAATGGTAAGAGCTGACAGAGGGGTTTCCTGTGCTGTCCATCCAGCCCCTCCTTGGGCATGAGCACTTCACACAAGGGCAGCACCAGGCACTATTCTGCCACGAGCAGTCCCTACACAATTGCAGTCCCTGGTGAGCTGAGCTGGATTACCCTCACCTTTTTCCCAGAAGGGCCTACACCTCTTACCTATTCTAGATACGTTTCTGCAAAACAGCATCAGAGAATGCCTCCCTGCCTTTTCCTTTTCCTGGTCAGGGTTAAGTCTCACAGCCATCTTCAGCATAGAGGCAAAATACGAGATTGCTGCTATTCTCATTCAAAAGTATTCCTGGGTTAAATGTGATTTCCTTTTTAAACAGTAATGAGCCATGATCTCTTCTCTATGTAGGGAGCTTGCCCTGGGACAGGCACAGCTTTGTTCTTGATTCTTATCAAGAAAGTTAGAGTAGATACTCCTATAAGGTACAGTTAGCCTGGCTTTAAGATTATAAACGATGTTAAATAGCAGTGCTGTGCTGTGAATGTAAGAGGTGTGTTTGCTAACTTTGCCATACTTCTGAGCATCTGCTTGCTCCCAGTGCTGTCCATCTCTGTGACTGTCTGTCTGCTCTCCTTCAGTGCTGTGTTCACCTGGACCAACCTGCTGGTGGTGGTGGTAGAGCTGGATGGTCTGGAGCAGGATGCTCTGGACCTAGTAGCGCTGGTGACCAATGTTGTGCTGGAGGAGCACTACCTTGTGGTCGGGGTGGTGGTCATCGTGGACCCTGGAGTGATCCCCATCAACTCTCGGGGTGAGAAGCAGCGCATGCACCTGCGTGATGGCTTCCTGGCTGACCAGCTGGACCCCATCTATGTGGCCTACAATATGTGAGTGTGGCTGCACAGAGCTGGGTGTGTGAGCCAGCAGAGGTGTGAGGCAAAGATGAGCTGCACTGTTGATGCCCCGGGAGAAGGGATTTCAGGCTTCCTCCATTCACCCCCCGTGTGTGCTGTTCAGATCCTCTCAACAGTGTCCTGACACGTCTGAACCAACTAAAGAAATGTTCTGGGTCCGCTGGGTATATTTACCAAAACATGGGTGCCTGGGAAGGGAAGGAAAGGCCTGGTGTCATGCTGTGGACATTACTGACATCACGGCTGTTTTCTGCTATGCTGCAAGCTTGCACTTTTTTAGGCTAAAAAGTATTCCTGATTTTTAAATATATAGTTTCCTGATTATTTATTCCCACTTGTAACAACAAGCTTATATGTAAACTCTATGCTGGAGAGGACTCTTGAGCCAAGCCTGCCTAGGAGGCTGATGAAAGAAGCAGTCCCACCCCCACCCATAGACTTCACCAGACACACAGCTTCCTTTTCTGGTTGATTATTGGAGCAGGTGTGCCTGTTTGTCTGTGTGTGTTGTCACTAATGCTCAGTAAGTGCCAGCTGGACTATCTAGTTAGATCTATTTCAGAAAGATAAACCAGCAGCATTTAACTTAAAATCACTTTCCTAGTGACATTTAAACTGAAAGTTCTCATAACATCGCAATATTAATTTTTCTCATGAAGTATACTGTATTATTCTCATGAGCAGGTCTGGAAGCATGAGTGACATCCTAAGGTCTTACCCATGTGCCAGCTAGGTCTCCTACACACTTGAGTTGCCATGGGAGCCTGGCTCTCAGCCACTGCAGCCTCTTGGCTTTGCATTTTAGTTATGTGCCTATAAAATTTGGCCAAACCATTTTTAGTTATTTTACCCAAACTTGAAATCCAAGTGATCTAATATTGTACTTAAGTCAGAAAAGAGAATGTAAAATCTTTTAGATACTTCTAAGAATTTGAAGTCAAGCATGAATCTAAGATTATTTTTATATGACTAATCAAAGATTAATGTTATCAAGTTGTTGGGGTTTAGGGACTTTGAAGGGTAGAGAAGTTTATGAATCATACCTTCTTCACAGAAACAGCTAGATTTTTCTAGAGTTGCTTGGACTTGTGCTTCAGTGAGCCCAGCTAACTGGCCCTCCTCTCACAGCTAACCCTCAGAAAGCACTGTGTGCAGGAGCCCTTTTCTCATTGTATCAAACTGTGCTGTAGTATGTGGAAACATACTGGAATCTTAATAACCCTGGTATAATTGTGTACAGAATCCATGTCAGTTATTTCTTGGCGTCAGAGGTTTAGCAAGACTGATGAAGGCTCACAATAGACGACTGAGAACAGACTACCTATCCATGGTCTCAACATTGTATGTAGTTTTATAGCAAACAGCGCTTGTCAACTTTTTGTATTAAAAAATCAGTGGCAGTAAGAACGTATCTGGTAAGTTAAGATTTTAAGAATTGTATTAAAATGTTTTAAAGTTACTCTCTGGGAATTCTGTATATCACACTAATTTTTATATCATGTTAATAAAAGCTATTGACTTTGTAATTCTGCATTTTGAAATGTGTGAAAGGGTTTTTAAAAATTTCTCCAACTAGGATGTCTTTTATTATGCATTATTTCTCTCAGAAATACAAAAACAATTATGCTTATCATATAAAATCTGGAAAACACATTAACGTGTAAGAAAGGAAATTTAAAATCTTCTACAGGCCTACTGATGAGTAATAGCAGTCTTAGTATTGCCTTGAATCTCAGGGCTTTTTTAACCTTTAAAAAAATATTTTTTTAACAAAATTAGGACCATATACTTATTTTACAATCCGCTCTTGTACTTAATAAATTGCAGACTTTTGACTGTCACATACATTCTGTACATGTCTTAATGACGACATTGTGTGGTGTGCATGCCTGCACACAGCACTTCCTGGCCTGTTGAACCAGCACCCCCCCCCCACCACCATTGTGCATTGAGTCACCTCCCTGATGCCTACTTTCATTTCCACAGTGGCATTCCCACCTAGCCTCTGTCCTGCTGGTAACACGGGTAGGTCAGAGTTTGTGGTGGGTGTGGTACCTGCATACCCATATCCCCACCCCCTCCAGTAGGGCCATGTGGGAGAGGTCATGGTCTGGCCTTAGCCACTCAGCAGTACTTACTAATTTCCCCTCTAACACCATCACTGTACTGGGGAATGGCCTCAGCTCACTCATCTCTCCTCCTGGGTTGTTTTTGACTGCCCAGGACTAGAGTTTTCTCCCTGAGCTGCTCCTGGCTCTACTCTGCCTCAAGCTGCTTGGAGAGGATCTTAGGACTCCTACAGAGATCTGGCTACCTTCAAGCATCTCCCTAGAGAGGGCCAGGCTGGAGAGTGCAGCTTCTCAGCAAGATTGACTCAGGTGCCTCTGTGAGTGTGGACCACAGTTCACCAGAGAGTAGAATCTCCCCAGCCCCAGCCCAGCAAATAAAAGTGTCATTTGCATGCAGGTGATAAATAGTATGGGAGCTTGCACTGGCATGGTGTTCATGCCCAACTCTAGTCACATAGGCAGTAGTCTCCTGGAAGGTTCTCGAAGAGAAAGCAGTTATGTCTGCCCTTCTGGAGGGAAGGTTTGGGAGGCAGGCCTGGCTAAGCAGATGTCCCTGACCATGTGGAAAGTGTAGTGTGAGGACAATACCATGTGGCTGGGATGAAAGGACATCAGGAGCCCTGTAGATAACTGCTGGTCTTTTGTCTTGGTGGTTCGGGTGCCCCAGAATACCTGCCATGTGCCCCTTGCAGTCCAGCTCAGTTCATTGCCAGTTGTCGGCTTCTGGTTTCCAATGCTGTCCTGTATCCCTCTACTCAGCATTCTCCACAGGTTCGTGTGTTAGAACACGGGGTCTCTAGGAGGTGAGGCTAACTAGAAGGAGTAGGTTTCTGGGGCATATTTTGGAACCTATACATAATCTCCTGTCCTTTCCACTCCCCTTCTGTCTGCCAGTTGGGAGCCCCTCCACCACACCCTTCCTTCTACAACAAAACCTTCAAAAGCATGAGCTAAATAAACCTTTATCCCTTTTTAATTATGCCAAACATTGTGTCGTAGTGGCAAGAAAGCTAACATATGGCCCAGCCAGTCCAGAAAATTGCCTGCAAGAGCCCCATGGTATCCTCTAGTCATGGAAAGTCTGATTCTGTGCAGCCTTTGAACATCCTAGAGCCTCCTGCAGCCCCAGCTTTGGGCTGTGCCTGAGGGATGGGGTGAGGTCTGGGAAGTCCCACTTTAGGGACTTTTAGTCTGTGTCCTGGTCTAGTGAGTACTTTATTTTTATCTCTTGTTCAGTGTTGGGAGATTTTTTTTTTAAAACAATGCTCTTGTTTTGTGCAAGTGCATTCATTGTTCAGTTGACTTAATGAATTTTTAAGTCTCTTCTCTTAAAACTAACTGCACCAAAAAGGGGGTGGGTAAGAATAATTAGAGTTTTCCTAGAATGGCTTTTTAACATTTATGATGTGATTTTTATTTATTTGTAACTTGAATTATTTGAACCTTCATTATTTGAATATATAGTTTAAAAATTGTTAAGTTCAGCTTCCCACCATTGACTCTCAGCCTCACCAAGTGATAAGAAGGCCCTAGGCACAGCAGGTCATAAGTGACTTCCAGCCACTGAAGGGCATATCTGAGGGGCCCTTCATTCCCCCACCAACTCACCCTACAGACTTCAACCTTGTGGTCACTTGCTTTATAGACTGCAGAGATACAGCTAGCTAGAAAGATGAGGTTTTTTGGGGGGAGGTCACTAGCTCTCTCTCTGTCTCTCTCTCTCTCTGTCTCTCTCTCTCTTTCACACATACACACACACACACACACACACACACACACACACACACACACACCGACATGGAGACTCATTAATTATGAAGCCTCAGCCGATAGCTTAGGCTTGTTCTTACCTAGTTTTTATAACTTTTGATTTATGTTCTTATATGTGGCTTTGTTACCTTTTCTCTGTACTCCCCATCCTGCTTTCTCTGCCATCTGCCTGATGACTCCTGCCTTCTTCTTCCCAGTATCCTCTCTGCCCAGAAAATCCTGTCTAGCTGTTGGCTATCAGCGTTTTATTTAACCCATCAGAGCAATGCATCTTCAGAGTGCACAAAAAGAGTATTCCACAACATTATGCTGTGGCCCTTCTCTTCTCCTGTACATGTCCTACAGGAACAACAGTGCCATCCTAAAAGAAGTCTATTGAATAGAGTTTCAATTCTCAGTCCTGAGTTAGGACATTAACACTTAGTTTGGAAGAACCATTTTTTCCCCAGTTAGAATTGTTGGCGTTAAATATTTATTTAGTAAGGGCTGCTCACTGGAAGCAGAGACTTAAGTGCCCCTGCACATTTGGGCTGGGGGGGGGGGAGGGTGTTGTAATCAGACTGTCTGCTTTCTTGGGCATATTTGTACCAACAGTGTAAGGAAGATGTAAGGAAAAGCAGCCTCTGCCTGTGACAGTGGATGCAGCTGTGGATTTGGGGGTCTGTTGGAAGCATAAAGAACGCTATCCTATAGAACTGCTTGCTATTGGTGGTCTGCTGTGATTCTTCTGGGTCATGTATCTGCAGGGTCATGGTGGTTTACCGCATATGCTGTACTGCTGAGCATTGATTTTCTTCCCTAAGTGATTCTTAACCAATGTTTCCTGGGGCCAGACAGCTCGCAGGAATGCCTAATGTAGCAGAAATAATGATGCACTAATTTACAGCAGCCCTTGGGGAGGCTTTCAGTTTCTCATACCCAAAGCAAATCAAGCTTCCTAATTAGTTGTTCTATGTGGCTGGAGAGCACAGCTCCTTCAAGCCTGCAAGCCTTCATGTCTGCCACAGGTAAGCTTGGCTCTTTTGCTTTGTTTTGTTTTTTGTCTCACTCATGTTCAAAGAACTCATGGCAGGCTGTAGTCACCATGGAGACGAAGGCCATAAATTCCTGGAAGTCACACTCTCCATCTCCATCTTCATCCAGTGTTTCCATGACTTTGTCCACAACTTCCTGCTCTTTGATTTCCTGAGAGAAAGAGAGAGAGAGAGTTGATAAAGTCCTTTTTAGATGGGATACAGGGCTCTCAGGATGTTATTAAAAGTACTAGGCTGATAATTTTCATCAGAAAAAAAAAAAAACCCAATATAGGAAATGAAAAATTCTAGGAGTCCTCTGTGAGTGAGGGACATTCACCACAGGGAAATGGGGTGGAGTCTGTGCCTCTTCCTTTTCCCATTGGTCTTGGTGGACCTGGGTTACTTTAAAATAGGAAAACAAGAAGTAACAAAACTACACCTGGAATATGTGTGAAGCCCATTTCAACCTGAGTCAGTAACTTAAAGAAATGAACTCAAGGGGACTAGAGAGATGGCTCAGTGGTTAAGAACACTAGCTGGTCTTTCAGAGGTCCTGAGTTCAATTCCAGTAACCACATGCGCCTCACAGCTATCTGTAATGAGATCTGGTGCCCTCTTCTGGTATGCAACCATACATGGAGACAGGGCACTGTACACCTAATAAATAGATCTTTAAAAAAAAATGAACCCAGTGCTCAAGAGCATGCCTGTGTTTAGGAGCCATGTGGATTTTAACAGTCTCTAAAATAACACTTGAGAATGTGTCAGAGCTGCTATTTGTTCTGTTCTTTTGCTTCTTGGGTTATTTCCTAGATGTCGGTAGGCTTTTTCCTGACAGTTCTGACGCCAAAGCCTGATGAATGATAAGTCTACCACTAACTGACGCACCAACCAGAACAATGGTCAGGCTACCAATATATCAAGTGTGCAGGCCTGAAGACAGGTGGGAAGGAGGCAGAATCTGAGCACTGAAGAGTTCAGTTCTGACCATTTCAGTTAACAACTCCCCCGACTCCCTCCCCAACAGGAGAGCTCTGTGGAGAGGTCACACGTGCTTCCCTAAATACAATAGGTTGGGGTGTGAAAGATGGTGATTCCGAGGGGCTCATGTGGACTTTTAAATATCTTCCAAAATATAGATGGCACAGTGTAGGTCTTTCGGGTTACACCACAGAGGCTGTGATTTTGATCCTACATGTCCTCCAGAGGCTCCTGTGCAGGAGGCTTGGTGCCCACTACGGGCACCACTGGGAGGTGGTAGAACCTGTGAGAGGAAGTGAGGTCACTGGGCCATGCCTTTCCTTCCTTTGTTCCCTCCACTGGGCAAGCAGCTTTGCTCCTCACCGCGATGGTTGACCTCACCAAAGGCCCTCAAACAGTGGAGCCTGACAACCATGGGCTGGAACCATGAGCCGAACAAACCTTCGCTCCTTTGGGTTGATTTTTCTCTAGTGCTTTTGTTAAACCAGGCCAGCAAACATGTATGACACCTCGATATTGTAACATGAGCTGTCGTTAATAAACGTGACATCACACGCTCATTGTTTCCTGTTCTAAAATCATGGTGGTAGTGAGTATTTTAAGCTACTACCGATAGAGCTTTCATTCTATATGAAGAGCCAGACATGCCCATCTCACCACTGTGTACTCCCCTTTCAAGTCGAAGAGGTAAGACTCAGGTTAAGTTGAAAGGTAGAATGGGTGGGACTATAACTGTCTACTCCCCCCCCCCCAGGGATCTGAATGCCTGAGAAATTAGTTCCCCAAAGCAGATTTGGAGACTTCTCCAGGAAGCCAGTGGTGCTGCTGCTGTCTCCATGGTGGTGAAGTAATTGGCTGAACAACAGGAAGGAAAACTTCACCAGACATCCAGCCACTAAGTATCAACATGTACCCAGTTAACTTAGGATGTGGTTTCCTGTTACCATGTGACAGGACTGTGCCCTATAGTTATACCCAGGCTTGGCACTTGATCAAACACTGATTAGTTTTCCTCTGAATGTGGGGTTTGCTACTTCCATGACCCAGGAAGCTTCCTGTGGCAGGACACATTGTATATCTCCGGTATTTCCATCCTATTCAATGTGTGCCATGAGCCAGCCTTTGTTTAGGGGGCCAAGGGGGCATCGGGTGGCAGATGGATTACAGCTCACTCCCATGGGAGCACTTGGTTTATGGGTGGTGGAAACGCTAGCACCTGATTCAAGGGCAGAGGAGAGAGTGGAAAGTGAGTGTTTTCGCCACCAGAATGTTAAGGACCACAGAAGAACAGGGCTTGCCAGGAGCCCTTTCTCAGGGTCCTAAGTGGACTCCCAACTAAACTTGTACCTGGTCAACGTCATATATTCTGGGGAGAACTCTCTTTCCCTCAGTCAAGTGTTCACTCATAGATATGCTAGGTTGGGTCCTGTCTCTCAAGTGTTGAATTACTGAGTGGTCAGGAAATGTTTATTTAATGTCTGACATTTCTGACCTCTGTAGTCAACACCAGACAGCTGGACAAAGCCAAAAGATTTCTTTTTCCCCAAAACATCTCATTCTTGAAAAAGAAAAATTTTGTGTGTGTGTGTGTGTGTGTGTGTGTGTGTGTGTTGTACATGCATACATACTCTCATGCCATGGCATACATGTGGTGTTGGTTCTCTCCTTCTAAACCATTTCCCTGGCCCTGTTTTGTTTTTGTGAGGAGAGATGCTTTCCCTGTATAGCCCAGGCTGGTCTCCTGCTTTCACCCTAGGATTATAGATGTGTGCCACCATGACCAGCTGACATTCTTAAGTGTTAGTTCTAAGTGGTTTATTATCCCATTCTGCCATCATCCGTGGGTCCTTAGATTCAAGGGACAGAATCAGCCCATCTAAGCTTATACGTGGAGGGCTTAGAGTTTGAACAGCTTCCAGAAGCAACCTAGGGCATCCAGAGACAGAAACAGACAGAAGCAACCCAGGGAACCATTTCTAGTGCCGATCAACGATGCTTTTGTAAACTTACCTCCAGGAAGTGGGAGAGCTCATTGTTGATGAGCTCCTTGAGTTCTGATTTCTTCAGCTTGTGCTTGTCACCCTCTCGTCCTGAATACTGATGGAAGATATCAATGAGGGCAACCATGGCCTTCTCCAGCTCAGACATCCTGGAGGCTGCAGAAAAAAGACACTTTTTCAGTTTCTGCCCTGTTCTTTGAACAGTTTAATGCCTCAGCCCACATGAGGGGAAGAGAGGCACCCTGTGACTCCACACTGACCACAGCTTATCCTTTGCCTTCTCGGCCCACCACCTCCCTTCTATGTCCCTGTGGGCCACAGGGTTAAGTTTCTGAGTTGATTGGCTTCTGGTTGGATTTAGTCAATGAGAAACTATTGTGGGTGTGGATATAGAGCACTAGGGGACCATTCCGGCTTTCCCCCGTGGCCACCCCCCAGTCCTGAAGGTCTTGAGGATGTAGCATCAGCTGGTGGATTTAAGGAGGACAGACACTGAGATGAATAGTGGCTATTGAATATATATATATGTATGTATGTGTGTGTGTGTGTGTGTGTGTGTGTGTGTGTGTGTGTGTGTGTATCAACATCAGAGAACAATTTTTAAATTCAGTAAACAGCATCCTCGGGTTAGGAAGAAAAATGCAGATGCTTCCAAAAGATTCTGAGGAACAAGAACAGGAGCGACCTGGCTGGTTTTCTATCAATTTGAACCAAGCCAAAGAAAAGTCCTGTCTCAGAGAAGCGAGCCTCTATTAAGACAATGCGGCCTTAAGAGCCAGCTGTAGGGCATTTCCTTAATTAGTGATTGATGGGGGAGGGTCCAGCCCATTGTGGGTGGTTCCATCCCTAGGCTGGTGGTCCTGGGTTCTATAAGAAAGCAGGCTGAACAAAGCCAGTATGCAGCACCCCTCTATGGCCTCTGCATCAGCTCCTGCCTACAGATTCCTGCCTGGCTTGAGTTCCTGTCTCCACCTCCTGTAACAATGAACTGTGGTACAGAAGCTGAATAAATAAAAGCTTTGCTCCCCATGGTCATGGTGTTTTATCACAGCAATAGAACCCCTAACTAACAAGGAGCTTATTTTCATTTAAATTAATATACAAATTTAAGCTGTTTAAATAAAAAAATGAGTTAGATTTTTTTCTTTCTTTTTTTGTTTGTTTGTTTTTGTTTTTGGATAGGTGACAAATGTAAAAACTGTAAAACTCATCTGGAAAATAAGGGTAACACTGCACCAACTTTTTGAAAAATCGCAATGAAGATCTTCCAGAAACATCTGATTCTGCTGGTGTCTTGACACAGGGAGACCAAGGCACAGCCAGGCGTTCCATGCTGGCCGAGTATTCATCAGCCTGGCCTCACACAGTGGTGTCTTTGTGAGCAGAAATGCCAGTGAGAAGCAGCCTTCTTCACAGCAGCACAGCCAGGGCCTGAAGAGGGGATGCAGGGAGGGCTGCTCCAAGCAACTCAGTTAACAAAGGCGGCTGAAGGCTCCATTCAGAAAACAGCCACTTAGGCAGAGACATGTGACAGCTCCTGGCCTTGAGTTCTGATCCTTAAATCAGAACCTGCACTGTCATAATTAAAAATAAGCAACAAAAAATGCTTGAAAACTCATTCCCATGTTGAGTATGTTGCATCTTAGAATAGACTAGAACAAAATTTTAATAACATTTAAGATTTTTTATTAATGATTTCCCAAAGGAAACAGACTGAAGGTTTTTGTTTGTTTCCCTTCTTTTTTTCTTTTCCCTTACTTACTCTCTGGCTTGCTGAAGTTCTACAAAGTAAAGGAACTTTGTTTTGCTCATATATTCCAAAGGCACCTGAAGGGCCTCAGCTGGACTAAAATGAAATATTTTATTCTCTCTTAGTTTCTTCACTTTTTTCAGTTATGGTGTTTTAGTTACAAACAAAAGCTATGTATGGGTGGTCTGCCTGCACGTATGTCTCAAAGGTGTGAAGCCTGGTGCCTGCAGGGGGCAGAAGAGGGTATCCTATCCTCTGGGACTAGAATTCCAGGCACTGTGAGCTACATGTGGATGTTGGGCCAGCCCCAGTTACCTTTTTTTTTTTTTTTTTTTTAATGAAAGAAAATTAGTTTAGTGCCCTGTAAAGAATAGTGGAGAGGACAGTAATAGAATTGCTTGCTTTTAAGATTAAGGTTTCACTGACCCCACCCCCTGGCTCTCCTCTAAGCCACAATCTTCTTGCCTCTCTGCTCCCTAACTGTTGGTCCTTACCCAGCAGTTATTGATTAAAAAAAAAAAAAAAAATCTCGAGAAATGCTATATCATGCCTGACACTACTCAAAGTCCTGGCCGGGGGTGGGAAGGGTTGAAGGGTCTTTTTGTGGCATGGGGACTAGGACTTAAAAGAAAAGGTGTGACACGTATCCCACATGTTAGAAAACTCCCAGAAATTTGACTGTTTTCATAACCACATTACAAGTTCAAATTTCCCTGATTCTTCCTTTCGTCTAAAGAAACATTGGCTTGTAGTGTATCTTCTAAGACAAATGGAAGCATTTGTATGTAAACATTATGCATTAGTTTTTTGTGAAGAAAGCACAGGACTCGAGCTTCTGAGAAAGATGCTGCCTGTAAGGTGAGAGGTCCTCACAGAGGCCCCAGGGGGATATAATGGAAATCAGAATCGAATCCATTTCTAACCCCGTTTCTTTATCCCAATTCATAATTATCTCAAAAAAAATTCAACTTTTGCAGTTTTTTTTTTTTTTTTTTTTTTTTTTTTTTTTTTTGTGGTGTCTGGGGATGGAGGAGCTTGGCATTTCAAATAGAGAAACTAGAAATGCCACCGCATGCTTCATGGCCACAGGGGTAGCTGGGGAGGGGTGAAGGGGGCTGCTGCCAGGAAGGGACAGCCCTAGGTGAGGATTGGGGGTAACTAATGGTGCACCAGGAAGGACAAACCTTCCCTCCCGAGTTAGAAAAGAAGCACTGTACATGCCACTTCTGAAAATGTCGGTAGTCATTCTGGGTCATTCAGAAGGACCTAAGGTTCTCCCTGGCATGATGAAAATAAAACCCGAGACAATGTCAATGTCAACAGCAGTCACAAGAAAACAGGAAAGTCAGGCTTAAATCACAGAATGTCATCGGCAGTTCTGAAATGCTGCCAGATGTCCCCAAAGCCCACCTCCCCCCCACTTTAAAGCTCAGTTTCCATGCTCTCCCCTCCACCCCTCACCCTCCAAGGAAAGAAGAGAGAGAGTGCTGTTTCTTGGTCCTCTGCCAGCGGCTGTTTCTCACCTCCTGGTCACCTTGTGCTGCTGGTGTCCTCTCTGACTTCAGTGTCCAAGTGGCAGGAGTGTGGACAGAGCAGCTTCTTATTCCTCCTCCAGAGAGGACTGGGTGTTGGCTTGGCGCAGTCCACTGCAGGCTGAGGCTGCCAATGGGGGCCAAGGGTAGGGAGGTGCTGGACAGCCAGGCCTGCACAAGGGCCCCATTGACTGCGTACCCTGGGGATTCGCTGGGCAGCTACAACTGGGTATGATCTAGAAGAAAATGGGCCTGGAGGGCAGGAAGTGCAGAGTCAGCTTTTTTTTGTGCCTTTTAAAAGTATTATTTCATGAATATTGATGTGACTCCAAAGGCAAAGATGGGGTGTGGAAAGAGGAGTAAGATGTGGATGAATTGATTTTTCTTTTAGAAAAAAAAAAAAAAAAGCAGAAATGCAGCCAACAACTAGAAGCTTCTAGTGCTGGACTCAGGAGACTATGGCCATGGCTGGCTTCCAAGGAGGCTTGAGCATCTTGCCTGCCTGCCAGCTTCCTGGCCCCCTCCCACAGGTGTGACCCCAGGTGGATGTTAGTGCTGGACATCAATTATTATACCTGGGCTCCTCTGAGCCCAGTGTATTCAAGGACCAGCATGCAGTAAATCAGTAACTGTTGCACCTTGGGGAAAATCCTTGTTAAGGGTGAAGACTTGCCAGGTCTGTCTTGGATCTCTCTCTTTACCCACACAGCAAAGAGTCATGCCAGTCAACAGACTATTGAGAACTGACTCATGTTCCGTCTGTGGCATTCGGGGACAGTTGGGAGTTAGTGATGAAGGTTCAGATTCCACTTTGTTTTGCAACCTGTCTGGATGTCAAAAGAACCCAGGTAGCCTCTGAGTAGTGAAGTTATACTGACCTGAGGAATGGGGGTGGGGGTTGACTCTCAGGCACCCAGACTACAGGATCCAGGGCTGTCATGTTGAAAAAGGGACTTTTCCTGCAGGGCCAGCATTTGTCTATCCAGGTGACTTGGGTCAGTAGGCAGCCTTCTTTGGCTATTCAGAACCTCTGCCACCTTTGGCACCATCATTTCCGGTTTCTCTCCCTTCTGCTCCTACCTCCTACACATTCAGAGAGCCACTGGCTCTGAGCAGCTGGAGGAAGAGGTTGCCCTTGCTTGGTATTTGCAGGAGGAAAGGCAGCATTGTTTCTCATACAAAGGACCCCCAGCCAAGCTGCTCATGAGGCTGGTTACAATGCCCAGTGACCATGGAGGAGAATGAGGATCTGTGTTCTGGAGGAAGTAAGTGAAAAGACAAAAAGCTCCTGTGTGCAGAGCAGTCAACACAAGAATCAACTGCCTTCCTACCCAGCAGGATGCCACTGCCCAGCCTGTGAGCCACAGCATCTCCAAGCTGGGCTCAAAATTCTCATGCCACCATTTTGGTCTGCTTTTAGTAGTACTTTACACATGCACATGTAGTGGTACAAACATATGTGTAATATGAACTACCTGGTACACTCCATCGTTGATGGTCATTAATATTATGCAAGTTAATGTTCATGTCTGTCAGAAGAACCTGGGACTTCGTTCCAGAACCAAGTGAACTCCGCAGTCAGAGAAAGCAAAGAGCTACAAATAATGGCATCCTGTGGCAGAGACACTAGGCTCCATCATGCAAGCCAAATCATCGGCCCAATTTGAGCATCTTGAGTCCAGGAATCCTCCTGTTTGGCAAATTGTTGTAGAATGCAAGTATTTCACATGTATCACATTTTATTATTTTGTACCCCACCAAATTCCAGCCAAATATTTGTTTTCATTAGGAAGTCAGTAAAAACCTTCCAGAAGAATGAGCCCAGTGAGGAGCTTGGAGCAGAAAGCAGGACCCTGCTATTTCTTTGCTTTGGATCCACAGATCCAGGGAAACAAAAGGACCCAGTACAAAAACAACAGGATTATTGTTTTTGTGTTTGCGTTTGAACCTTCTAAGTTTTGGGGAAAGATGGAGGTGGGAGTGTGAGGCACATCCATGTGAAGCTGCCTTGTCATGCGTGGTGCTCCAAAAGTTTCTCAAAATGGGAGAGGAATATTTCAGCCAGTGCTGGAAAACTGTGCTCTGCCTTCGTGCAACTCTCCTGCAAGCACTTATTTTAATTCTACTTTTAAAGAATATGGGTGATCCATCAAATTATGGCAAGTTGAAGGTTGAGAAACTCAGGCTCATCTATCTTTTTTTTTTAAACTCAGTAAGCAACATTTTTCACTCAATATTGTGACTTTGTTTCCCCCCCACCCCATTAGGATGCTGTGAGCCAGAACATCACACACAGCATTTAGCTACATCCTTCCAAATGAACAATTGATTGCTAGACCTATGAAAATTGAGATTAATCTTGTTAATGGGAATCTTGAAAATGGGAATAAGTTAACTTATTTTAGAGGTTAAAATACAAAATAATTAGAATCTAAAATTGCAATTGACTGTTAATATAAACAAAAAATGAGAAAAATACTCAAAGTTATAGGAAGGATAAACTATTTCTTGAAATTAAAATTTAAAGTAGCCAGCTGGGTATAGTGGTATATGCTTTTAATCCCAGCACTTGGGAGTCAGAGGCAGGCAGATCTCTGAGTTCAAGGCCAGCCTGGTCTATAAAGTGAGTTCTAGGCCAGCCAGAGCTACTTAGTGAGACCTGTCTCCAAAAAATAAGAAAATAAAATGTAAAGGAATAAAATTGGATATGTTGATATACTTCGTGATGTGTTAACATGCATAACATTTAGAACTATTATTATGCTTCTGAATGTTATCTTATGTAATATTTTAGAACCTGGATTAGCACACATTAAGTACATACAATGGGCTTCATTGTGACATTTTGTTCATGCACATTATGTATTTTGATTATATTCATATAATATTTATTAAGTCAGTTATTTAGCTAATGTGATCTTTACCTGTTGAAGCCGTTTTTTCAAGATTCCTTGAGCAGGATTTTTGCAACAAGTTTCTGAATTCAGCCCATGCGTGGTCCCTGGCTTGGCTGGCACTGTTCCCCATTGGAGGGCCTGAAACTCTGCCCCCAGTACTACCCACCTGCTTCCTGTATGTGCAGGATTTCCTCCAGATGGGCCACTGCACACAAAGAAAGTCCAAGATAGTATTTATGTAACCAGAGCAGCCTCTTGGGATCAGAGTCAGATGCCTGTTGACTCTCCCAGAGGCCACCTGCTGCCCTAATAACAACAAAGTTCACATGCTTGATTAGCCCTTGTATCAATAGCTTTACTTTCAGTCAGTGTGCTGGGTCATAGGTGGTGTGTGTGTGTGTGTGTGTGTGTGTGTGTGTGTGTGTGTGTGTGTGTCCTGTCACTAGGCAGTGCAATAGGGATACAAGTCAGGTCACTGAACCCAGTAAGGAGCCAGATGTCTTTAGAGGCAGATTGCAAGGTATCAGTGACCCTCCCCTCCCCTCCCCCACCAACCTTTGGCATAGTGACATATATGCACCAGTATTCGCACCTAGCATGATGACTACCTGTATACCCCAGGCAGGGAACTCCTGGAGGGACCATGTGGCTAGCAGTCAGGCCTGACTGCTCCAGTGGTCATAGAGCTGATCAAGAGTTCAGAGCTCTATGTCCAAAAAGTAGAAATGTCTGATATGCACCAGGGAACTTGAGGTTCAGAGGCAGATTGCTTATTTGTATCATTGGTAAGTGTCAAAGCTAAGGTGTGAGCTTTGGGCTTCCTGTAGAGTCCACGTTCCCACTGTGGTGTGATGCTGCCTCTGCACACTGCAGCTGGCTGGGATATGGCACTCCCTTCTGGCCTCAGCAGGCATTGCATTCATGTGGTTCAATGGCATACATTTGGGCAAAATAGCCATACATACAAAAACCGTAATCATTTTTAATTAATGATTTACACACAGTCAAGCTTATGGAGACATTTTTTTTTCAATTGCAGATGACTGTTTTGTCTCAGAAAAATCTCACACCAACACATTACTGTCAAACCATAACCCTTCCTTTTTTGTTTATCCCCACAATCTCATATT
Source organism: Phodopus roborovskii (assembly GCF_943737965.1). Lineage (NCBI taxonomy): Eukaryota > Metazoa > Chordata > Mammalia > Rodentia > Cricetidae > Phodopus > Phodopus roborovskii. The sequence goes on along the minus strand of NW_026126434.1, from coordinate 22,156,555 downwards.
AATATCACAATATAAGACATAACTTTAAAAGTTTAACATTTTTTTCAACACACTTTTAAGTCCAAGTTCTCTTTAAAAACCCAATGTCTTTTTTTTTTTTTTAAGTCCAAAGTCTCTCAACTGTGGGCTCTTGTAAAATAAAAGACAAGTTAAATATTTCCTTCAAGAAGGAAGAACCAGGGTGCAGTCACAATTAAACCAAAGCAAAACTAAAACTCAACAGTATAAAGAATTCAGTGCTTGGTGTCTGGGACCTCATAGCTAGTTTCCACTCTACGGCTACTGCTGGCCTGAGTAGTCATCCTATGGTACTGGTGTCTCCAACATGCTAAGGTCCCCTGCAACTGAGGCTGAACCCTTACCATTGATCTTTCCTGGCCTCTCTTCAGGACCAAAAGGCCTGACAGTGCCAAGCCTCAGCTGCTTTCTATGATCTCTTCATGCCTTCAAAACCAGCACCACCTGAGTAACCATTATACATTACCAAGTTCTGATATAAAGCATGAGATGTAGCCTTACCCACCCTGGACCACAGCTTGTGTGTGCAGACCCTGAGGAAATATCACCAGAAGATTTCACTTCAATGATGTTGGTCTCTTAATTACTGCTGATTTCTCAACTCCAGCTGACCACATCAATTGTGCCAGCAAAGGTTTCACTATAGTGGATCTGGTCTTTGTTAATTCCATCTGATTCTTCAACTCTAGTATTCAAACACTACAGATTCTTTATATACAATTCTTTAACTCATTTCCACTTTTATTTTTGAGATTGTGACATAATTAATTTCTCCCTTCCCTTTCCTCCTTCCAAACTCTCCCATATGCCCTTCCCATCTCTCCTTTAAATTCATGGCCTCTTTTTTTTTTTTTTAACTGTATTGCTTGCATGTATGTATATACATATATATTCTAAATATAACTTACACAGTCCCTATAATGTTATTTGTATATTTTCAGGGCTGATCATTTGATGCTAGACAACTAATTTGTGTGCTCTTCTTTGAGGAAAACCACCTCGTCCACTCCTAGCTTTCCTCAGTTGCCTATAGTTCTTTAGGGTTGTGGTACCTTGGGCTTTTCCCCATCCTCTATGGCATGTCCATTGGTTTCATCATTGTTCAGCTCACATTTGGCCAGCCACATTGGTGAGCCTTTTTTGGTGTAGCTTCTGCCATTACTAGGAGACACAGTCTCACGGAAAACTCCCTGATCTTCTGGCTCTTACATTCTTATAGAACTCAGGACCACCGGCCCAGGAGGGGCACTGCCCACAGTGATCTGGGCCCTCACCAATCAAGAAAATGCCTACAACTTGCCAGAAGGCAATCTGGTGGAAGATTTTTCTCAATTAATGGTCCGCTTCCCAGATGACTCTTGCCTGTGTCAAGTTAACACAAAATCTTGCCAGGACTCAGTCATTTTTCAGCCTATCTGTGACCCTAGGTCTAGTCTCCAGAAGCACATACAAAAAAGTGTGTGTGTGTGTGTGTGTGTTGAGACAGGATTTCCCTACATAGCCCTGGCTGTCCTGGAACTCACTATGGAGACCAGACTGACCTCAAATTCAGAGATCCTCCACCTTCCTCTGCCTTCTAAGTGCTGGCATTAAAACCATGCACAACCACATCTGACTTTTTTTTTTTTAAGTTATAACTTTTTGATAATAGTTCTTTTTATAAACTATGTGTGTGCATAGTTGTTGAATTGCTTTCTGTATTTACTTATTTACTTAATTTTTCCTCAGGGTCTAATGTAGCCAAGATTCCTTGAACTTTTAGTTCTCTTGAATCTATCTACTCTTTGGATTGAGGCATACACCACTATACACCTGGTTTTGTGCAGTTTCTGGGAAAATCGAATTAGGGTTTTGTGTATGCTAGGCAAACACTCCCAAGTGAACTACATTCACAGCCCTTACCACTATCTATATGTAAAGCACTGATGCATTTGTGTTGCCACAGTGTGTTCATTAGGAAAGTGAATTTCACTTTCTCTCCTGCTGTTGAGACACAGCGGGAAGGCTGTTCCATGTAGCCCTTGTTGTTGGCTTTTCCCACCTCCAGGACCACAAGCCAAATAAACTAGGATCACATATGAGTTACTAAAACATTGGACCTGTGTTTGAATCGTCAGCCCTTACTTTTGCAAGAGCATTTCTACAGATTAGTAGGATGACTTTTGCATGGCAATTTGAATCACTGAACTTTTGTCAGATCCCTCATAAATAATGGTCAAATCTTCCATTTAATAAGTTTTGTGTAGTTTTACTCATAGCTCTCAGGAATGGTTAAAGGCCTTAAGAACTTTCCAGAACTCTGTCATCTGGTGATTTACATTGTCCAGTTCTACACACATAAGAAACATACATTCACATAACAGTTGCTTTTGCTGCAAGCTATTCCAAAATGTATGGATAGATAGAGAGAAGAAAACGCTTATCACATGTAATAAAGCTCATGAATTCAGGGAGTTAGCATTTGGGTTGCATTGCTTTCTTCCACACAGTGTCAACTAAAGTCACTGGTACTTAAATTGGGACTTGAGTTGGTCTGAACAATAGAGAAGGCTGGAATGTGGTCCCTTGTAGGACATTGTACATGGACCTGCCCCATATGGGATGTACCTGAAGAAGACCAGGTACACGTTTTATGAGCTCTTGCAACTTAGCCCCGGAAACCATACTGAGTTCAGTTTGTTAGCCACCATGCAAGGAAGGCACCTTTAGTGGCAACTCTTTTGTTAATGCATTTTCATGGTAAACTTTGTGGAAAAACCTTTTCAGATCCACCTCCTTGGCAATAGCTGTGATCTCACCGCAGTTTAGGCTCAATCTTACCAACTTCACCCTAGAATCAGCCAGAACTTGGCCTCCTTTGGGGATTCTCATTCACCCTGTAATGTTCTAACTGAAAACTTATTAAACTATGGTCCACAGTACTGTTCTGTACTTAAAATTAACGCTGGAGTCACAAAAACTGGGAAATGGTAAAAGGCTTCCAAACACACAATGACCAAAAATTAATTCAAACTCAAAAGTGTCATGATTCCAAGGTGTTTCTGGCAGCCATCACCCATGGTGCTTTGCGCATCTTCACTGCAGCTTTGGTTTTGAACTCGCAACACGTACAGTTTACTCTGCACATGCCATGCTGCCTGAGATGCCTCCCATCGGGTTTGAAACCATTATGAGCTGCAGTGTTTTTACTGTAATGGCTTAATTTCAGAAAACAAGGTGTTTTAGTATTTTCCCATCGTTCCTCTGCATGTATCACATCATAGTGCCTGGATTATAGTGGACAAACACATCCAGCTAATTAGTATGCAAATCTGTTTTGTGTCTAATGGTAAAATTAAGTGTATACCAAAGGTGCTTTAAGATAAATTATTTTATGATTTATGATGTTTGATTTGTATGCCAATTTTAGATACCTAGTGTCACATAGAAATTTCTTGCGTAGAAAGGGGTTGGCAGTGAAAAAGCCCTTGCTCAGCCACCTACTATCAGTGGCCCTCTGAGTAGAGGATCTTCAGGTCAGTGGCTGTGTTGGTCACGGGAAGGGGGGCGGGCGCACCTCCTCAGGCCTCAGGCCAAACTTAGTTCAGGTGCGGTAAAAGGCCTCATTCATCGGACGTTGACTCGAACCAAAACCAGCTTTTTTGACAGGCAGAGGGCACCAAACACTGCAGCAGTCCCAAGAGCAGTCAGGACAGCGCTGGCATGCACTCCTGCTTCAGCCTGCCGACCGCTGTCCGGGTTCGAATCCGCTGGGGCCTCCCACCCACCCCAAGTCTAGTCTTCCCATCGTCCCTCCTGGTGAGCCTGCTCCCCCACTGCGGGCTGGGGACCGACGCGGCCGGACGCAGGGATACACAGTGCGCCTGCGCTGAGTGGCAGGTTCTCAGAGAGAACCCCGACTTCTGGCAGGGCACACGCAGCACCCCGGGTTCAGACGGACTGCGCCTGCGCGGGACTCGGAGGCCTGGGCGGGGCGTGCTCTTCGGCCAGCCGGAGCGCTCCGCGCTTGCGCAGGTCTAGGGCGGCGGCTGAGGCTTCGGATGGGCGTCATCCCTTCCTCCTCGGTGTAGCCTAGAATTCCGCGGAGAAACACGGCCGAGGTAGGTTTCTTATTGGACAGCTTAGGCAGCTGGACCGCAGGTAAGGCCGGACATGCTAGGCAAAAGGTCTGCCGTGCGTGTGTGTCCCTAGAGTGCTGAGGCCTCCGCCCCCTGTCGAGACTTAGAGTGCCCTCTCGAAGGTTCTAGTCCAGCCTCACCCTTTCTCAGCAGCGCCCGTCCTCTCCCCGCTCCTTTCGTGGCGCCCCACACTTCCCCAGCACCTCTCCACTGGCTCCCAGAGCCACGCCCACCTGCCTTATGTATCCCGAGCCACGCCCCCCCATGCCTCTTTACTCCTCTTTCCTTATCCACTTGGCCTGGCAGACCCTCCTAATTCATTGCCCTCCTTTCCCCAGGCACCCACCTTATCCTGTTCCCAAGCTTTTCACTGAAGATGTAATTGTAAAATATTTGTAATTCTAATTATTATGAAGTATGAAGTCCAGACCTAGAAGCAGAGCAGGCATTTAAACAAAGAATTGCTTTGATTGAAGTTAATCTCAGAGCCAGGAAGAGAATTAAAGAACTAAAGAGAATTAAAGAAGAAAGAGAATTAAAGAGTAGGAGGGTGTCCCGGGTATGCAGACTCCAGTTTTGACGAGCAAGTCAAGAACTAGGCAAGGGGTTTAAATTCGAGTTTAAGCTGTTAAGAGTTCCTAAGAACAAAATGATAGTGATTTATTGTAAGTAAAAACAGGGTCCCAGGGAATAAAATTGATACTTAGCAGACTAAAGAAGGAAACATACAGTATTTGAAGTTTTTGATTTTTAGAACCCTCTAAAGCAGCGGTTCTCAATTTGGGGGTCGCAGATCAGACATTTACATCACAATTCATAACAGTAGCAAAATTACAGTTGTGAGCCAACAAGAAATAATTCTATGGTTGGGAGGTCACCACAACACGAGGAACTGTGTTAAGGGGTTGTAGCATTAGGAAGGTTGAGAAGCTCTGATCTAAAGAATTGTGATGATAAACTCGGTTTCTGTGCAGTTCTTTCCACCTACAGTGAACTGTAGAGCTGATGTGAATTTAATTTTCAAATAAACAAGCACTTTGTGTTTCTCTCTCTCTTTTCAAGTAAGACATGAAAGGGAAAATGAAATAACAAGCCGTTATGAGGCAGAATCTTATTGAACTATGGAGACAACATCAGGTGACTGTCCAGGAAATGAGTCACAGGTCATCCCAGTCCTGGTACGTAAGAGCCACGTGAAACAATCATACAGAGTTGCAAGCACCAGTCTCAGGTGTGATGCAATTTTCCTTGTCTCTCAAGGTATGGCCTTGAGGAGGATGCTTGGATTTAGTGAGCACAGAGGCAGGCAGATGAGCCTAATCTGTAGATATCATGCTGAGTAGTGATGTGAACCCTTCAGGGGACTCTTTAGCATATCTCAGACACCAAGGTCCTCTGGTGTATACTTGTGCTTAGTTGGTTTTAGGCATAGGAAAATGCTTGGTACTCTGGAAGTTCTGTGTTTGCATGCTGTTTTCTGCCTTGGATATGTATATTCAGTTTGATTCATGTTACCAGAGAAAAGGTCCCCTTCAATTTTAAGGAATATTGATTATGTACAATTAACAAAATGAATAATCAAATAAAAACACTTTTAAAAATCAAATATTTTCATGTCTGTGGTGTGAGCTTCAGTATTTTCTTCCATTCTAATGATTTTACATTGCTTGGGTTTTAATTTATTTAATGACTTATTGAGACAGGGTCTTACTGTGTATCTCTGGATGTTCTTAACTCACGGGGTTATGTCTGCCTCTGGCTCCTGAATGCTGCAGTTAAAGGTGCTTCCATGCCCAGCTACTGGGTATGTATATATTGGGTATTTTTATATGTAGGAATTTTATTTATAGTGGCTTAATTTGTTAATCATTTCTCATTTTCAGCATCAAAATATTTAATTCTATGAAGACTAATTTTTCTTTTGGTAAATGTAAATATTGACAATTACAAGATAATACTGTAGACATTGAGCATATATTGTCTCGGAGATGAAAACACTTCGTCGTAGTTGCCTCAGAGCACACACACAAATAAGATTTAACACTGTAGTCTGTTTTCACCCCAGACCCATTTCTTCCTTGCCTAGAGGCAAACAACCACTTCCCCGTAGGTTCCTTTATGAACCTACAAGGGTCCCCAGGTCAGCGAGAAATAAACACTGAGATCCTTTATCAATCAAACACACAAAACATAGGATCTCTGAACAAAGTCTGCAGTTGCTCTGTGTGTTTTCTGAGGCTTGTGTACGTGGTCTTGCTGTTTCTGCAGCTAGGTAACATCACTTTGGCCCTGCTACTGCTGGACCTCCTGCAAATGCTCTCTGCCTTTATATCCCAGTTTTGTGTAGTTCTGCCGTGGCCCTATGTCTATGCAGTGGGTTTACGTCTCCCTGTTTCCCTTTTGTTGGGCACTCAGATGTAGTCACATCCCTCTTCCCCATGGTGCTGCCATGAGTACCTGTTGCCCTATGTGGTGCTTCCAATTAGATTCCCAGCCATAGCATTGTGGAGCTTTGGAGGTGGAGGGACCACATACTTAGAATTTCCAGGTGATATCACAAGTACACAGATCTTCAGTAGCCCATGATGGTGCCATAGATAATATTTTAGTTGTGGCCAGTTGGGGGTTAGAAATGGTGTCTCCTAAGTGACTTCTAAGTGACTTGGGAGTCTTAGTGAGGGTGTTGTAGCAATCCTGTTAATACTGCCCCCTAGGGAAAAGGTATTTTCTTTTTTTCTGTAGATCAGGGCTAATCAGTTTGATCTTGTTAAACAATCAGTTTTTATTGAATTTCTCTTTTTTCTATTTGATTTCTGCTCTTATCTGTATTTTCTTATTCTTTTAGGATCCAATCTTAATTTTGTGACATCTTGAGGTGGTAGGCTGTATCACTGAGTTTAAATATTTCTTCTTTAACTTGAGCTTTAAAGATGAACTTTTCCTTGAAAAGTTCCTTTATCTGAACCTGCTCCATTTAGATGTTCTGTGTTTTCATTATTGTTAAAATATTTTAATGCATCACAATGGAAATTAGAAAATTTCTGATCTATTAGAAGTATCTTGATTTCTAAATATTAAGGAATTATCTTTATTACTATTATTGATTTGTGCGCATGCATGTGCATGTGTGGGCACACAGATGCCATGGCATTTATGTGGAGGTCAGAGAACAACTTTCAAATAGTTTATTCTTTCTACCTTTTCACAGGTTCTGAGGACTGCACTCGGATTGTCTGACTTGTGTGGGAAGCACCTTTATCTGCTGAGCCATCTTGTTAACCCCACATTTGGGAGATTTTACTTACTCTTTTACCACTAAGTTTTGGCTTGATTGCATTTGGCTTGAGAATGTAACATGTGCTATAATTTTAGCCTTTGAAATTTATTCCAGCCTGCCTTGTGGGCCTAGCTGTCTTTCATGAGTGATGTATATGCCATTTCAAACACCATGTCTTCTGCACTTGATATAGTATTCTGTCATTGCCACTAAGGTGAAATGATTTTTGATCATAAATCTTTTTTATGAGTGTGTGTATATATACATATATGTGTATGTGTATATACGTGTATGTTTGTGGAGGTCAGAGGGATAAATTTGGAGATCATCCTCAGGTATACTAGATAACCCCTTTGATGCAGGATCTCTCATTGGCCCAGAGCTCACAGTTATACCCGATCTGCTTGACCAGAGAATCCAAGAATCCTCCTGTGTCCTGAGCACTGGGATTACATGTACACACCACTGAGCCTGGCATTTTTATGTTGATTATGGGGCCTTTGTTGTTGGTATCTGCCTTCTTATGGAGTATTTTAGTTCATTAACATTGAATGCAGTGAGTGATACAATTAATTTTAACATATTGCTGCTTGTTTTCTGTTTGTTACAGTTCCTGTCCATACATTTCCCCATTTCTGCCCAGTTTTGGGTTAATAAGACAATTGGTATGACTTTATATATTGCAGTTATCAGTTTGCTATCTATACCTTTTAATTATTGACATGGTTGTTCTCCATAGAGTTGCCCTGTACATTCTTAACCTATTTTAGACTTTCTACTTCACAGTATAAAAATCTTAGCATTAGTTTTCTTTTCCAGTTCCCAGTACAGGGTAACATACATTAATTCACATGTGTTGTGAACCCCAGGAGAGATTAATACTTGTGGTTTTTCACTGAGAAAAAGTCTCTAATGAAGTATGAAGTGGTGTCTGCATTCTTAGTTTCCATGCAGGCTCATTTCCTTCAGCCTCAACAGCCTGTTTTTGTGGTTAGTAGCATGAGTTTATTGTGATATGTTATATGTGATATGGTAACCTTGTTTTGAATGAAAATGTGTTTTGCTTTAATTTTTTTTGACACAGGGACTCATGTTGTAGGATGGCCTGAAACTCATTATGTAGCCCAGACTGACTTTGAGTTCACATAGATCTGCTTGCCTCTGCCTCCCAAGTGCTGGGATTAAATTTGTCCATCACAATACCTAGCTCTTGCCTTCATTTTTGAAGATAGCTTATATTCTTTTCCATTGAAGACTGTGTTTCCTTGTCTTCTGCCGATTCTGTTGGGTTTGCTGCTCTATGGTCCTCTGCCTTGTTCCTTTAAGACAAGGTCTTTCACTGAACTGGGGGCTAAGGTATCAGCTGTCTTCTCTCCCTACAGTGCTGCAGTTACAGGTACCCGCAACCATACCTGGGTTTTTATGTGGTGGTTGGTTTCCAAACTCGGGTCCTCCTGTTTACACAAGAGATCTTGCTCTCTGAGCCATTTCTCTTGTTCTTGACCTGACTTTGAGTTTCAAATTCTGAACAAAATAAGTAGAAGAAAAATCTATTTGGAAAAACATTTGTTCAAGATTTCAGAGCTCTATATGCAAAAAAGAGTATCATTCTCATAGAGATTTGATCAGGAACCAAAATAAAGGGTAGAATAAGTAAATATGTCTTTTACAGAAGAGCAGACTCAAGCAACAGTCAGAATATATAAACAAAACTCAGAAAACAAAAGCCCCAAGAACCTGATGGTAAGAGAATTGAAGTAACTAGCTGGGACACCTTTTTTGTCAGTCTCTGGCACAAGTTGAAGCATTGATGATGGCTGTGGTTGTCAAGGGTTGAGGCAAAGGTACCCATTGCTGGCAAAGTAGGCAATGGTGGGCCCTTAAATTGGAAGAGTATAACATCTTTGAAAAAGCTTTACCCATGGAGCCTGGCAGTCTGTCCCCAGGAATAAAGTCTTTGTATAAGGACACACATATGCACAAACTTTTTGTGGCATTTTTTTTTTATGATGGTAGAAAATGCCAAGAAAAAAAGTCAGAGGATGACTGAACAGTCAATCAGAATTCAAGACACTGTATAAGAAAAGTAAATTGCAAAAAAAAAAAAAAAGTGTGTGTGTGTGTAAGGGTAAGGTATTATTCACAAGAAAGCTATATTGAAAAGAAACAAATCTACTTAGAGAACGAAAGAGAAGGAAAGATGGAGGGAGAGTGAGAAAAAGAGAAGAGAGAGGAAGGAAATGGGTGGGAAGAGGCAGGGAGGGTCACGTGCACTTGTGACAGAGCCTGGAGAAGATCCCAAGGGTTATTTAATAGGGATTAATAATTTAGAAAGAGTGATATGGTCGGTGGAGGGCAAGCCAATGGAAAACAGACAATACTAAAGCACACCATGGTACTGCAATAGGGAAAATGCAAAGAGTACAACTAGGCAATAGCAAAATTAAAATAGGGCCAATAAATGCATAGAGAATCATGAATGGCCATACTAAGGTAGGTGTGGAAATGCAAAACAGTAATTGTCATCTGTCACATTGGCAGAGGTAATGATCTGTGCCTATTATTAATGAGGGAAATGGATCCTTCATGCCTATGCTCCGTGGTGTGAGATTCACTGAGTCTTGGTATCATCCTGGTGTCATTTGGTAATTGATGAAAGACACAGACATGAAAGTCTTTGGCAGGGTGTGGTGGTACACACCTCTACTCCTGGCACATTGGAGGTAGAGGCAGACACTTGAGGCCAGCCTGGTCTATATGGTGAGATCCAGGCCAGCCTGGGCTAAACAATGAGTCCCTGTCTCAAAATAACAAGAAACAACAAACAAAAAATCCCAGACAACAAGGGGAAAAAAATGATGATCTTGACCAGTTTTACAGTTCTGGAATTTATCATAAGGAATTTCTAAGGTACATGCAGGATAATTTGTGTTTAAGAAAATTAATCATTGATAGTAGAAGAAACTGAAAGGAGTCTGCATATTCAAATGTAGGAGATTGAATAAGTAAGTTCTGATAATCCATGGATTGAATATTACACAGTTAACCATAAATGGGATGGTTTTGCTCTGCATTGGGTACATCCACAGGTGACTGGCGCAGAAAAGAATTTCAGGATGAGTCAGAGTAAAGCAAAGTTAGTGATTTTACTGAATACACACAGGCAAAAGTGCATGCTTTAGATAAAGCAATGGCATTTTGAGAGAGGGACGTGTGATCATCTGGGCTTTTGAAGTCACATTGTTTAAAGGGTGTAATTTATGAGGAAGTTTACAGATTAAGGAGTTTAAAAATTGAGTAGAGTTAAAAAAAGAGAGGAACTGGTGTACTTTCTTTTCTTTTTTTCTTTTTGAAAGAGTTTTTGTTTGTGACTGGAACCATAGTGGCTTTTATGAGGCACACTGTTTATAGTTAGGGTTGACAGAAATATACTAATATGGTTAAACTTAGAGGCCATGAGCATTCAGGTCCTAAGCAATATCATTTTTTGAAGTACCTTTGAAAAGATAACCATTGTCTGTTACTGTTAGGAAGTTTTGATTTTGTTGGTTGTGTTGAAGTTACTTTGTCTTTTTAAAATTCCTTTATTTTTATTTCATGTATATGGGTGTTTTACCTACATGTATGTGTGTGTACTACCTACATGCAGTGTCTTCAGAGGCTAGAAGGTCTGAGATCTCTTGGGTCTGGTGTTACAGATGATTGTGAGCCACCATGTGGCTCACCGATGCTCTTAGCCACTGAGCTGTCTCTCTAGCCCTGTATTTAAGTTTCTGACACTCAGCCAGATTTTGGAGTGAGGGGCTGCTTTTCCTTCCCAAGTCCTAATTTCTCATTTTCCAGGGCTGCCTCCATGGGAAACATTGCATACGGTCTCAGTGGTGTGTGATTTCATCATGTTCTATGTGGGACATGGTGATGGGTGCTTCTGAGTCAGGGAGGACAATTATCATTTTGTTATTGTTATCTCTTACCAGGAGTGAGGTTACAAGATGCCTTTTATTCTGTTTTGTGTTTTCATAATTTGCTTAAGAAAATCACTCCTTTGTTTAGGCTAGGGTATACATATTGGGACAAGGTTACATTATTAGGCTAGAATGCTTGTTTGAGAACCTGTCACCTTCAGTCTCTCTTCAGGTTTATTTGCTTATGAATATTGGTATTTCATGTCCACACCAGAAGAGGGCATCAGCTCCCATGGAACTACAGTTACAAATGGCTGTGAGCTTCCAGGTGGGTGCTGAGATTGAACTCAGGACCTCTGGAAGAGAAGCCAGTGTTCTTAACTGCTAAGCCATCTCTCCGCACCCCCTCCCATCTGTGTCTTTAAGGCATGTTTATTCTGGTAGAAGATGGCCACAGGGCACAGGCCAGAGACTCCCCAAGTCTTAGCTGCATGGATCCTAGCTGGGCTGCTGTGTTTGTTGGTGGGATGGAGGTTTATGCTAGTTTCCAGCACCACTTATAGGCCCTTTATATATCTGCCTAGTGTCATTGCCCTTTGGTCTGAAGAGGTCCCTGGGGTCCAGCATGCCATTGTATCTCCATCACTAATGGAGTGTCACTCTCAGGAGGCAGAGCTAGTGAAGCTGAAGACCAGCTCCCTTTCTAGCTGCTTCTGTTGACATTCTCCTAGGATGCAAGTCATCCCGTCTTAGAAATACAACGGTGGACTGAAGGTGAAAGCACTCAAGCATGCTAGGGAAGGTGACTTAGATGACTTGAATAATAAACACTTGGTCACGTGAATCTTGATTTGGAACAACCCCAATCACTTGGTAGCTAGAGAAAGGCATCCACAGGCCTTTCTCTAGCTGTGCTTGTGTCTTTCCTTGGCGGTGGTAGGAGGAAGACCCTGTGGATCATGGCTGTGAGATGCAGCTCCTGCAGGACGGGGCACAGCTGCAGCTCCAGCTGCAGCCAGAGGAGTTTGTGGCCATTGCAGACTATACTGCCACCGATGAGACCCAGGTATCTATGATTACTCACCTTACCTTGACTTGTGAGTCTCAAATTCACGTTCACACAAACAAGATCTGTGTATGACTATTCACTTCTTAGCCTAACAAATCTCCCCAGCAGGATACAAAGATGACTGCAGGGGGATGAAGACACACCTCCCTGCTTGGAGAACTTGGTGTAGAGCCCTCCTGGTCATAGGACACCGAGGCTATCAAACCCATTGCATGTTCTTGGATCTGGTAGGAGCGTATCTGTAGAGTCGCCTAATTGAATCAGCCACACATAGATGCCTCTCTTTGTTTTTAAAAGTGTTAGGGAAGGCCTGGCAAGATAGGGCAGTGGGTAAAGGTGATGACTATAATGCCTAACAGCCTGAGGTGGACCTCTGGAGCCTTCATGGTAGAGGAAAAACTGGCTCTCAAGTTTTCCTGACTTAGTACATATACTGTGGTATATGTGTGTGTCCATGTACACACACACACACACACATACACACGAACATGTAAGGAAAGAATATTGGCTAGGCTGTATTCTTACTTATGGAGGCACCATATAACATTATAACATTTTTTTTTTCTTTTTTTCTTTTTCTTTTTCTTTTTCTTTCTTTCTTTTTTTTTTTTTTAAATGAGACAGGGTGTCTCTGTATTGCTTTGGAGCCTGTCCTGGCACTCACTCTGTAACCCAGGCTAGCCTTGAACTCACAAGGATCTGCCTTCTTCTGCCTCCTGAGTGCTGGGATTAAAGGCATGTGCCACCACCCAGCTAACATTTTTTTCCTTGCTGTTGTTTTTTGTAGGTTCTCAGTAACCACTGGGGTCATTATTACCCAGCTATCAGTGAGATGCCAGTTAACTGGATTGCCTCTGGAATTGTAACTTTTGTCTGCCTTGGTGATTGTTTTCCAGCTTAGTTTTCTGAGAGGAGAAAAAATTCTCATCCTGAGACAAACCACGGCTGACTGGTGGTGGGGTGAACGTGCGGGCTGCTGTGGGTACATCCCTGCGAACCACCTCGGGAAGCAGGTGGAGGAGTATGACCCAGAGGACACCTGGCAAGATGAGGAGTACTTTGACAGCTATGGAACTCTGGTACTGCTTTCAAAATTCTCTGTGGAGCTGGTGGCTCCTCCTAGTGTTCAGAGCAGAGATGCAGATCTTCCTGTCCATTTAAAGGCCAGGGCCTTACTAGAACATTCAGCCATGGAGTGAACGCAGCTACACATGAATAATATTTGATGTGAGTGTGCTTGCATATGGGCAGAATGTTACATATGGACATAGACGTCTGAAATTCATGTGCCTGTCTTATATCTCAATATGTTTTTCTTTTCCTTAAAAGTAAAAACATTAAAAAGCATAAAATCCCTTCTTCTTTTGATGGCCTAATTGACCTGTGAGCTGTCATCTTCTGACTTGGCTAAAAAAACTATTAGAGCAAGAAATCCTGAACTTCCCTTCTCTCAGTGTTCCAGATGTCTTGGTGTTTAAAGTCTGTTTCACTTTAAAATTGAAATAGAAAAATTGAATGACTCCAACCAACAGTAACACTACTTAAAGTCTTTTTATTCTCACTGTGAAGGTCAGTAATCCTGTGGCCCAAGGTGCAACCTTGCTTAAAGTGAGGTTAAAAACCAGCAACTCATAAGTGAATGTTACTGATAGGATGCTGAGCAGAAAAAGAAAGAGCTGGACTGTTGCCTTAGTCACTCTTCTACTGCTGTGGAGAGACTCTGTCTGAGGCAACTCTTAAAATAACACACTGAACTGGGGGCTTGCCTAGACATGCTGTATTTCAAGACTAAATCTCAAAACCACTGTTGTATGAATATGATTAAAGCTTTTAGTCCATGGGTTGGAGAGATGGCTCAGCAGACATCTCTTGCTCTTCCAGAGGACCCAGGTTTGATTCCTAACATCTTCATGGTGACTCACAACCATATGTAATTCCAGTTCCACGGATTCTGACACCCTCTTCTGGCCTCGATGGGGAACAGGCACAGACATACATGCAGGCAAAACACCCATACCACTAAAATACTACAAACGAACCCCCCACACATACACACACAACCTATAACACACACATAAGCAAAACAAGACAGCTTTTAGTCCATTCAGGAAAGGTACATGATGAAAGAAAGACAAAGGTACTTCACTAGCTTTGGGCCCCACATACCTCAGCAGCTGCTCAACTTCCTCTTAGCAGCAGCTCCTTAGCAGCAGTTGGGATTCAGTGCTAAACTAGAACAACTTAATGTGCAATTAATCTGTTGTTAAGAGTTAAGTATTTTGCCTTAGGTTTTCCTATAAACAATCTGCATCCCGTTCCAGGTATGGACTGATGCTGACTTTATCTCACATTGCCTTTCTGGGGTCTGTTTCTGGAGTCCTTGTTCATGCTTTTGCAGTTCACAGCTCCGACCACCAACACAGCTCTCTATAAGGTCCAAGCTCCCATCTGTTGTGTTTTCCTTGTAGTCTTAGGTATTTAAGGCTTTGCAGTTATGACTATTTTGTGCTTTTCTCCGTGGCAATTATGGTACCTTGTAGATGGGCACATAATTCAAAAAGAAGCAGTGGTTCTTTTATTGACCTCCCCTCCACTGGTGCGTAGGTCTTGTTTTGTGTTACAGCGTTTTAAGGCACTTATCATATGGGTGTATACTTTCTTACTAGGTTTACCTTTGGGTTCGCTTGGTTCATTGTTACTGTTGCTTGATGGTCTTCATGACCACCTACTGTCCTGCCCACTGTGGCCAGCTGGTGAAAGGGGAGCCCCACATTTCCTCCAGCTGGTGAAGGGGAGCCCCACATCTCCTCCAGCTGGTGAAGGGGAGCCCCACATCTCCTCCAGCTGGTGAAGGGGAGCCCCACATCTCCTCCAGCTGGTGAAGGGGAGCCCCATATCTCCTCCAGCTGTGAAAGGGGAGCCCCACATCTCCTCCAGCTGTGAAAGGGGAGCCCCACATCTCCTCCAGCTGTGAAAGGGGAGCCCCACATCTCCTCCAGCTGTGAAAGAGGAGCCCCACATCTCCTCCAGCTGGCGAAGGGGAGCCCCACATCTCAGCTGCTCTCCTTTTGTTTCCTTTGGTTGTCCTGTGTGTTTTAAAGTTCTGTCATGGTCTCTACAAGTATTTAGAATTTGATGCCCGTTTGAAGAACCAACGCCTGTGTTCTTGGAACATTCTTCAGCCTGAAGTGTCTTGTCTGATGTTATTGCAGCCACTGCAGCTCCACCTGATTGATTTTGGGATGTTATGTTCTCCATCACTTTGTTTTTAGCACAGCATTTATATTTAAAATGAAGTGCTTGTAGGCAGGAGAGTGGGTTTTGACTTTTTAATCCACACAGACAGCCTCCTGAGGGAGGCTCTATCCCTGTTTTCCTTTTATGGTCATGTCATTAGGAGGATCCCTGGGGACTCTGAAGGCCTCCTCCAGACCTGCTGTTTGTATTGGTGCCTGCCTGTAGCCAGGGTTCTCCTAAGCCCTGAAGGGGCCCTCTGTGCTTCTCCAGCATGGGATGTTTTCCTACCTCAGAGGATTGACCAGAGCATCATTGACCCCCTCAGTACAATTTTATTTTTAGGAATTTGATGCTAAGCTTGAATAAAGGATATTTTTGGAGGTGGGGGGACCCTGTTACCCCACTGACACCTGCCACAACACATCCAGTGTTTTCTCTTGATGGATACCTGGTGAGGATTCAAAGTCCTTCCAGCCTTGGGAAGTACTGTATGGGGATGTTTTCTCTTCCCTTAGATATGATCCACATCAAATTTTCACTCATCTGACTGACTTGGGGAAGAGTACACTGAAGGTTGAGAAGTGATTCTGCTCTGATCCAGGATAATTCCAGAAACTTTTCTTCTTTTCACCATCTACTGTTACTTTTATCTCTTGGCATATTTTATCTTTTGATGTTAAAGCCAGTTTGTTGCTAATACTTTTAGGACTAGGGGTGGATGCATGTGCTGCCTCTCTGACGGTCTGTGGTTCGAGCCCAGGTCCCTGCAGTGATTCTTGATGTGTTGTTTTTAGAAACTTCACCTGGAAATGTTGGCCGACCAACCTCGCACAACAAAATACCACAATGTCATCCTGCAGAACAAGGAGTCCCTGAAGGACAAGGTCATCCTGGACGTGGGCTGTGGCACTGGGATCATCAGCCTCTTCTGCGCACACCATGCACGGCCCAAGGCAGTAAGTGTGTGGCCCTCCACCTGTGCCCAGCTGTGAGCCACAGTGACGCTGGCATGGCAGCGGCCACCACATGGTTCGCTCTCAGGATGACTTTTTAGCCTTTATATAGCTATGTGATTTAGGCTCGTGGGAGGGAAGTAGGCAGCTGGTCCATCTGTGGCTGAGACTGTGACATTCTGTACTGGCCATGAGCAATGTAAGTGGAGCAAGACAGAGCAGAAGTCAGTGATTCTGTTAGTGGGGCATTGGTGAGATGTCCCTTTAGTTCACTATAGAGGTGGATGCCTATGACTGACGGTGCTGGGCCTCATAGTTGACCTGCTGCAGGACAGCCTTTGGCGCTCTATGTAGACCTCTTCCTCCTACCTTTTATGGCATATTTGTGCTGAGCTGTGCTATGGCCTCATGACAACCTGACCAGGTGGACAGAAAGCCAATGCACAGGGCAGTAATGACTGCAGCTAAACACTGCCAGTCCAGGAGCAGCATTCAGATCCTCTTCCTGTTCCCCCTCGAGCCCCAGATATGGTTGTCCCCAGGCCATAGATTCTCACACACACTCTGTTCTGGGCTTGTTTTGCGGTTACAGGGTACATGTGTTGCATGTAGGCACCACCATGTAGAGCTGAGGCTCCGCCCACCTGCAGTCATGCCTGCATTCAGTTGAGGAGGCTCCAGACAGGAGGCAGACTCAGCAGCGGGTGCATTCTTCAGTAATACTGTCCAGGCCACAAGAACTGTATGGCTATGGCTTGGCATACCATAGGCCTCCATTCACAGCGTAGCGTCCCCTGTCATCATGGTCACGGACCTGTGGTGTGGGGCCGGACATGGGCTCACAGGCGTCCTTACCTCTGCAGGTCTATGCTGTGGAAGCTAGTGAGATGGCACAGCACACAGGCCAGCTGGTCCTGCAGAACGGCTTTGCTGACACGATCACTGTGTTCCAGCAGAAGGTGGAAGACGTGGTGTTGCCCGAGAAGGTGGACGTGCTGGTGTCTGAGTGGATGGGGACCTGCCTATTGGTAATGCCTAGCCTGTGGTGGTCTGTGGGTGGCAGGGGCCTAATTTCTTCTGGACCTAGCACCCTGGGTCCATCTGAGGAATCTTTAAAAATCATGATTAATTTTTTTCTCCCTGGAGTGAGGTGTTACTAATTTATTGAATGATAATGGCTCAGTGTCTGGAATCTTAAAACCAAAACCAAAAACCAACCAACCAAACAAACCCCATGAAGCTTATGTCGGAAATGAATGTGACTTTCTCCTGAGCAATTTGGATCATCTGCTCTTTCCTGGGCAATCGTCAGAAGTCAGGGACTATTTCTTCAGTCAGTAGTGTCTCCATCTTCATGACTCCCTTTGCTGTGGGCTAGCCCTGGTACTGTCTGTGAGACTATCACTGAGGCTGTCATGTCCCCAAGACGTCATAGACCTGGTTACTTGTTCACATATCCTTCATGTCCTTGCCATTCATACCACCAGCCAAGTGCTACAGTGTGTTACATCTGTGTAGGAGGCAAGATCAGCAGAGGTTATGTGTCTGGCTCTGTCCTGCTGGGCTTGGCATTTGAAACCCAGGGCAGTTTGTTCTGTCTCTCAGCCTGAAATGTAGCCTGTGTATTGAAGTCCAGAAAATCCGTCTCTACATGGTAATTTAAGCCTCTGGCAAGATCCCTGTGAATAGAAAATGGTTGTTGGGAGCTGCCCCACTGTTCACAGTGCAGACATAGAGGGAATGGTGCTGGACCTTGGGCCTGTTGCAGTCATTTTGTCAGAAGATGAAAGCATTTGGAGAATGATATCTACGATGTGTTCTGACCCATTAATAGCATCTGTAGATCCATAGAATGGTGAAGAAAAAGAAGGATGGTGCCATTAACCCACGAAGTGGACATCAGCCTTCACCCTAAGAGCCATGTTAATCCAGTAAATGCTCATTTACCAATTGCTGCTGTCCCAACTGTAAGGGCAAGAAGAAAGGAGAGTAACCCTGTGCCAGGGAGATTCCTGCTACAGTCTAGCTTTCATTGGGGTTGGGTGGCAGGGCTGAGAGAGGAGGCATCTTGGAGGACCAATGCTTGGTTCAAAGACTTGGAACTGTGTCTTGAGTACCTGCATGGAGGCTATTCAGGAGTCAGGGTCTCTTATGGGATGTGATGAGGAGGCCATGCCTTGCAGCTGACCAGAGAAAGGAGGGCATGCTGGACTCCGCTTGTTCACTAGGTAGGGCATTTTTACCATTTTGATGGAGGATGGAGAATGCTTTTCTCAGGGCAGCAAGGTTGCAGCTGGAGGGGGCCAGTGGGATGGCCAGCTATGACTCGGGGAGTGTTGGGGTGGCCTCTAAGGATTCAGATTTCAGCAGTGTAGATTGGTACAGTTCTTTAAAGCAGAGTAAGCCAGGATATATCAAGTTGTAATCCACACACACACACACACACACACACACACACACACACACACACACGTATGTCTTTAAATGATTGTCTTGCAAATTGGCTTACCTGATAAAGGTTCTACCTCTAAGCCTGATGACCTAAGTTTGATCCCTGGAGCCCACACAGTTGAAAGAGAAAACTAACTCCTTCAAGTTGTCCTCTGCCTGTATCCACACACAAATGCATGCATTAGTTTAAAGATTCTTTGAATCAGATTATTGTAGTTGGAATTTTCTTTGGGTCACTAACCAGCTCCCAAATAAAGACACAGAGACTTCTTATTAATTATGAATGCTTGGCCTTAGCTTAGGCTTGTCCCACTAGCTCTTTTAACTAAATTTAACATATTTCTATTCACCTATGTTTTCCCTGGGGGATTTTTACCTTTCTTTTATTCTGGATGTCCTACTTTCCTGCTTCCTTCATGTTTGGTTGGCTGACCCCTGTTGCCTCTGTTTCTTCCTCCCCCAAGCCTAAATTCCTCCTCCTACTTACTCTCCCCACCTGGAAGTCCCGCCTATACCTCCTCACTCACTATTGGCTGTTCAGCTTTTTATTAGACCCATCAAGTGCCTTAAGCAGGCAAGGTAAAACAGCAATACATCCTTACATAGCTAAATAAGTGCAACACATCTTTACATAGTTAAACAAATATTCTGTAACAGATTACCATATAGAAATAAATATGATCAGGAGTCTATGTTCAGAAATGTTTGTGATAGCTGGATGTGGCACATACATCTATAATCACAATGCATGGGAGCTGGAAACAGAAGGATTTGAGGCTAGATTAGACAATATTCACCAAAAAAATGTTCAAATGAAACAATTACAAACAGTAGAAACAATTATAACAATCCACGTGATTTAAATCCGTATGTTTAAAAATATTTTAGAATTTTTAAAAAATAAGCTGAATAACATGATTTTTAAAAAGACAGTGTGCAAACTGCATTTACCTTTGCTTCTTTGAAATATATGTAGCAGTGACCTGGCTTCGATTGCTGATATGATGCAGGGAGCCCCTGACTGTCCCTTCTACTGTAGTGGCAGATGACAGGGAAAGTTGCTCTGGACTGAGCTAAAGAACCTCTGAGCCAGCCCTGACTGAGCATTCTCCTTTGGGTACAGGGATTCAGCAGTTTAGGCAAAGCAGACCTGTTCCTCCAAAAGTTGCCTTCTCCCATGGTTCACCAAGTCACAGTAGATAACCTAAGTCAGCCGAGAGCAGTCCAAGCTGTGTTCACACAAAACCCTATGTAGGCACAACTCTACAAGTTCTGATTATAATTAACTCAAACTCCAAACAGCCCATATGCCCCTCAGAGGTTTAATGGATTTGCTGGCAAATCCATACAAGGAAGCCACCACAAAGCACGTGGTCCTGTGGACAGTCTCAGAGACCTGCCACTGAGCGAAGAAGGCCAGCCTCCAAAGGCCACTCTCAGTGTGTGACTCAATTTAGATCACTAGAAGGGGTTCCTGAGCTCCAGGGTGGGAGGGCATGGTCACCAGCAGATGTTTGTATCAATGGAGTTACTGCTTGTCCTAACATGGCTGTAGAGACACATCACATGGGTACCCAAGTTCATGTAGGCTGTATACCATGACAGGGCATTTCTGTCTGATAACAGAAAATAAAATTTAAAGATCATGTCTCTGTTTGTGAAATGCCTGTGTCCTTTCCTCCCATGCAGTTTGAGTTCATGATCGAGTCCATCCTCTATGCCCGGGATGTGTGGTTAAAGGAGGATGGTGTCATCTGGCCAACCACAGCTGCACTACACTTGGTGCCTTGCAGTGCTGACAAAGACTACCACAGCAAAGTGCTCTTTTGGGACAACGCCTACGAGTTCAACCTCAGTGCACTCAAGTAGGTGTTCGTGACCATTTGTGGGGTTGGCCACTGTGTAGGTGGGCTCCTGACAGGAGGGCAGGAGCTGGGTGGGCAGCCAGTTGATGAGGGTCTTGGCCTGTGCCACCCAGGTGCCACCTATCCTTCTCAGAGACAGTCTCATTAATCTGTGGAAGATGCAGTTTTTCCTCTTCTATGAATGTGATGCCTTATGCATCCTCCATTGACCCAGAATGTACTCAGGAACATTGAGGTTTCTCTTGCTTCTATCTCCTTTGACTGCCTGCCCCTCCTGACCCCTGAGATGGTTATGTGTCCAGGGAACCTACTGTAGGTGGGAAGTTCACCCTCCTGGGTAGCAGATGCACTGAGCCAACTGGCTAGGGTAAAGGGCTCCTCTAATATCTGGATTGCCCACCCGTGGGGTGGCCTGAGGTGATCCCTTTCCTAAAATGGGTGGAGGATATCTTAGAAGCCATCCATACCCACAGTTTCATCTGTTATTATTAGATGCATTAGATACAAGAACATGTAAAAAGAGGCTGGGTGTGGTGGTGCATGCCTGTAATCTCAGCACTCAGGAGACGGTGAAGTTTGAGGCTAGGGTGCTCTGCATGACAAGTTCCAGGCTAGCCAAGCCTAGCCTGCCTGCTCCCAAAAGAGTAAGTACAGAGGTGGAATTTCCCATGAAGTTGATCAGTTTACTAGAGGAAAGGGCAATGGTGCAATTGCATGTGCTGGTCAGAGCATGCTGGAAATGGCTTTGTTTGTCCCATTGTTCTGTTCTTTCCCCTGGTCATCTTGGCTATTTCATACTCAGCTGCAAGTTCTTTCTTACCTTTCTCAGTATTTTAGGCCTTGCCTTTTTGACTCTAACACTTGTTTTCACCATAATGAAACCTAATGCAGCAAGCAGTTCCTTGCTATTGAGGGGAAATACAACAAGAGGAGCAGTCCTTGACATGGGTGGGTGGGGTGGGAAGAGCCCCTCTGAAGACAAGGTTGCCTGAAACACAGGGATCAAGACCTCCTGAGTGAGGCTCTGCCGTGGAGGACTCTGAAGTGGGCGAGTGTCCCCACTAAGAATGAGGCTGCTCTAGAACAGGCCCTGGATCCCAGAGTCAGCCTCCGAGACAAACCTACTAATGCCTGTGGGGGTTTGCATGAGAGTGTCCCCCACAGGCTCTAGTATTTAAACACTTGGTGCCCAAATCAGTGGCACTGCTTGGGGAGGTTTAGGAGGTGCAGCATTACTGGGGGAAGTGTGTCACTGGGGGTGGGCTTTAAGAGTTGACAGCCTCACCCCACGTCCGCTTTACTCTCTCTGCTCCATGTTTACATTTGAAGATGTGAGCTTTCAGCATCTTGATCCTGCTGCTATTCTTGTTAGTTGCTGCCATGCCTTCCTGCCACAATGGATTGTTAGTCCTGGAGCTGTAAACCCAGAGATTAACTCTATTCCATAAGTCACTTTTGGTCATGGTGTCTGAACACAGCAACAGAAAAATGACACTGAAGATACTGGGGAGTGGCTGTTTGGGTGAAGAGCCTGACTCTGTTTGTTTGAGAATGTGAAAGACTTTAGAACTTTGAACTAGCAGTGCAATTGAATGTTGTGAGCAGAGCTTAAAGGGCCATCTCCGTTGGAGCCTGGAAGACAGTAGTGCTGTAATGATGGGAGCAGAGGAGACTACACAGGGGCCTGGCTGAAGCGGTTTCAGAGGGAAGGACTTTCATAGTGTGGGAACAGAGGTCATTCTTGTGATGATGCTTTGCCCAAGAATCTGGTTGCTTTTTGCCCTTGTCCTAAGAACTTTCCGAAAGCTAAAATAAAAAGCAATGGACTAATCTCCTTGGTGGAGGAAATTTCAAGATTGTCTGGCATTGACTCTGTGGCATGATAGTGTTTATGTCCCTGATAGTGCTTATGGAGGTCTGTGATGCAAAGGGGCAAGCAGGACAGAAAGAAATAAAAACTATGGTTTAGAGCAAAAAGTAACCCTTTAAGCTTCATGGTAGAGCTAAGGCGGTGCTGGAAGAAAGGCTGTGATGGTTAGGATTAATGCAGCAGGGAGAGGCCTGCTTGGCGCTGGGACAAAGACCAGGGTGCCTTCAGGACAATAACGAGCCAAGCTTCCAACTTGTGAGGGACAGCTTAGGGTCTTCTGTCCAGAGGGAACAACAGCGAATTTTTAAAAAACCCTGTTAATGTGGTGTACGGGAGTCAGGACCTGTCCCAAGCTGGCGACTAAACTTAGCATTGCCACCTCGGTGGTTTGAATGAGAATGGCTCCCGTGGGCTCATATCTGAATGTTTGGTCCCCAGTTAGTGGGACTGTTTGGAAAGGATTGGGAGGTGTGGCCTTATAGGAGTAGCTGTGGCCTTGTTGAAGGAGGTGTGTCACTGAGGTGAGTTTTGGGGTCTCAGAAGCCCACACCAGGCTGTCACATCCTCTTTGCTGCCTGCTGACCAGGATGTAAACTTTTAGTTACTGCTCCATTGCCATGGCTACCTGCTGCCATGCACCCTGCTGTGATGATCATGGACTAACCCTCTGGAACCGTAAGCAATTCCCCAATTAAATGATTCCTTTTATAAGATAGAGGAGTAGCTAAGACATTGTCCATAAGATACTGGCTTTACAGGCACGAAGGATGCAAGAATGAAGAGGTTGTGTATTCTTCCTCCATAGTTTGAGAGAGATGCTGAAACCAGGCAGAGGCGTCCTTTCATGAAGGCCTTGAGGGCCATTGTGTGAAGCTGTGAATGTGAAGCCTGGGTTGAAGGGGAGACCCCAGATGCTGGAGTAGAGCTGCATTTAGGGAGTGAAACAAGCCTGAGAGATATATATTGCATACAGCAAAACTGGAAAGGTAAAGTCATCTAGTCCCTTTGCAGTTAGAGTCTCAGACATTGGTCATGGAGCTACAGGATTTTGGCATTTGCTTTGCTGAGTTCTGGTCTAGTATTTTACCATGCTCCTGTTCCTTCCATCTGGAATGGCAATGTATATTCTTTGCCATTATTTTGGAAGCATGTAGTTGCCTTTTGGATTTTGCAGGGGTTTGCTTGGTCCTGGTGTGTTATCATAGCATAAGAAAACTAATGCAGCACCTGCCTCATAACCACAGGTATCTTTAAAGATGGGATTGACATGTCTTACAACCTCAAGTTCCTAGATTTAACAGGGGGAAGCTCATTTGTAACAGTGAAGTCTTTAATGGTGTGTGGGATGTTGAAACACTCACTCATTCCCAGTGAGCACTCTGAATTTGTAACACACATTAGCAGATACACCCATGCTGTTCATGGAAATGTCTCAAGATAGTTGATTTCCTGGCCAGGTAGACACCAGTGCACTCAGACCCTTGGGTGCTGATCCAGGTGATTTCCTGATGAGGCCTTTGGTCTCCTATAGCTGCCTCTGATAGAAGGGTCTGCTTCCTTCCCCTCCAGAATAAGCCCCTTTACCCATTTCTTCAGGGAGGGCCAAATCGGCCCTGGCCCCTGATCATACTTTTGGAGGGTGGGGTACCTGTGGTAAAGCATGGTGCTGCAGGCACTTTTTTTAAATTAAAATGTCAAAATAATAGAAAAAGCATTATAAAAGTGTGATGTCTTCCCTAATTGATATATGGAACCATTGTTCCCTCATCCCCAAAGGGAATAGAGAGGATCCTGTATATTGAGGTTCTACAGTTGTTCTGGAAAAACATGATAAAATGCTATTAGCCACCTGGTTGAGGGTTCTTTTGCTGTACCCAGGCTGGAGTCATGGGTAGACAGGTGAGGAGAAGCTCAAGTGCTGGCCTCTGGCAGCTTCCTTTCCCTTAGTGTTTCCCAGCAGTGGATGGTGACAGGAGGCAGGTGGACGCAGCAGGAAGAGGTGCCCTCTATGTTATAGTCCTCATGCGGGCCTCCTGTGTGGGACCCTTAGACCTTGCCAGCAGTCATTGCTTCAGCTCTCAACCTTGAAGACTTGACAAGTCAATGGAATTTTCCTGGTGATCAGGACCTGAAATCTCTTCCTACAGCATTCTTTATACTCAGCTTTCCGCTCTCTTTCCTGATTTCTTTCTTCTAATCCTGCCCTTCTTCCTGTCCTGGCTGCACTTTCAACTGTCCCTCTGCTGCTTCAGCTTCCCGGCCCCTTGCTTGACATGACCAATCCCAGAACTCCTTGGAGGCCCTTTCTGCTGTATATCCCTGGGGGAGGCCTGTTGAGGATGTCTGGGAGTTGGGACACCTACCAGCACCTTTGTGGATCTGGTGTCTGCTGTCACAAGTGACTCTTTAGCTGTTGAGCAGTTGGCTGCCTTGCTTCCCACACATTTTGGCCTGCTAACTGTTCAGCTGTTCTTGCCACTCTGCTTTCTCTGTTGCTTGTTTGTATTACTCTAAGTTAGAGAAAAAGAAAAAGGAAAAAAAAAGTCTAATGTAGCCTTTTAATGCTGCATCAATCCTAGTCAGGGCAGTGCAGTAGAGTCGGTATAAGAACCTGGCCTAAGTGTAAATAGCTTGAGAAAGAGTTGAGACCAGTCACAGCCATTTGAATCTATGGCAGTGCCACATCTTATCACCAATCACTGAAGTCACTGAGGTTTGTTTACACCAGTGGTTCTCACCTTCCTAAAGCTGTGACCCTTTAATACAGTTCCTGGTGTTGTGGTGACCTCCAACCATAAAATTATTTTTGTTGCTCCTTCATAACTATAATTTGCTGCTGTTATGAATCATAATGTAAATATCTGATATTCAGGATATCTGAAATGCATGTTTGCTGTGCATAATTTAAAAAAATACTGCAGGTGCTGTTGCGATACCACAGTGGGCCGATGCAGGTGTAGTGAGGGTATTGGGCACAGGTGGGAGGGGGTGATATGAAGGCGCTCATGCATGGAGACGGTGGGACCTCAAGGCTAGGGAACAAGAAGTTGGAGCTAAGGTATGGTTACCAAACCCTTAGAATTAGTAAGGAAGAAAAGTCTGTTTGTTCTGTATACATGATACCGTGTTCCCCATTTTGGTTATGGTATACAAGAGTGGCATTTCAGTATTGACTGACCTCTATTCTCTCTGTCTCTTCTTTATCGTCTATAGCTAGCCTTTCCCTCATCCACACTCCCCTACTTAGACTTGGGGCCGCTCAGCTGGCTCTGATTGCAGCCCTACAAAGACCACTCCAAGCAGCTAAGGCAGTGCAGCAAGAGGCCAAGGGCAGGACCCACAGGTGCTGAGACCCACTCCCAACTTCTTGTTCCCTAGCCTTGAGGTCAGGAGTAGCCGCACCTCAGAATTCAGGTCTTGTTATTTAGACTAAGACAGCCAAAGCATCCTTCTATAGCCACACCTTTGACCTTTAGGTCTTATGAATTGCTGACAGCTTTGAACTCTCTGCCCTTGTGCCAAGATGGAGGCAGCCATCTTTATGGGCACCACACCACACTTAGCTACAACACACAGGGTTTTTGTGTGTGTGTGTGTGTGTGTTTTTTTTTTTTTTTTTCTTCCCGAGACTGAGGCCTGGGCACCTCCAGCCCTGCTAGTATGCATGGGCAGCAGCTGTATGTCGGAGTATCTCTTGAGTCCTCTACATAGTATGACATCCACAGAAAGCATTGGAGCCAAAATGTCCACGAGAATCCTCTGATTTGTCATGGTCAGCTTCCAACTGCTCAGATCCCTATATTTGATATGATAAGGAAGAATTGCCGCCTTGCAGGCTCTGAGGGCCTACTATGAGGCTCAGCAAGGCTGAGGAGCCAAGAGCTTTGCCAGCAGGGGGTGCTCCTCCGGGGGGGGCCCCTTCGGTGCTCAAATGTTACCACCACTAGTATCTCTAAGACTAAGTCCTTGCCAATGCCTTGAGCCTTTCCTTTAACGTAACCCCTAGGTCTTTGGCAATCAAGGAGTTTTTTTCGAAGCCAAAGTCTAATCATATCTTGAAGCCAGAAGACTGTCTGTCTGAACCATGCACCATATTGCAGTTGGACATGAGAACTGTACAGATCTCCGACCTGGAGGTGAGCAACCGACCTGCTGCTGATATTAAATTGCTGCATGAGACACTGGGCAGTGATAGCAGACTTGCAACAAGTGTGTGTGTGTGTGTGTGTGTGTGTCTGTGTGTCTGTGTGTCTGTGTGTGTGGAGGGGGGACTCTCAGTGAGACTGCTACACCAATGAGTGAACAGAACCGTTATACTCTATTAGCGAATTGTAATACTATTATTCTTTCTTTTCTTTTTTGGTTTTGTCTTTCAGTTTTTGTTTTGGTTTTGTTTTGGTTCTTTTGTTGTTGTTTTGGGGTTTTTTTTTTTGTTGTTGTTCTGTTTTGTTTTTGTTTTTTGAAACAGGATTTCTCTGTGTAGCTTTGGAGCCTGTCCTAGAACTAGCTCTTGTAGACCAGGCTGGTCTTGAACTCACAGAGATCCATCTGCCTCTGCCTCCTGAGTGCTTGGATTAAAGGTGTGCACCACCACCGCCTGGCATCTTTCAGTTTTTTAGACTTCTGTTTAATCTCTTTTCTGTCTTCAGTTATTTTTATATTATATTCTTGGCATCCTAAAACCTATACAAATTATATTCCATCTATTGTAGTACAGTGATTGAGTAACAAATTCTTCCAGTTTTTTACAGGTACAATCAGTGACTTTTCCTATGTTTAGAGTTAGGTCCAGTGACTGCTGTGTGGGCATAGGAGTTTGGAGTAGAAACCAAGTAGAATCCAAGCCATGTGACACGATCTGCGTGATTCTGATTCAGGGTGGCTTGCTGGGCTGAGGTTAGGGTTGGGATTGGGATTGGCACTGGCCTGTGCCACCAACATGTTATCCTATGTTTGAGTGCAGACCATGCGTGGTGAGCTGCAGTTTGACATCCAAAAGGCTGGTACCCTGCATGGCTTCACAGCTTGGTTCAGTGTGCAATTTCAGAGCCTAGAGGAGGGCCAGCCCCAACAAGTGCTCAGCACAGGCCCGCTGCACCCGTAAGTGACCCTACTGGAGGGTCTGGGGAAGGAGGTGGGGCAGGGCAGGGGATAAAGAGTGGGTGGAAACAGACTGGTTTACGGTGCTCCGGGTACCCTTGGCCCACATGTGGGGTGGTAAAGGATGCCTCTTGCCTCTGCTTTGGCTATCCTCTGCCAGAAGATTACACTTCCTGATAAGTTTCCCTAGTGTGGAAGTGCATCATAGATTTGGGGCTTTGCCCTGATCTCTCCTGGCCTGTGAGCCCACAGGCTTGGGTAAATGCTGTGCTTGGCCTGACACCATCCAGCCTCTTACTCATCTGTAATGGTGATAGGTTGGATTAGTTGGGTGTGCTCTGTCCCAACCCCTGTGACCCAGATCAGGGAGGAGAGAATGAACAGGAACATTTGAAGAGTGAGTGGAACCAAAGGACAGCACAGGTTGGGGTTGGGGTGATGTCTGTTATGGGCACATGGGCTGATATGAGACCAAAAGACCTAGATACAGCACCGAAGGAAAGAAGTGAGTCCCGGACACAGCCTGTGGCAGCTGCCTGTGGTGTGCCAGCTGACTGCCTCGCATTAAACACATCTCTTCCAGAAATGAGCGATTGGTATGTGCTGGTTGTATGTGCCACTGACTAACTGTAGTGACTCAGCCAGGCATCAGGAGCCTAGGAAAAGGCACGATGACAGAGTGGACTCCTGTCCTCCTGGCCTGGGGACACAGAGCCAATGTAGTCATTTGACCCTGTGCTCCCCTCCAGCAGGCCACCCAGCTGAACCTTCCTCAACTTCTGCAACCTGAGCCACCTCTGTAATGTCTTTTGTGCTGCACCTGGAGCAGGTGTCAGCCCCTTGCTGTGGTTTTCCCCCATAGACTTCAGATCATAGGGTCAGCTGTGGGAGGGTGGTGGCACTGTGCCTGGTTGAACGAGATTAGGCTTCATGTCCCCTGGGTTCCTGGGCAGCACAGGCTGTCAGTACAGAGGGCCATGGGGCTGCCAGGTGAGGCTTGTAGGTGACTGTGCCTCTCTCGCAGCCCCACACACTGGAAGCAGACCTTGTTTATGATGGACGACCCAGTCCCCGTCCACACAGGAGACGTGGTCACCGGTTCTGTTGTGTTACAAAGAAATCCAGTGTGGCGAAGGCACATGTCTGTCTCTCTGAGCTGGTCTGTCACGTCTACGCTTGACCCTACATCTCAAAGAGTAAGATATTTATTTGTAAAACCATTTTGTTGTAGGTGTTGGATCTCTGGGAGACCACTCTGGGTGGTTATTAAGAACCAGAACCGTGACAAATGTGTGACCCTGCCATGGTTGGCCCAGCCTGTCTTGTATCATTATAATCTTCACACAGGACAGATGTGCTACTTTTAGATTTCTATAAAGTCTCTCCCTCCATTTAATAGGAGGTGGAAGGTTTAAGAAAGTAAGTGTCAAAAAAAAAAAAAAAAAAAAAGAAGGTAAATGTCCCATATTCATGGAACACAGCTGTCAGAGGAGTGTTGTGTCTGCCTGGGTCCACTACCTGTCCTTTTCCTGGAAGAGCGGTGTGTGAGGTATGGAGATGCCATGTGTGGAATGAACGACATGGGGTGCACAGAGTTGGCTGGGGTGTCGGGCCTCAAGTTTCAGGGACTACTAGAAATTGGATACAGGGTTAATATAGGAGAGAAAAGAAAAATATTCAAATGGTTCTCTTTTACTTTGTGGTAATTTTGTATTCGGTGTCAAGATGTTTGTCATTTAAGGGTGCACTCAGGATGCCATTCCATCCAGTGTTAAATACTGTGTTAATCAAGCAGAAATGGTGAGTTACTTGACCAGCTTCTTGTTTCTTCTGGCTTTACAGGTTGGCGAGAAAGTCTTTCCAATCTGGAGGTGACTGTTAGGCACTGCTTGGGAGTATGGGTGTGGTTTGCACCTGGTGGAAGAAGATGCACCAGGCCACCAGCTGTGACATCCATAAGCACCTGTCCCATGCTGATCCCCTTCCACCTAGCAGGTGACATCAGACCCCTCACAGATAAGCCCCCGGGCTCACTCCCAGTGTTGTCCCTCTTGTAGGCTGTGTCTATAGGTATTCATCCTTCGGTGCCCATCAACTGCCATTTGTGACAGTTTTCCCAAGCTGGGAGTAGTTGTAGACTCCTCAGACACACAGTCCAGCCTGTGTACCTGTGACTGTGCTGTCCACATGTGTCTGTGGTGTCCTTGAGGTCCTTGCTCAACTGCTCCACCTGTGGACTGTGGCTTACAGAGCTGTGATTTGGTGTGAGAGATAACTGAATCCCTGTGTCCCAGTGCAAGGTCTGGCAGTGGCAGTGCGTGCAATGGGCTCTGCATGGGTAGTACCGTGTATGACATTTTATGGGTAAATTATATGTGGGACATAGTACATGCTCAATAAATATTTTTTAATTAACAGATATTCTGTGTCCTATTTCTATGTATATACACTGTTTCTCATGAGTGTGGTGTGGTGGTTTGAGTGAAAATGACCCTCCATAGGCCCATAGAGAGTGGCACTATTAGGAGGTGTGGCCTTGCTGGAGTAGGTTTGTCACTGGGGGTGGGCTTTGAGGTTTCAGAGTCACTCTCTTCCTGCTGCCTTTGATCCAGATATAGAACTCTCAAATACCTCTCCAGCACTATGTCTGCCTGCCACCATGCTTCCTGTCATGCCGATATTGGACCAAACTTCTGATCTGTATGCCAGCCCCAATTAAATGTTTTCTTACAAGAGTTCCTATGGGGCTGGAGAGATGGCTCAGCCATTAAAGGCTAGACTCACAACCAAAAATATAAGAGTTCCCATGGTCATGGTCTCATCACAGCAATAAAATCCTAACTAGACATATGGGCTTGGACACTACTTACTATAGTAATGTTTCTTGGGTGTCAAGTTGACAAATTGACACCATACCTTGTAGTCCTAATGCCAGTGCAAGTTCTGTCATGAATAGCTCCCATTCTGTTTTTGTTTTTGTTTTTTTTTTTCCAATTTGAAAAACAAACAAAAAGCTACTGAGATAAAATTGTACAAATTTATAAGGGTACACTGTGTGATGTTTAAAACCATGTACTGTGCATATATGCATATATATAATCAAAATTAGTATATCCACTATCTTAATCATTTATCATTTCCTTGTACAAGAATTAAAATCACATAGTGATTTTGAGATATACACCATTGTTAACTCTAGTCACTTTACTGATGGCCACCAGGGTTTATTCTTTCAGGTTGTGACTTTATACTCATTTGTTTAGCCTCCTTTTCTCTTCAGGAACGATCCTTCCCAAATGTACCTTAGATGCCATCACACATTCTCACTCAATTCAGCAGAGTGCTGGGGAGTGTCCAAAAAGGAATTCTGCCCTGATCATAAACCTTTCAATATATTAAGAGAAATGGCCACTCCAGGGAGATCTTGCAATCATGAGGCAAGTGATGCTGACCAAAGACAAAGCTGGCTGGGAGGGTTAAAGAGAAAGCAGTGGAGGGAGATCAAGGCCCACACCCCAGACACAAGGTTCCATCAGTGCTGTGTTGTAGAAGAACTCTGTAAAAAGGTGTGTTTTCCCTCTGCTTCTCTGACCCAGCCCCTTTCCCCAAGGTAGGCCATACTATGTTCCCCTACAACAAACCTGGTTGTGTGTTAGTGGCTTTGTGTTCACTCCTAGATTTGTCCACACCTTAGCCTTTAGGAATCCTGTTAGAGAGAACCACAAGACAACAACACAGAATCCTCTTTAGGAAGCAAGGCAGTAGAGGGAATGCTGAACTGTATTGATGGATTCCTAAAGGCTAAGGTGTGGACAATGCTTATAGAATAAACCAGTGCTATTATTCTTAAACCTTTCAATTATTTCAGACTTTCAATTTTCACTCTTTGAATTAAGGTGAGGCTTTATTTAGGGATTGTGACGGATGAAAATCCATTTGAGTGGTTAAATGCTATTACTTGTCATCTAGACATGTTTAAAACAGTGAGAAGTATTTTGAATGTCTATCAGAATCTCAGGTCTGTCACCCTCCTACTCATCATGTCACCCCACTTTCTCATGAGGAAGTTAGTTATTTAGTAAGGAGAAGGATGAAGACAGCGTGATGGGATGGAGAGCATTCGATCTGACTGTCAGTTACTGACTCAACCAGCCCCTGCTCTCACTCTCTGCATGGTACTTTGCATCTGTTTTCCTTTTGTAAATAATCTACACAAAGCAATAGATTTTGAATAAACTGTTCTCTTTGTTGTCATTAACAACAAGTCAAGTGTGTGGTTATCCTTACTTATTCAACTTTCCGAATTCCTTGGTTATATTGGGAAGAGGAAGGTCTCATGTGGTAATCATCATAATAAAATGCCCATCAACTTATAAAAAAGGAAGGTCTGCTTTAGTTCACAGTTTTGGAGATTCCATTTCATGATAGGATGGCCTTGTTGCTTTCAGTCTGAGGTGACCAGTGTATGGTAGAGCAAGATTGATATTTATCTCAGGACAAGAAAACAAATTAGAAAAAGGAAAGGATCAGGGCCTCACGCTGCTCTTCATGGACACACTATTAATGACCTAAAGACTTAACACTAGACCTCAATTTTCAAAGTCTTACCACACCCAAATTAATACCCTGAGGAGGCATCTTTTATCACAATGACTCTGAACGATATACCAAATCCAAATGTTAAAATATGCAACATCCTTTCTGCCTGTGTAACACCCTTCCTGCCAGCTCAATATCCTGTCAATTAAATGTCCTTCCTGCCTGTGCAGTATTCTTCCTGCCAGTGCAACATCCTTCCATCATGTCCAGTATCCTTCTTGTCTGTGCAATATCTTTCCTGCATGTGGGCCATCCTTCCTGCCTGTGCAACATCTTTCTTGACTGTGAAACATCCTTCCTGTATGTTCAATGTGCTTCCTACCATCCGAGTGGAATGATGCCCACTTCTTCATGTGCTACACAATATTTTTTTCTACTCATTTTCTTCTACTCAAGGAACTAATGAACCCATCCCAAAACCTTTTGTACTTTTAACCTCAACTGTAACTATTTGCTTACAATGATTTGCTTGCATGTTCCATACCTATTCACATGTATACACACAAAGATCACCATGTGTACACATGCATTATTTAAAGATATATTTTTATGTTTATAAAACTACTATGTGCATGTGAGTGTGTGCACATGTCACATATTCTGGACATGGATGAGCAACCTTAGCTGTCTGCTAGGAACCAAACTCATTGTCTGCAAGACAGAATTTGCTAGGCCAGAACCAAATATCATAGCTCATTATTTAAACATCAGCAGACATTGTTGTCACTCTTATTTTATGTATTAATTTATATATTTACCTACAATTCTCTATTCACTATGTATTTCTTGCTTATGGCTTACTGGACAATTTTTATGTTCTCAAAGTCCAGTCTTTAGTGTTCCTGTAATACCAGGACACTGGTGGAAAAATCTGAGTTGGTTTTTTTTTGTGTGTGTGTGTGTGTGATAATTGCTTTATTTTCTTATTGAAATATAAGCAGTTGAATTTTATTGAAATAATACAAACAATGGAATTCACTTACCTTAACTGTGCCATTCAATGAATTTTTACAAAGGTATGTTCTGTCATGGCCTGCAGTATAATCAACATTTAT
Organism: Phodopus roborovskii; assembly: GCF_943737965.1. Taxonomy (NCBI): domain Eukaryota; kingdom Metazoa; phylum Chordata; class Mammalia; order Rodentia; family Cricetidae; genus Phodopus; species Phodopus roborovskii. The sequence goes on along the minus strand of NW_026126434.1, from coordinate 22,123,038 downwards.
AGTACTCCCTGCTCTCAGCCCCAGAAAACCTTTTTGTTCATGTTCCCAAGGACAGGCTTTCAGTCACTGTCGTTATAGGTTAATTTTGATTCACCTATAACATAGTAGAAATAAAAGCATTTTTTTTCATTTATGTAAGACTGACATCCATCCATACTGATTTGTTTTAATACCTTCTAGGTATCTGCCACATTCTGTTTTCTGTTTTTTTGTTTTGTTTTGTTTTTTGTTTTTGTTTTTGTTTTTTTCAACCGCTTGCTGAGAACTGTTTAGTTCTTTTCTGTCTTGGTAGGCTATTTAGAGTGTTACTGCTATGATTCACATCTCTGTAAAAGGTCCTGATAGTCTGTTCTCCTTTTTCTTTATGGCCAAGTGCAATGCCTTCTCTTAATGTGGGTTGGACTAAGTGAGTTGTTTCCAAAGGGAAGACAATGGCAAGTATCTTAAGACACAAATGAAGCTGCAATGAGCTTTATATATAGATACCTATGGATGGTTATGGACATAGTTATCAGGGCATGGTTGCCTGAGGCCCTGGGGGCCCAGCCTTTGCCCAAGGGTTCCTGGGAAGCAGGGCATAAAGTCATTATCTCTTGGGGCTAAGATCAACTAGGAACTCGTGGCTCTTTTCTTCATGTCTTTGCCTCCCTTTTGGAATGAATGTCTATCCCACACCTACCTTTGTGCTGTGGAAGTAGCTTGTTTCATTTCCCAGGATGCCAGTAGGGGGGTGTTTAAAATGGATTATATCTGAGCCTCATTCATATCTGATTTACAGGAGGTTTTTCTTTCTTCTTCTTCTAAGCTGTTTTGCAATCAAATTAATGCCTTTTGCCTTTGGTGAAATGGATATATTTGAATATAAGAGGGATGGGGAGAATTCTATGGTTGAGTAGATCCTCCAGAGTTCATAAGCATCAGTGCAGAGGGGAGGAACCTCTAGGGGGTGAGCAGCTCATGAAGGCTCTTCCCTCAGGAATGAATTAGTGTTTTTACAGGGGTAATAGGACAAATTTGGTTACCTCCCCTTTCTGTCACAGACTCCCTTGACCACCCTCCTTCTGCCATGAAATGTTGTGGCGAAAATGTCCTCTGTAGATTCTGACTTTTAAATATTGTCCTTCCTGGAGAACTACAAAAAGCAAATGTGTGGTCTTCATGATTCCTAATATTGCATATTTGTTACAGCAGCACTTAAAGCAGTGTTGACTCCCAGGAGCCCAGGGATGGGATAAAAAGGAGAAATGGTTAAAGGTTGCGCATGTGTGGCTGTGAGATTAATATGTTATGGAGGTCCATTGTGCCTATGGATAGTAATGTACTCTGACTTCAAATTTGCTGAGAGAGCATGAAAATATTTTCACTATATATAATACTGTATATAATACAAAAGAGCAACTATATTAGGTGATGGATATAGCTGTTGACTTGGTTATAGTAATACTTTCACAACATATATATATATACACACATATGTATATATATACACACGCACACACACACACACACACATATATATATATAAAACCACATATTTCTTAAATTTTAAAAACTGAGTTGACATACTTTATAAAAGTAAAAAAAAGGGATTTTAGGCTCTTTGACTACTTCACATTCTTAGATAAAGTCGCTTCAGTGGTTTTGTACATTGTAAACTATTTTATTTACATGGATGGTGGACAAAAAAAAATAAATTCTGATTTATTTACCAGAAGATAAATTTACCAACTGCTGATATTCCTTCCCAAGCTAACAAACTATAAAATGAAAATATACAAGATGACTCTTTGCTTAATCAGATTGTTGTGGATGAGATAGAATTCAGCCAAAATAGCCATAGAAAAACACTGCCACAGCCAGAAGGACAATGGCATTGGTGTTCACAACAGTCTTCCAGAAGGGCTCCTCTGATGTGTCTGCAAGTTTCTTCTTCAGGGTTTCTTCCTCTTCTTTAGTCAGCTTGGGTCCTGAATTTTGCAAACCACAGATTAAGTCATAAGTCTTCTTGAGACATCCACGAGGCTTCTCAGTTTGGTCTGGAACAAAGAAAGAAAAATAAACTGTCACCAAAGATGGGTAGAACATTTGGTCAATGCTCTAGAAATGTATATAAACAGTGATCACAATTTATACAAAAGTCAGAATCCTGAGAAAGTTTGACTATATAAAAGCGGAAACATATCCCCAAAAGTAAGATTGTAAGAGCCAGAATACCAGAAAATCTGCTGTGAAACATTTTTCCACAGAAATGGCTATGTCTTAGTTAAGATTTCTATTGCTGAGATGAAAAGCCATGACCAAAAGCAAGTTGTGGAAAGAGTTTATAGTTCATTATACTTCCAGGTAACAGTGCATCATTGAAGGAAGTCAGGACAGGAACCCAAGCATGGCAGGAACCTGGAGGCAGGAGCCATGTTGGAGTGTTCCTTGCTGGGTTGCTTATATGACTTGTTCACTTTGTTTTCTTATAGAACCCAGGATCACCAACCCAGGGACGGCAACAGCCACTGTGGGCTGGGCCCTCCCCAATCAGTCACTAATTGAGAAAATGTCTTACAGCTGGATCTTATGGAAGCATTTTCTCAATTTGAGGTTCCTTCCTTTCAGATAACTAGTTTGTATCAAGTTGCCATAAAACTAGCCATCACAGGCTGTATAAACAGGACAAGAAGGTTGACAATATTAATAGACTTGCTAACGTGGAAGGAACATAAAAATCTCACTACTTTCTACTCCTAGGCAAAAAAAAAAAAAAAAAAAAAAAAAAAAAAACACAGGCAACCATGACTGCCAAGAATGGGAAAATTAACCTCTCCTATCGATGAACCCCTGACTAGTTTTGTAACACAAAGCTGTTGGCCCTGAAACCATATGCACACAATAAAAACAGACTCAGCAGGCTGTACATATGTCTTTGTGAACGCATATATATATACACACATATATATATACACACACACACACACATATATATGTAACAATATTAATTAATTAAAAGAAAAGAGACTATAATTGATGGAAGGAGTTGGGGGAGAGAGGGATTGGGAGGGGCAAGAGGGAACAAAGGGAAGGGGAAAGTACTGTAATTACACTTTAATTAAAAGTATATATAAAAATCCCAATAAGCCACACTAGGAAAACCAATACATAAGTGAGACATTACCATCTTTAGTGTCGTCATCAGCTCTTTCCTCCCTGTTTTCTTCTGCATCCAAATCAATTCTTTCCTCCTCACTGTTCCGAAGAGTCCAGCACAGGCGATAGAGCTGAGGGGAGATAGAGGGAGCTTTAGCAGAAGGCACACATTGCAAACACTGAACAATATTCTCATTTTTGTATAATTAAAAAATCAGACTGCACAAAAGGGTATTATGAATTGTAATGTATGGCCCTCCTGCCATCTCACACTCTCCAAAACACATGAACCATTCAAATCATTTGTTTTTAATTCTTTGGGAAACATTTAAAAATTTGAAATTTCTAAGTCTCTTACTTTGAGCTTTATGTTTCAAAAAAGTAGGAAATTAACCTAGACTAAATTATACCTTGACTTCACTCATTGTCCTTATTGTCTACTGTTATTACTAACTTCATTGTTATTTCATTGTCTTTATCATCTGTCAGTAGTAACTTTATTGTTATTTCATTGTCCTTCTTCCAATAGTAACTTCATTGTCCTTATTGTTTAACTGTGAGTAGTGACTTAGCATAATTTCCTTGTTCTTATTGTCTAATTGTTATAGTAACTTCATTGTTATTTTGAGTCTGTCTGGAGATTGCTTTTGGCATTTAGTTTTTTGTTGTCCTTTTTGTTGTTGTTGTTATTGTTACATAGGTTGTCACGTAGCCCAGGGTTGACCTTGTACTTGATATGTAGCTGAGGATATCCTTGAGCTCCTGATCTTTCTGCTCCCACCTCCCAGGTGCACCATCGTTCCTTGATTAGAGGTTCTACTCAACACACAATTGTTATACATATCTATGTGGTATGAAGCACTAATTTGATACATATATGCAACATGTAATTATTAAATCAAGGAAATTAGCAGTTCCATTTTCTTAAACATTTGCTTTTGTGAGTGTGTTGAAAGCCTTTGTACCCCTTTCCTCTATCTCCTCATAAATTACATAACAAATTGTTGTGAAGTATCATCACTTTGTTGTTCTGTTAGAATACCAGCAGTTATTTCTCTGACACAGTCTGTGTTGGAAACTGTCACCAGACCTTCCTCCCTCCTTGTTCCCTTTCCTATTCTGTGATGACTAGGGGTCATTGTCACTTGACATATCGTAAGTTCTAGATCTAGATCTGGATCTATTATTGTATTTAGACAGCTATTTATGTTCAATTCTTGAATTTCTTTTTTTTTTTTTTTTTTTGTTTGTTGTTGTTTGAGACAGGGTTTCTCTATAGTTTTGGAGGCTATCCTGGAACTAGCTCTTGTAGACCAGGCTGGTCTCAAACTCACAGAGATCTACCTGCCTCTGCCTCCTGAGTGCTGGGACAATTCTTGAATTCTAAGTATAATCACACATCCCTTTCCCTTCATGACTCAAAATTGTCCACTGTTGTTATTTTAAACTTTTAAGTTTTATGAAACTTTGACTATCATTTGTCCATCAAGATTCTCTTGCTCTGTGTATTGATTAAAACATTTGAAAATACATGATTTAATACAATGGGTAATTAAGACACATACCAAAGTTATTCTGAGGAAACTGGTCCAAATGTTGATAGGTTTACAACCCATAATATTCTCAAAGTCACACTTAGCTTTAGTTTTTCCAGGAATTTGACACAGCTCTACTGAAATTTGCTAATGGCTTCTTACTTATAGACACAGGCTTTCACCTCAGTACTAGAGTGCCTTACCAAAGGTCCAGAAGCTTGGGGCATCTTTTGTCTATTAAATCCACCTTTTTCATTATTCTTTTTTTCAGACAGAGTTTCTCTGTGTAGTTTAGCTTGTCAGGAAGTCATATGTAGACCAGGCTGTTCTTGAACTTATAGAGACACAACTCTCTCTGCTTCCCAAATGCTAGGGTTAAGGCATCATCATACCCTCCTTTAATTAAAGCTATCCTCTTGAGACTCTTTGAATCCTACTCTAATTTGGGCTATCACTAAATGAAGCTCACAATATTTCACCATCTATGAAATATCTGTTGATACTTATTATGCACCTGCTTTCAAAGGTTAACTCTTGTGGCATATGCATAAAACAAAAAATAAATGAAATAGTCTCACTGGAACTCTAGACAAAAGTTTCATTTAAAATCAATAATAAATTATGATTATTTATGTTAGCAGAAAGGAGTTCAACATTATGTTTATTGGTTTGGAAATGGTGACGTTTCCTTGTGCTCATTCAGTCAATAGCCAATATTCAGTATAAAGATTTAGTTACGAATTCTGGTGATGTCATTGATAAAGTTATTCACAATCATAGACATTGAGTTTCCCCTTCATATATCATCTACTAGCCCCTCCTTAAAAGATGCAAACAAGTATTGCTTCAAGATTGAGTGATGAATAAAAAAATACATAAAAGGTTATAAAATGCATAAATATGGTAGCAATAATATTAGTAAATGAATGAATATAATAATATATGAATATATATGACAAACTCTCCCCTACCCTCACTCCCCAAATAAAGAAACAGTCTAGACTAGAAGCCATTGAAGAGAATGCATCAAAATTGTGAAAAGGATGCTACAGTATAGCTCTTCAGTTATTGGCTTCTGGATGGGAAAGACTTCTGGGAGTTTGACCATGCTCCAGTGAGTATATGGGCAATGGGTCATGTTAGAAGGTAAATCAGGTAAAACAAAAACAAAAAAACAACTTTGGAATCTTACTTGATTGTATATAGTTTTACTATATTAAAGATAAAACCTTTAATTTTTGTTTAGACAAAAGGGGGAAATATGGAATATTAAGATGTGTTATATGCATATATGTCATGGAATATTTGTTTAATGGTGCACAGATGCGTTGCATTCTTTTATGCTGCATTTGTTTATGCTGTGAAGCTGTGATACTTGGCCTGTCTAAAATATTTGATTGGCCTAATAAAGAGCTAAATGGCCAATAGCTTAGAAAGAGAAAGTACTAGATGGAACTGGCAGGCAGAGAGAATAAATACGAGGGTAAATGTAGAGAAGAGAGGAGCAAGAAAAGGAGGAGAGGAATACATCAGGGGCAAGCCAGCCACACAGCCAGCCACAGAGTAAGAAGGAAAGAAAGGTATATAGAATAGAGAAAGGTAAAAAAGCCCAAGGGCAGAAGGTAGGTAGATGGGATATTTAAGTTAAGAAAAGCTGTCTAAAAATAAGCCAAGCTAAGGCTGGGAATTCATAAGTAAGAATAAGTATCCATGTATTCACTTGGGAGCTGGGTTGTGGGTCCTCAAAGGGCAAAGAAAACAAAAACAAAAACAAACAAACAAAAAAAAAACAGTACATCCTAGAGAGTTCTAGTCTAGATTGCCTGGTCTCTTGTAAGATCATGCTCCATCTATTGAACAAAGTGATTAGTCCCTTCCCAGTATCTATAACAATGGCACAGATATGCTCTCCAGCTGTACCTCAAAGCTTTTGAAATAGTATGCTCACTGTTTTTTGTTTTGTTTTGGTTTGGTTTTGGTTTTTCGAGACAGGGTTTCTCTGTATAGCTTTGGAGTCTGTCCTGGAACTAGCTCTGTAGACCAGGCTGGCCTCTAACTCACAGAGATCGACCTGCCTCTGCCTCCTGAGTGCTTGGATAAAAGGTGTATATCACTAACGCTCAGCCATGCTCACTGTTTTTTTTTTTATTATTATTATTTCTGTGTGATATGTGTTTGTGGGTGCATTCACAGGTATGAATGGCAGTTAGAGGATGATTTTGTGGAGTTGCTGTCCTCCATCCACATTTATGTGGGTTCCAGGGACTGGACTAAGGTTGTTGCTTGTCTTGCTTTGCAAGCCCTTTTTACCTGTGGAAACATCTCATGTCTTCTCTTAGCAATATGCTATTGCTTCACACATACTCCAACAGATTGTTCGGTTGAATTACTGATTGGTTATCTTTTATGTTCTTCCTAAATCTAATAGTTCAACAATCCCATTATGCAAACTTTGAAAGCACAAAACTTTGTGCATTACTCACATGTATATCAGGAATGGGTTTCGTTAAGAATGAAACTCCCAGGATAACCAATGCAGACACGAAAAAAAGAATGATGGCATAATACAGATAGTGCACTCCACAGATGATCTTGGGACAGTTACTGGCAGCCAGACAACTCCCTGTCCCATAAGAAAACTCTGCAATCATGCGGATAAGGCCCATCACGAGTCCAACCATCAGACCCCAGAATGCTCCCTGTTAAAAACAAAACAAGAACACAACCAAGAATGTTTAGGAAATATGAGATGCTCATTCAGATAAGTCATAATCAATTACAACTGAGCTCTTAGGTAATGGCCAACAAACTGGGAAGATTGCAAATACAAGCTATCAGCAGGACGTTGTCCTCTGTGGTCTTGAAACACCACCACTCTCTGTTGACTGTCCCACCACAGGACTCTACTGTCAACACTGACCCCAAATGAAAATTTTTCTGACATGTCCTTCATATGTAGAATAAAAGCTTATGCTTTATCTTGTAGAACAAATAGGATCACAATATTCATGCCACACAATTTAATGAGTCAAGAAAGCACTAGACACTAAATGCTACTAACCTGTCACTTGCCCGAAAAAAATCACATAATATAGTAAATAGCTAGAAACACATAAGGGATGAGACATAGAAGTAAAGAGATCAACTATTCCTATCACATTAACAATGAACATATTTTAATTTTTTGCTAGCTTTTTAAAAAGTATTTACGATACTATCTCATTTGATCCTTCTAGCAACTTCTGTAAAGTCAGTACTATTATCACCTTCATTGGATAGAGTTGAATCGATTGCTTCAGCTCAGTATATTAGTGTCCTGATGGGACACTGACTGGCCATCTCCTAAACTGTTCCCAGCACTGCACTGTGCACACGCTTTATAAAACATGTAAAGGCTGTACTGTGAATGGACAGCACAAGTGTCAAATCACACTTTCGTAAGGATCAGACATTTTGGTAACCACAGTAGAAACTGAGACAGGTTTTGTGAGGACACATGGAATAGCAAGAATACATCCTGTGATACCAGTGGCAGAAACAAATTTTCTTACACCCACAGGGAAAAGTCCTGTTTTTCACTTACTTGCTCATTGACTCTTTTACAGAAGACGCCAAGCAGGAAGACAGCTGCAATAGGAGGCCCAAGGTAGCTAGAAATTGATTCTGTATAATGGATCAGCTGTCCACCTTGAGAAACTTCTACTATGGGGACCCACAAGATGCTGGTGACAATTAACACAGTGACAAACAGCCTATAAAAATAATTTAGACATTAAACAACAGCACCATAGGCATATTTATTGAGTTTTTAGAATTTGTCATCATGTCATTCTTCGTTTTCAAAACAAAACCAAATTTCTTGAGTGGATATGAACCCATGCTGTGCTAGCCATCAATTAACAATGTCAACAACATTTATCTACACCTGTCATAAAGGCTTCTTCTAAGATTAATACTTCCTAATAAGTCAGATGTCATCTATTGTTTAATTACTTTAATTCAATGAATATATCTCAGAAATTAATACTGTATTCGTTTTGCTAATTAGTAGTTATTTGTGTAATACAATAGAATCCAATTTCTATCTTTTTCTTATCTAGGAAAAATGAAATGAGTTTCTGTAAGTAAAGATTAAAATAGCCTCTATCTTTCCTAGAATACTAGATGAATTGTGAAGAAATATTAGTTCTTGTATTTTCCTGTTAGAAATGATTGGTTAAATGTTGACTAGATGATCCCGGGTTCCATAAGAATGAGCTGTATGGTTTTCTACACCCAAGGGATTCTATGCTTTGTGTATTGAGTGGAAATATAATGAACACGACTCTGCATGGATTCATCTGAAGTATGGACATGGCAGTGGGTCAATGGAGGAACAGGTATTTGGGCAGAAGAATGAGACATCAAATGTCCACTTAAACTTTACAAAATCTCTTCCACCTTCCAACAAAACTTAAGTGAGGCAAAGATGAAACCCAGAACATGGTAAATGTTCAGTAAAGTACACCATTGGACAGAAAACTAGATGCTTCCCAGCCCACTTCAATTGCTTCCTGTCACACGCTCGCTCGAGTGGTCCAGCATGGCCTGGCTTCTGGATGTCTTGGTAAGCTGTGTTCATTTTGTTTTCTCACTTGCTTCCTGGGGACAGCCTTATTCTTTGTGACCCATCACATACTCCCCTGCCCCCACTACAACACGTTTCTCAGATACCGCCTCCACAGGAAGAGTTTCCTGGCATTTTTCATTAGGTCACTGCCATTTTCATTCTGATTTACTTTTGTCACTCTTTGCCCCTATTTTTCTTTTTTTGAAAACAGATTTTCTTCATAAATTATACATTCTGATTAAGATTTCACCAGCTGTAGCTGTGTTTGTCTACCTCCGTACAGAAACGTGGCTTGCTTACATGAAGGAAGGATTTTTGTAATGTGTGTCTTTCCTCATTTATATTTTGGGAGATTGATATTTGATAAGAAAGATGAAACAAATATTATTTTGTTATTAAGACTTAAAAACAATTTGTGTCCAAGATGATGTATTTACTAGTATGATCACTATATCTTGAATACCGTCCCAGAAAAACAAAGAAAAAAAGAAATAACATTATGCCATTCCATTCTCTTCTCCTACATTCTTTATCCAGTCAAGATCTGGGCCAAGTGAGGTCCTTGAGGTGTCCATCTCCAAGTGTTTAACTTAGTACTGTCAAAAGCATAGAAGAAGATGCAAATAGGTGGTGAGCTTCTCCTGATGCCAACTTCACAAGAAAACAGACAGTGCCCTTCCAAGACTGGTCTTTATAGACACTGCACTTCTCAGTATTCTTGAGAGTGTTTGTAGTCCCAAACCACAGTGAGAAAGCCATGAGGAACACACAAATTCCACACAAAGGGGAAGAATAGAAAGAACTCCAGGTTCTCTTCTAACTAGCCAAGAAGTCTGGAAATTAACTTGAAATGGTACCCCACAGGTAAATGATAACTTGTTTTCATTATTGAAAAAATATATCCTAAGTATATTATTCAATATCGGTAACTATAAAAAGAAAATGACTATCTGTTATTTTACCACCTATTTTAACCAATCTGTTTTTTGTAAGTCATAATAAATCACAATTACTGAGAAAGTTAAACCAAAGCAATATGACCATGGACAATAGAGCAGATAAATGCTGCAGCATTAACTAATGGGTTACCATACAGCAAGGATCAGAAACAAATTGTACATGGAAACATGGCACAATGTCACAAAAATAAGATGAGCCAAAGAAGCCAAATATTGTGAAATGTATGCCTATTCAGTATATTTATGATAGTCTCAAGCAGGGAGACTCAATAGCATTAGAAATTCTAGAGGTTAACTTTGGAAAGAGAGGAACTGAGGGGAGTTCTGGATTATCGTATGTTTCTGTTGTTATACTGTGTGTATTACTATTAGTAACTAATACTAAGGTGTGCAGTAGCTACATGTGTGTTCCATTTGAGATACATCATTAAACCATATAATTATGCTCTCCATGTCCTCTGTATGTATGTCATACACTAATCTTTAAGTCATTTTACAAAATGCTGGCAGTGATGGGTCTACTTCATAGTAATGAAGAGGAAAATGGGGTTTTCCTTATCTACACTCCTGCTTGTTTGGTTTTACTCCATTTGTCTTCCAGACTCCCAGGCTACTTAGGGATTGATTGGTTGACACGACCCTTTAAAAACTTCTTGAATGAGCCCCTTACCCAAGTGTGTCCCTATCTAATATCTAATCTTTAATGAATGTGAAGTTGATGATCTCATTTGTGGTAATAACTTAATTCATTATCCCTTGCACGTGATATACTCGGATGAGTCTAAAGATGAAGCTCCAAGAGTGGGTGGTAATTTATGAAGATGTGATTAGAGGGTGTTGTGAGAAGAAAAGTTAAAACAAAAAGAAATCACTTAAAATATGGAAAAGCAAATGTCTCATTTAGTTGGCCTCAGTTTTTGTATGTGTAAAGAGATGGTGTGTCTTCTCCCACTTTCACTAAAGCCAAGGGTATGCAAACTCTAGTTCATCACTTATGTCTTCCCTTCCTGAGAGGAGTTCTAGGCAGAGAGCAGGTTCCCTCACCGTCCAGCTATCAGGAGCTCTCTCTCAGTCGCCTTCTTCCTTATCTTGGTGTAGAGGTCCATGGTGAAGAGGGTACTGGCGCTGTTGAAGATGGAGGTCAGGGAGCTTATGAGAGAGGCCACCATGACTGACAGCATCAGCCCTCGAAGTCCTGGGGTCAGGAGAGGTGAGGCTCGGTTAGTGGCTATAAGGATTCAGGCATTATGCTGGCCTCCCCCTGTTAGCTGGCAGAATGCACTCAGGCAGTACTCTGGTCAGCCCAGGGTTCCATGAGTACTAGTCTGCAGGCAGGTGCAAATAACCCCTTTAAAAGTCAGACCCCTCCCACTTATGCTCTTTACTCTTTGCTCTCTTTTGCTCTTTGCTCTTTTTGTTCTCTTTCAGCTCTTCCCTCTCTCTCTCTCCCCCCTCTTCTGTTCCCGCTGCCTCTATTAACCCTTCCCCCTCACTGCCCTTTCTAAATAAATTTCTCACTTAAGCTCTATCTGCCTGGCGTGTTACTCCCTCCAGCTTGGTCACCCTCACCTGCTGTAGGGCCTGCTATGCTCTCCCACGTGGTCCCTTTCCTTGGGACCCCCGCTCGGGACCACCCCCACCTCCAGCTTTATTCCTATAACTGTAACAAAAGAACAACAGTGGCTGCATACCCTTTTCTGTGTGTACCAGGCTAAAAATAGGGTGTTGCTTCAAGACAATGGATTTGTCTGGAACACTGACTATTTGAGTAGATAACAAAATACACATACAATAGAAATGTGTGTGGCACTTCCTTCATAATTCCTGGAGATCTCAGTATCACACAATGGGGAGGGAGTTTAGTCCCTAGTACAAACTCAGATGTCGTCTATTGAAACCTAGTCTTCAAATAGAATAAACTCTGTCATGCCATCTTTCTTTATAGTGATCTCTTGATGTCATAAATATTTAATGGAAAAATCTAGTTAATGGTTCAGCTGTTTCTGTAGAGGAAAAGCCAAGAATTTGGAATCCTTATAGGAACCTGATCTTCTCGCTCCCTCTGGTCCCACATCTGCTAGAACAGAGGATGGTGGAATGTGGAGTCAGATCTGTGGGCTGTGTTTCCTTCATTCTGAAAGTGTGTGTGTGTGTGTGTGTGTGTGTGTGTGTGTGTGTCAGGATGAAGAGAGGGCCATGGAAATGTTAACCTACATTTTCTTCTGGTCACACCTGAGTTCTCGATCTTGGTCTGATTCAGTTCACCAGAGTCGCTTCCCAGCATCTTAATACTTTACTTACTTCACATGTGCAGCGTATTCTATATCCCAGGAAATGAAAATGTGAATTCTAAATGGTAGAGGAACTCATTTTTGGAACTTCTTCACCAATGTTTCTTCACACCCAAACTAGTGTTTGGGACATAAACACTCAATAAATGATTATAAATTGAATAGGTTGAGGTCTAATGTGCAAGTGTCACTGGCTATAATTAACCTTGACTCCTTAGGATATATAGGTTTGTGTTTAAGCAATGTTTTTTATTAGCAAAGAGACAACTAAAATATTCTTTATTTACTTCGAAGAGTCTTGAGCCTAAAGAGGTAAGATTCTCATAACAGAAAATATCTGGTTCATCCCTGGAATGTCTAGCCTCAACATATGTTTGGCAATGTGTAAAAGGTGCCCAAGAAATGTCTTTGCACAGAGCTGAATTAATGGAAGTAAAATAATAATTTCTGAGGGTTATACCACAACCCTTTCTATGTTAATCTACAGACCAAGCATCTGAGACTACTTGAGCCCAGTTTTTACTTACCCATGGGCATCAGTTTCAGTACCATTGTTGGGTAGGCATAATTAGTGCAACCAATGTCAACACCACACTGCTTTACACACTCTGAAGGCACAACACAGGCCACCATATCTGGGGAGATATTCAGAGATGAGTTCAGTGAGCTAGACCTAAGTAAGCATAGTTTGTAACCGTTAAACAAAGAGGTAAGCTCATGGATGGAAGCAAAATCACTTGCCTAGAAATAGAGATTCATTTTTGAATTTTTATGTCAAAGATCCAGACCATGACCATGGAGGCCCGGTCAGCAGCTGAGGCAATAATAAGATCAGGTGTAGCAACTGTGCCACAGACATGAAAACAACAAAAAGGCAGAGAGAGAAGATACAAATTAACAAATTTAGAGATGAAAAGGGGGACCTAACAGTAGACATTGAGGAAATCCAGAGAACGAATCAGAAGGACATACTTTAAAAACAATTTCCTAGTATATAGCAACCACCAAAGTTAAATCAAGATCAGACAAGCAATTTAAATAGACATATAACTCCTAGTGCAATAGACGCAGTCATTAAGCCTCATAAGGGCAAAAGAAAACATTCAGGGCCAGATGGTTTCAGTGTAGAATTCTACCATAGCTTCAAAGAAGAATTAACACAAATAGTCCTCAAGTTTATTCTACAAAATAGAAAGAGAAGGACCATTGCCCAATTCTTTTTATGAGGCCAGAGTTACACTGATAACCAAACCACATAAAGACCTAACAAAGAAAGAGAATTATAGACCAATTTCCATTCTGAATGTAGATGCAAAAATTCTCAAAAAAATATTTACAAACCAAATACAAGAACACAAAAAAATATCATCCACCATAACCAAGTAGACTTCATTAATGAGTTCCAGAGATGGCTCAACACATATAAATTATAAAAATTAATCCACCATATAAACATTCAAACATCATCTCATTAGATGCAGAAAAAGCTTTGACAAGATCTAATACCCTTAGAGCAGTGGTCCTTAATTTTCCTAATGCTGAGACCCTTTAATCCAGTTCCTCATGTTGTCATAGTAACCCCCAACCATAGAATTATTTTTTATGCTACTTTCATAATTGTAATTTTGCTACTGTTATGAATTGCAATGTAAATCTCTGTGTTTTCTAATGGTCTTTGGCAATCTTTGTGAAAGAGTCACTTGGCTCCTAAAGGGGTCAAGACCCCATAGGTAAAGAACCACTGTCCTAGAAAGATGAGGGTATAAATGACATACCTCAACATCATAATGGCAATTGACACATAAACTTAAATAGAGAGAAACTCAAAGCATTCCCAATAAATCAGGCACAAGACATGGGTATACTCTCTTCATACTTATTCAAGATAGTTGTTGAAGTTTTAACTAGAGCTATTGGAGATCAAGCGAAGGAGGAGATCAAGGACTATAATTTGGAAAGGAAGAAGTCAGAATATCTTTATTTGACAATTTATGATAGTATATCCATAAGTGACCCTAAAAGTGTTATCAGGAAATTCCTATATCAACTAAAAATCAGCAAAGTAGCTGAATACAAAATTAACTCACAAAATCAGTAGCCCTCTATACTGAGACAAGGGACTAAGAAAGAAATCAAGGAAACAAAACCTTCCATGATAGATTTAAGATATATAAAATGTGTTGGGGTAATTCTAATCAAGCAAGTGAATGACTTGAATGATAAAAACTTTAAGACATTGAAGGAAGAAAGTGAATAAGATATATGATGAAAAAAATCTCTCACGCTCATGGATGGGTAGGATTAATGTAGTAATAATAATAATAATAAAATGTCCATTCTACCAAAACCTACAGGTTTAATGCAATACCCATCGAAATACCAGCACAATTCTTCACTATTCCTTTGTTTTGATATATTCCAATTTTTTGGTTTTTATTTTATCTTATGCTTTAGATGCCTGTTTCTAAGAGACAGAAAGGGTACAGATTCAGATATGAGGGGAAATGGGGATGGACTGAGGGGAGCTAGGGGCCAAGAAAGCATGATCAGATTATATTTTTATGGAAAAAATATTTTCAATAGAAGAATAAAAAAAATTCAAATGTGTAGTTATCCTCAGCTTTTCAGAAATTGCTCTATTCACCAACACTTGTTTCCATGGCAGAGGAAAGCTATTCAAATCCATCTGTTTCAGAGATCCAAGAAACAGGTCCATCTTGTGTACCTTTCCACACTCACCATCAGCAGCAGCTCACCAAGTTCATCCCATACAAATCCCACCACATCCCAGAGTCCCTTCCACCATGTTCTCCAAACTTCTGGAAACAGGACTCACTGCTTCCAATGTCTTAACGGATGTAAGAAGCGTGTAAAGAAAAACAGTGGCAAATATTTCTACCTCTAACACCCCAGTTCAAGCTGTTTTCTCATCCTAGATTTCTCCTTTTATTTCTACCCAGAATGGGTTTCTTGTTTTATTAAAGTTTTTCTATATCTTAAAAATACTTGGGGTTAGAGTGGTGGCTCAGCAATCAAGAGCACTTGCTGTTCTTGCAGAGGACTTGGGTTTGGTTCCCAGTATCGTCGTGGCAGCTCACAACCATCCAGAACTTGAGTTCCAGAGGATTTGATGCCATCTCCCAACCTTTGTGAGCAACAGGCATGCTTGTAACACACAAACATACATGTAGACAAAACACCCATACGCAGAAAATAAATCTAAAAAATTAAAAACACACAGAAAGATTCAAGCATAAAATCGAAATTATGTGTATCCATGGCTTGCCTGTGTACAGAATGCGGCTGATCATCCCTGGCATTACCATGAAGAATATGGGCAGCAGCTTCAGGTACCCACACACAATGCAGGCAGCCTTCACATGGGACATGTTCTTGCCACATATGCAGCGCTGTACAATGACCTGCCAGGAAGACACAATACAGTGAGTGAGACAACCAGAAAATGATGTCCATGTTGTCTGTTCATGTTCAATAAGAAATGATGGTGTTGGTGGAAACTAATGGGCTTTGGAAGGATGCTATGATCTGGGGTACCATTTAATTTGCATATTGTGTGGCTTCATTCTTCAAGCAGTCTTATCCCCTCATAACATTCTGAATATGATCGATGTATGAAAGCCTCTTGGTACATGGAAGTCAATACATGTAAGCTATAGTTATGTGTAGAAGCTCCTGGGGAGATGCCTCAGTGGGGAAAACACTTGCTGTGAAAGCCCACAGACTCAGGTTTGGGTCCATGGAGCCCATGCAAACTTGGGTAGGGTGACATGTGTCTGCAATCCCAGTGCACTTATGGCTAATGGGGGACAGAGATGGGAAAATCCTTGGGAACTTGCTGGCCAGCTAGCCTGATGTATGAAGCAGTGACCAAGAGACCCAGGTGGAATGTGAGGACTGACACCTCCACAGATGGACTGTGACAAGTACATGAATATATTCATTAGAATGCATAGAGTGTCCAGGCTTCATTTTAATAGCAACAGTGCTGATTAGTAGTGTTTTAAGCTATAATTTAACACTGTTGGCATCATCAGGATCTTCCTACTGCTATGAGGCAATTGCCTCTTTGACTAGTCACACCTGTTGATATGGAAACACGATAATCAACCATCAAGTACACTGAGACATTCATGTAGATGACTTTCAGAATGTTCTGAGAACTCCTAGCTACGAATCATACTGAGTTACTGTGTTTCTCAGAGAAGAGTCAAAAAATTTTAAATTCCTATCAAATTTATGCAAATCTCTTAAGAATTCTGTAGAAAAGCAGGATTTATAAACCAATTCCATACCATCTTGTATACTTCTCTTTCCCCCCCCCCCAATTTTGCAGTGCTGGTGGTTCAAACCCAGGGTTTTGTATATGCCAGGCAGGTAACATACTACTGTATATCCCAAGCTCTTCATTAAACTATGACTTCTTGGTATTTTCTTCTAAATTGTTGTCAAAAAAACAGGAAGCTTTATTCTGATTAGTTGCCTTTAATTAGAGTTTCTATTGTGGTAAAACACCATAACCATAAGCAATTTGGAGAGGAAATTACTTATTTTATTTTATGGTTTATAGGTCCACCACCGAAGGAAGGCAGGGACAGAACACAGGAACTTGGAGCCAAGAAGTAGAGTGGAAGTCATGAAGGAATGCTGTTTACTGGCTTGCTCCACATGGCTTGCTCACCCTACTTTCTTAGAGCATTCAGGACCATCAGCCCAGAGGCATTGCCCACAGTGAACTGGAACTTCCCACATGCATCCTCAATCAAGAAAATGCATAATAGGCTTTTCCACAGGCTAATCTGGTGGGGGTATTTCTCAACCGAGGTTCACTCTTCTAAAACTACTCTAGCTTGTGTCAAGTTGACACAAAACTATGTAGTAAAAGTGACCCGTTTTCAACATGACACACAACACATTACTGTTAAACTATAACCTTTCCTTTCTTGTTTATCCCCAAGATCCCACAGTCCTTAAAATTTTCAAACATTTTAAAGACTTGGTTTCTTAAAAATGTCAAAGTCTCTTTTTTCCTTCAATATTTCCTTGAAAATTAGTTTTTTCCCATACAATATATTCTGATTATGGTTTCCCCTCCTCCCAACTCCTCCCAGATCCTCCCCAACGTTTCTTTGAAAGTATAAAGTTTCTCTAAAATATCCAAAGTCTCTCTAAAATTCCAAAGTCTTTTGACCTTGGTATCCCCCCAAAAATCAAAAGCATGTAGTTCTTACCTGAGCACAAAGAATCACAGTCACAATCAGACCAAAGCAAAACTAAGAGTCAAGAGTATAACAAGCTCAGTGCTTGTCATCATCATCTTCTGAGCTCCAAATGGCTTTAGCAGCAATTCTGCACTGGACCTGCCATCTCAAGCTGAACTAGCTGAGTTTATGTCAACTTGACACAAGCTAGAGTCATCAGAGAGGAGCTAGACTCAGTTGAGAAAATATCTCCATGAGATCCAGCTGTAAGACATTTTCTCAATTAGTGATCAGTGGGAGCGGGTTCAGCCCATTATGGGTGGTTCCATCCCTGGGCTAGTGGGGTTCTACAAGAAAGCAGGCTGAGCTTGCTAGCTATGGGAAGCAAGCCAGTAAGCAGCACTCTCGATGCCTCTGCATCAGCTCCTGCCTCCAGGTTCCTGTCCTGCTTAAGTTTCTGCCCTGATTTCCCTTGGTGACAGACAGTGAAGTGGAAGTATAAGCTCAATAAACACTGTTCTCACCAAACAGCTGTGGTCATAGTGTTTCATCCCAGTAAATAGAAATCCCAAGACAAGATAAGACGGAAGCACATGCTGCTTGACTGTTAGGCTCAAGCAGGTTTCACCCGACTCCTGCTTCTCTCCTTGGTGGTCATCTTGATTCTGGCAGCTTCAAGATACTGTAGTCCCTACTGCACCTTCACCAGGATCAGGCTTTGGCCTCTGTTGGGGGACTCTGACTTTTCACATCACACCAAACCTCTACTTCTTTCTTTCTTCCTTCCTTTCTTTCTTCCTTCCTTCCTTCCTTCCTTTCTTCCTTCCTTTCTTTCTTTTTTTCCAGACAGGGTTTCTCTAACTATTGCTTTGGAGTCTATCCTAGAACTAGCTCTGTAGACCAGGCTGGTCTTGAACTCACAGAGATCAACCTGCCTCTGCTTCTGCCTCTGCCTCCCAAATGCTGGGATTGAAAAGCATGCGCCACCAACTCCCGGCTTCCTCCACTTTTTTTCATGACTTTTTCAATCCTAGGGCTTCTACTACAACTAAGGCTGCACCTTCACCAACACCTTCTCCTGGATACTCATAGTGCCAAGCCTTAGCAGCTCTCCACAACCCCTTTATGACTTCAAAACCAGTACCACCTAGAAGCCTATTACATGTTACTAAGTTTTGCTGCCAGTACTGGGTGCAGCCTTGATTGCCTCTGGGCCACAATTTCTGTGTGTTGACCCTAAGGAAAGATTTTTCCAGAAGACTTCACCTCAATGGTGCTGGTTGCTTCTTAATCATGACTGATTCCTCAGCCCCAGCTGACCATTATCCAGTGTCCTAGTAAAGCAAAGATTTCATTTCAATAAATGATGCTAAACTCAAAATATCAAATGGCTCGTATGGAGTCTCAAACTTCTCTCTGGAACTTCAGAAGGCAGGCCTCCTTGTGTGCCCTTCTCTCCATATCCTTATCTTCCAACCTCCCACAGAACAGCCATCACTCTGAGCACTCAATGTGTTTTCCAGCCCAAAGTTCAAATGCTAGCAGAGTCCTCCCAAAAATACACAGCCAGACCCATCATAGCAAGACTACATGACCTGGTACCAATTTCTGTTGTCAGATTTTCCATTGCCAAGATAAAACGCAATGACTGAACACAATGCAGGAAAGAAAGCCTTTATTTTAATGTGTTAATCTGTCACTGAGGGAAACCAGGGCAGGAACTCAGGACAGGAGCATGGGAGCAGGACCTAAAGCCATGGAGGAATACTGCTTATTGGCTTTCCCAGCCTGATTTCTAAAACTGGACTGAGTAAAGGGTAGGGTAGAGTCAGAGATCATTGATTTCTAGTGAGGTCTAAGGTCATGTCTGTGCTTATGGCTCACAGACCACCCTTTCTGTACAAGGAGAATGTGACAAACAGCAAAACAGTTGAAGGAGCCTACTGTGTTTGCTTCTGTGGGACATGATACCACATTGGTGTGGCACCAGGCCACTGTTTTTCATAGATCTTGTGGAAATGCTTGGGTTCTAAAACTATGTTTGTGTATAGAAACCAGAACCTAGATGCTTTTATATGAGATGAGATGAAGCAACAAAAGCCTCTCTCCCAAAACTCACAAGCACACACACATGCTTACTAACCTGGTTTGTACACCAGTACCACATGGCTGTAATAACCATTCCAAATACAGTTCCCGGCCACGGAATGTCTCCAGTGACAGCATCTCGGAAGATGTGGAAGGAGTCTGGCCGAGGAGTGTAGCAGTTTGGGCTGATCGTCAGGTTGTCCCCCTCGATTACAGATGGGATGGCATTCATATACTTCTCTGTAAAATTTTCATAGCCTCCAACTTCAATAAATGCTGCAAAAACATCAGAGAAATAAAATGTCTCCTGTGCACCGCAGACAGCTTCTGTTTATGACTGCCCCCTGAAGTGGAGTCGGTGCAAACCTCAGCGACCTTCTCTCCTGATGTACATCCCAACCATAGCTTACCCCTCCTTCCAGTCCTCTCAGTACCTCCCCTCCCTGACAAACCACCCCTCATCCCAAGATCTACTGCTCCTCCATTTCCCCAGAAAAGAGCAGGCCTCCCAGGGATATCAAACAAGCATGGTGTAACAAGATACAGTAAGACCAGGCACAAACTCTCATATCAAACTGGATGAGGCAACCCAGTAGGAGGAAAAGGGTCCTGTGAGCAGGAAGGAAAGTCAGAGAATGTCCATATTTTAATAGATTGTTATATAAAATAGCACAACTGGTCAATAGTTACCTGAAAGTTTCTAATATTTAATTCTCCCTATAGAGAAAGTTCTAGATAAATCAAAAGATTTTTTTTTATTTTAGTAAGTTTTTGCTTTTTGAAATTGATTTGTTGTTGTTTTTTTTTTTTTTTTTTGAGATGGTGTTTCTCCATGTAATCCTGCTGCCCTGGAACTCACTCTGTAGACCAGGCTGGCCTCAAACACAAAGATCTGTCTGCCTCAGCCTCCAGAGTGAAGTGCTGGGATTAAAGGTGTGTGCCACCATTGCTCACCTGTTTTGTGAAATTGAAACATTGTTTCACTCAGCTTTATTTCCCTCTCCAATCCCTCCCATTCTCTCTCTCAAATTCATAGCTTTTAGGTCACAAAGCAGGCCCCCCAAATGGCGATGCTGACAATTTTCTAAGAAGAGGGCCCAGGCCCAATCCAGTCTGGTTTTTACTGGATAAACATAAGCATTCAAACGAGGTAAAGAGAAACCTAAACTCAGCATTCCTCGGGTAACTTTATAAGTCAGGTTTCTATTTGTCAGAAAAGCCACTACTTCCCTTCTCTGTCCCAATGGCCAACTGACTTCAAAGTGCATCTAGTTCCTGATTACCCAGAACAGCCTCCATCAGGACCAACATCCTGCTGACTTCACTGATAAACAGCTGCTCTCTATTCCTGTGACAAAATCTGACAGCTTGTTCCCCAATAAATTTTTTTCTACCCATGGAGTAGTCTAGCTAGGTAGGAGTTTGCTGCACTCACCTACAATGGCCTCTTTTACTTTAATAGTTACTACGTTACTGATACAACTACACAGAAACCAAAAGTTTTTATACTTCCAATCCAATGCACCACTATTTCTCTAAAGTTATCAACCAAGGGGGTTCATCCATTCTGATCAAAAAGAAATGGAGGTTAAATAACATAATTAACCAAAGCAATTTTTAGAAAGGAAATAAACCCATACATTTCTACTTGACAAAATAAAGCAAGAAAGGCGCCATGCAAATGTTTCCATGGTGGGGATTAGATAACTGACAGGAAAACATGGCTCAGGAGAATTTAGAGGAAGCACTAATGAGCAGACAGACAGGAACAAGAACCTAGGGATCTGCAGGTGCAGTCCCATCTTACCAAATACCATAAGGATGGAAGATCCAATCAGCATGACAATGGCCTGCAGGGTATCTGTGTAAATCACAGATGCCAAGCCCCCTGTGGAGATAAAGAAAGTAAGCATAGTTTAATTCACATGCACTTATGTATTTTCCCGTAGAGCCTAATGCCTAAAGAAACATTAAAAATGGCAGGAAGAGCCATCCAAAGGCTCTGGCTGTGAGGGATGAACCCATTAGTCCAGCTGCCTGGGAGGTGATGACAAAAAGGTTGTAAGCCTCAAGGTCCTCTGAGATCCAGAGTCAGTCCAAGGACAGACTGGGTAGCTTTGACTTTGTAACCAAAAAACAAGCAAGAAAATGAAAAAGCTTCTGTCTGAGTCACAAACTTGATGCTTAGTTTTGACTTTGTTTGAGATAGGTTCTTATTCTTTAGCCAAGGCTGGCCTTGAATCTCTAGGTTTGCTATGATGGTCTTGAACTCCTGGCAATCCTTCTGCCTCGGTTTGCAGTTGCTAGGATTACACGTATGAGCCAATACACCTAAATAAACCTGTCCTCATAGCATTATCTCTGTAGTATGTCCTTCATTAGTTCTCATCTTCCTCTAACTCTTTTCTTTCTTCTGGTTTTCTTCCCTTTGCCTCTCTGCCCCCTTTGCTCCCTTTTCCTCAACTCCCCTTCCCTTTTCCCTCTACCTTTGTCTCTTTCTTGTCAGGGCCTTTCTCTGTAGCTCAGGTTGTTTTTGAACTCTCAGTCCTCCTGTCTCGGCTTCCTTAACTCTGGGATAATGGGACACAACGCCATGCATAGCCCCTGTCTTGTATCAGTCTGATTCAAAGTTTCTCTTGCAGTACAGTTTCATTGTTATGTTTATTTGCAAATATCAAGTAGGAAAAGGGACAAAAGTTTAATATCACTTTAGTTTTCCTAAATTATCATCTGATTTCTCCCATCGAACTGGTCCCTGTGCCAAGCGATCTAGTAAAACCAGTTTTGCTCCAGTGTGGGAATATATCATTGTTTCTTTAATTGGATAGCTTATTCAGTGACCATGTTTTCTGCAATACGATACAGGACAAACACATATGGGCACACCTGGGTGGAATCAGCAGAAGGTGGCACAACTCATCCAAGGATGCAGAAGACTCACCAGTAATTGTGAAAACAGCAGTGACAGCCAAAAGGATGAAGATTGACAGGTAAAGGTCCAACCCAAAAGCCAGCTTTATGAATATGGCTCCAGAAAATATGTTTGACTAGAAAGGGAACATTGAAGATGGGGAAGGCATGAACTTCAGACTTTTTTTTCAAGGCTCCATTCCCCACCCTGTTCCTGGTGAACTCCTATTCACCCATGAAAACACTACATACATTTCCCATGGGAAGATATTCTGTTGCAGAATTTTCTCTTGTCCCACCAGGTCCCACCGCCACTTCAGCCCCCAAATAAACACTCGGATGCTATATTAATTATAAAACTGTTGGCCGATGACTAAGGCATCTTATTGGCTAGCTCTGTCTTAATTATTAACCCATTTTTATTAACCTATGTATTTCCATGTGGTCTTGGCTTACCAGAGAATGCCTGCCACATCCTATCCTCTGGTCTACTCATGGCATCCCTCCTTGCCCACCTTTCACAGAATTCTCCTTGTCTCCTAGCTCCACTCATTATCCCACCTCTACTGGCTACTGGCCAGTGTTTTATTCAACAACTAATAAGATAAACATATATACAGAAGGACATCCCCCATCAATACTCACTATTTATCTTCAAAGCAATTAACTCATTGATTGCTCCATTGAGGCCCTTATTAAATAAGGTGCCATGACCTGAGAATTCTCTATATCATGGGGATTAGGGGTGGCTGTTAGTTTCCTATGGGAATCTCTGACTGTGATAAAGCAAAATATATAGTCTTTTTAAAAAATATAGGGTAGTGTGTTTGAGTGTAGTGTGTATGAGTGGTGTGTGTGTGTATGTGTGTGTGTGTGTGTAGGGCAGAGGGAATATCAAATATCCTGCTCTATCAATCTCCACCTTATTTCCTTGAGAAAGGATCTTTTAAAGAAGTACAGCTAGACAGGTTTAATAAAGGAGCTAATTGGACAATAACTCAGCAGGAAGAGGTTAGGCAGGAGAGTCAAACTCAAAGGATGCTGGGAAAAAGAAGGACAGGGTCACAGGAGTTGGAAGGAGATGCAGGGGGAACAGAGAAGAACTTTCCAGGCTGAAAAAAGGTACCACCATAAGAAAGAACATAAATAAGAAATATGGGCTAATTTAAGATATAAGATGTTAGATGGTAGGGTTGGCAGGATGAGTTGTGAACCTCTGTGAATCTTTACATGGAAAAAAGCAAGTATGTACCAGACAAAATACAGTGTTAGGGTATGTCCATGAGGTCCTTAATAGAAGATATGGATGGGAGGAACCAACCTCAGCTATAAGAGCTGTATGGCATAAGGTCAGAGAGGAAGCAAAGAGAAATGAAACTTTAACTGAGGCCCTTGGAATTATATAACACCAAAACTCAGTAGGCATTCACTTACAAGGAGTTGGGCCAGTGGTCCATGGCCAAAATAATACAGACCCAATGGTATTTTGGGGGAGTTTTTCTTTTCTTTTTTGTCTTATAATGTTTCATCTGAGCATTATTTCTTTAAGTTTTTCTTACAAATAGTTTCCTGATACATTGTGGTTCCCAATTATATTTTAATGTGTTTTCTTTGTGTGCAAATGTGTGTGCCTTGGTATCTCTATGTGTTTCTTGTGTATTTTCTTTGGCTCTGTTTTCTGTTTTATCCTATTCTGATTTGTTTGTTTGTTTTTATTTTTTTTTCTTATCTTCTTCTCATTATTATTTTAGATGCCTGCTTTTTTCCAATGAGAGAGAAAATAAAGGGTATGTGTGGGTAAATCAGGGAAGAGCTGGGGGAGGAGAGACCACAATGAAAATTCATTGTGTGAAAAAAAGTCTATTTTCAATAGAAATAACAAATTTGTGGGTGGGAACATTAACTAACTGGTTAAAAATAAAGTAATGAAAAGTTGCCCCGCCTGAACTCCCTGGATTGGCCCCTGATCCTGCTGCTCCTGTCTCCGGTCCCCTTTGAGAGCACCCTTGGAGCTCTGATACACCCCCACCCATCCCAACCTCCAGCCTACCCCCCCCACCCTGTGCCCTACCCCACCTACGGTCCTGCCGCGCTGGTTGAGCACTGGGACAGAGGGTGGAGCCAACAGTCCACCCTACTTCGGAGACCTCTCGGAGCAACTCCGAACAAAGGAGACCTGACTATCCACGTGGGACCACCTGTAATTTCCACCGGCTTGGTCCCTGACCCCGCCTCCAGTCCTCTGCTGGAGTCCCAGGCCCCTCCCAGAGATCCGCCTATCTCATCGGGTCCACTTGGAGTTCCTGCAGGCAAGATCCTTGACCCCCAAATCCGGGCCCCTGCAAAAGAACGAGGTCTCAGCTGGAGAGCGCCAGTTTCCAGTGAGATCCCACTACCCTGCAAAACCTTCTCAAGTTCCAGCCCAGCCCTCGTCCTCTTCTGCCGGCTATTGGCCAGAGGTGAGTCTGGGCCCAATCGGGGCTGCCTGTCCCCTTCAACCTCTTTACCCCCCTCCCCCCGCCTGAACTCCCTGGATTGGCCCCTGATCCTGCTGCTCCTGTCTCCGGTCCCCTTTGAGAGCACCCTTGGAGCTCTGATACACCCCCACCCATCCCAACCTCCAGCCTACCCCCCCACCCTGTGCCCTACCCCACCTACGGTCCTGCCGCTCTGGTTGAGCACTGGGACAGAGGGTGGAGCCAACAGTCCACCCTACTTCGGAGACCTCTCGGAGCAACTCCGAACAAAGGAGACCTGACTATCCACGTGGGACCACCTGTAATTTCCACCGGCTTGGTCCCTGACCCCGCCTCCAGTCCTCTGCTGGAGTCCCAGGCCCCTCCCAGAGATCCGCCTATCTCTGCGGGTCCACTTGGAGTTCCTGCAGGCAAGATCCTTGACCCCCAAATCCGGGCCCTGCCAAAGAACGAAGTCTCAGCTGGAGAGCGCCAGTTTCCAGTGAGATCCCACTACCCTGCAAAACCTTCTCAAGTTCCAGTCCAGCCCTCGTCCTCTTCTCCCGGCTATTGGCCAGAGAGAAGCCTCCTAGAGAGCTTGGACCACACAGAGATACAGACATTGAAGCTTTGATCCACATAAGCCCATCTGGGAAGGACCATAGAGAGAGGGAAGAGACACCACCAACACCTACAGGAAGAAACTATGGGAAGAAGGCAATACAAGAGAACACCTAACAACAGAAAGACAAACATGACACCACCAGAATCTAGGGAATCTACACCAACTAGAATGGAACACAACAACAAAGCAGAGGAAGCAGAAGGGTATGACTTAAAAATCACCATCATAAAAATGATAGAGGCCCTCAAAGAAGATATGAGAAAATCCCTTAAAGAAATAGAGGAAAAAACAAACAAAAAAGTGGAAGAAATGAACAAATTCCTTAAGGAAAGTACAGAAAGCCAAGAAAAAACAATTAACCAGGTGAAGGAAACGGTTCAAGATTTGAAAACCGAAATTGAGAAAATAAAGGCAACACAAATGGAAGGAAAGCTGGAAATTGAAAAGCTGGGCAAAAAATCGGAAACCACGGACACAAGCATAACCAATAGAATTCAAGAGATGGAAGAGAGAATCTCAGGCGCAGAAGATAAACTAGAAGAAATAGATTCATCGACCAAAGAAAACCATAAATCCAACAAATCCTTAACACACAATATCCAGGAAATGTGGGACACCATGAAAAGGCCAAACCTAAGAATAATAGGCATAGAGGAAGGTGAGGAAGCCCAGCTCAAAGGTGCTGAAAACATATTCAACAAAATCATCGAGGAAAACTTTCCAAATCTGAAGAAGGACATGCCCATGAAAGTACAAGAAGCATACCGAACCCCAAATAGGCTGGACCAAAGAAAAAAGACCCCTCGACATATAATAATCAAAACACCTAGCATACAGAATAAAGAAAAAATATTAAGAGCAGCGAAGGAAAAAGGACAGGTAACATATAAAGGCAGACCTATCAAAATTACACCTGACTTCTCCATGGAAACCCTCAAGGCCAGAAGGTCCTGGATAGATGTTCTAAAAGTATTAAGAGAACACGGATGCCAGCCTAGGCTACTATATCCAGCAAAACTCTCAGTCAATATAGATGGAGAGAACAAGATATTCAATGACAAAACCAGATTTTCCCAATATGTATCTACAAATCCAGCCCTACAGAAAGTATTGGAAGGAAAATTCCAACCCAAGGAAGGTAACTACGCCCACAAAAATGTAGGCAACAGATAATCCAACTACACCAGAAACCTAGGGTGAAGCAGAACAAATATATTCACAATACCACTGCCAACAACAAACCTAAATCAAACAACCATCAACAATCAATGGTCCTTACTCACCCTCAACATTAATGGTCTTAACTCACCTATAAAAAGACACAGATTAACAGAATGGATACGAAGACAGAATCCATCCTTCTGCTGCATACAAGAAACACATCTTAGCTCCAAAGATAGACATTACCTCAGGGTAAAGGGTTGGGAAAAGATTTTCCAATCAAATGGAAATAAGAAGCAAGCAGGCGTAGCTATCCTAATATCTAACAAGCTAGACTTCAAACCAAAACTAGTCAAAAGAGATGAAGATGGTCATTTCATATTCATCTCAGGAGAAATCCATCAACACAAAGTCTCAATTCTGAACATCTATGCCCCTAATACAAAGCCACCCACATTCGTAAAAAGAAACACTACTAAAACTCAAAGCTCATATAAAACCTCACACACTTATAGTGGGAGACTTCAATACACCACTCTCAATACTAGACAGGACCACAAATCAGAAACTCAACAAAGAAACAAAAGAATTAACAGAAGTTATGTCTCAACTGGGGCTAACAGACATCTATAGAACATTCCATCCAAAGACAAAAGAATATACCTTCTTCTCTGCTCCACATGGAACCTTCTCTAAAATCGACCACATACTAGGAGACATAACAAACCTCAACAGATACAAGAGAATAGAAATAGTCCCCTGTATCTTATCGGACCACCATGCTTTAAAATTGGAATTCAACAACAATACAAATAGCAGAAAACCTGCAAACTCATGGAAACTGAACAATGTGCAATTGCACCACTCCTGGGTCAAAGAAGAAATAAAGAAAGAAATTAAAGACTTTCTAATATTCAACGAGAATGAGGATACAACATACCCGAACTTATGGGACACCTTGAAAGCAGTGCTACGAGGGAAGTTCATTGCACTAAGTGCCCATATGAAGAAAACAGAGGATAGTCACATAAATGAATTAACAGCGCAACTGAAAACCTTAGAACAGAGAGAAGCGAATTCACCCGCAGGAGCAGACGCCAGGAAATAATCAACTTGAGGGCTGAAATCAACAAAATAGAAACCAGGAAAACAATACAAAAAATCAATGCAACAAAGAGTTGGTTTTTTGAGAAAATCAACAAGATTGATAAACCTTTATCCAAATTAACGAAAAAGCAGAGACAGAACATGCAAATTAACAAAATCAGAAATGAAATGGGGAACATAACAACAGACACAGAGGAAATCCAGACAATTTTCAGGTCATACTTCGAAAATCTGTATTCCACAAAAATTGAAAATTCAAAGGAAATGGACAAGTTTCTGGATAACTATCACTTACCAAAATTAAATCAAGAACAGACAAACAACTTAAATAGACCTATAACCCGAAATGAAATAGAAGCAGTCATCGAAAGCCTTCCAACGAAAAAAAGTCCAGGGCCAGATGGATTCAGTGCAGAATTCTACCAGACATTCAAGGAAGAACTAATACCACTACTCCTCAAACTGTTCCACAAGATAGAAACAGAAGGTTTATTGCCAATCTCTTTTTATGAGGCCACAATAACTTTGGTACCCAAACCTCACAAAGACACAACTAAGAAAGAAAACTACAGACCAATATCCCTGATGAACATCGATGCAAAAATACTCAATAAAATAATGGCAAACCGAATTCAAAAATACATCAGAGAAATCATCCACCATGATCAAGTAGGCTTCATACCTGGATTGCAGGGATGGTTTAACATACGAAAATCTATCAACGTGATCCACCATATAAACAAACTGAAAAAGAAAAACCATATGATTATCTCCCTAGATGCAGAAAAAGCCTTCGATAAAATTCAACACCCTTTCATGATAAAGGTATTAGAGAGGTCAGGGATAACAGGAACATACCTAAACATAATAAGAGCAATATACAGCAAACCAACTGCCAACATCAAACTGAATGGAGAGAAACTTAAGCCAATTCCTCTAAAATCAGGAACAAGACAAGGCTGTCCTCTCTCTCCATATCTCTTCAATATCGTACTAGAAGTTCTAGCTAATGCTATAAGACAACAAAAGGAGATCAAGGGCATCCAAATTGGAAAGGAAGAAGTCAAACTGTCTCTATTTGCAGATGATATGATAGTTTACATAAGCGACCCAATAAACTCTACCAGGGAACTCCTACAGCTGATAAACACCTTCAGCAAACTAGCAGGATACAAGATAAACTCAAAAAAATCAGTAGCCCTATTTTTTTCAGACGACAAAGAGGCAGAGAAAGAAATCAGAGAAACATCACCCTTTACAATAGCCACAAGCAACATAAAGTATCTTGGTGTAACGCTTACCAAACAAGTAAAAGATCTATATAATAAGAACTTTGTGACTCTAAAGAAAGAAATTAAAGAAGATACCAGAAAATGGAAAGACCTCCCATGCTCTTGGATAGGTAGGATAAACATAGTAAAAATGGCAATCTTACCAAAAGCAATCTACAGATTCAATGCAATCCCCATTAAAATCCCACCACAATTCTTCACCGACCTTGAAAGGATAATAATTAACTTTATATGGAAAAACAAAAGACCCAGGATAGCCAAAACAACCCTATACAATAAAAGAACATCAGGAGGCATCACCATTCCTGACTT
This sequence comes from Phodopus roborovskii, assembly GCF_943737965.1. Taxonomy (NCBI): domain Eukaryota; kingdom Metazoa; phylum Chordata; class Mammalia; order Rodentia; family Cricetidae; genus Phodopus; species Phodopus roborovskii. Next base: position 22,093,339 of record NW_026126434.1, on the reverse strand, counting down.
TAAGCTCTACTACAGAGCTATAGTTCTGAAAACAGCCTGGTATTGGCATAAAAATAGACAGGTAGACCAATGGAATCGAATTGAAAATCCTGATATTAATCCATGCACCTATGAACACCTGATTTTCGACAAAACAGCTAAAATGATACAATGGGGCAAAGACAGCATCTTCAACAAATGGTGCTGGCACAATTGGATGAGGGTGTGTAGAAGACTGCAGATAGACCCATGTCTGTCGCCATGCACAAAACTCAAGTCCAAATGGATCAAAGACCTCAACATCAATCCAGCCACATTGAACCTCTTAGAAGAGAAAGTAGGAGGTACCCTTGAACAAATTGGTATAGGAGACCGCTTCTTGAACATAACTCCAGGGGCACAGACACTGAAAGAAACAATTAATAAATGGGACCTCTTCAAACTTAGAAGCTTCTGTAAGGCAAAGGACACAGTTGACAAGACCAAACGGCAGCCCACTGACTGGGAAAAGATTTTCACTAATCCTATATCCGACAAAGGGCTGATCTCCAAAATATACAAAGAACTCAAGAAACTAGTCAACAAAACACCAAATAACCCTATTAAAAAATGGGGTACAGAACTGAAGAAAGAATTCTCAATGGAGGAAATCAAAAAGGCTGAAAGACACTTAAGAAAATGCTCCACATCCTTAGCTATCAGGGAAATGCAAATCAAAACAACTTTGAGATACCATCTTACCCCTGCCAGAATGGCTAAAATTAGAAACACCAGTGATGACTTATGTTGGAGAGGATGTGGAGAAAGTGGAACACTCCTCCACTGCTGGTGGGAGTGCAAACTCATACAGCCACTTTGGAGATCAGTATGGCGGTTCCTCAGGAAAATGGGAATTAGTTTACCACAGGACCCGGCAATCCCCCTCTTAGGCATATACCCAAAGGATTCACATCAATGCAACAAAGACATCTGTTCAACTATGTTCATAGCAGCACTATTTGTAATAGCAAGAACCTGGAAGCAACCTAGATGCCCTTCAATTGAAGAATGGTTAATGAAGATGTGGCACATCTACACAATGGAATACTACTCTGCAGAAAAAAATAATGGTATCTTGAAATTCGCAGGCAAGTGGATGGCACTTGAAGAAACCATCCTGAATGAGGTAACCCAGTCACAAAAAGAGGAAAACAGTATGTACTCACTCATATATGGATTTTAGACCTAGATCAAATGATCACCAGCCTATAATTCACATCACCAGAGGAACTAGGATACAAGTTGTATTCTAAGAGATTCATATAAAGTCCCTCACAGAACTGGGAAGGGACAAGTCCCCCAGACCTCAGGTATAGTGGGGGAGGACAGCTAATGGAGAGAGAAGTAGGAGAAAATGAGAGGGAGGAGAGGAAGGCATGTGTGACTAGGAGGATTGAGCCTGGTTAGGAATGGAAAATAGGAAAGAGAGAGAGAGACAGAGACAGAGAGAGAGAACATAAAAGAGGGAGCCAATATTGGTTTGAAGATAAAGTTGAACACAAAGAAAGGTCGAGGGAACTACAAGACTGCTCCCAACTAACAATCTCAGCTTCCGTGGAAAGGCTATCATAAATGCCCTTCCCGGAGAGTGAGATCAACAACTAACTTCTCCATGGAGTCCTCAACTAATGCCTGTTGAAAACAGGAGCAAACACCCATACATAAACACTGAGTCAAACTAGAACCCAGAAGCAGATGGAGAGGACAAGACCATGCGGTAGAAGTACATAGAGACAGCTTACCTGAACAAGGAGGAGCTAAGGGCCACTAGACTGATAGCTGGGAAGCCAACAGAGGTCTGACTCGGACTCCCCTGAATATGGGTCTCAGCCAGAAGGTCTGAGCAGTCTAAGAGACCTCAGACAGTGGAGCCAGGATGTATCCCTGGTGCACAAAAGGACTTTGCAAACATATCCCCCATGGAGGGATAACTGCCTTATTCTAGAGATAGGAGAGAAGCCCTAGTCCCTACTTCACAGGACCTGTCAGATCTACATGACCCCAACTGGATGGCATTCCCCTACATATTGTATTGTGGTGGGGGGTTGGGAGGGGAGGGTGTTTAGAGTGCATGGGAGAGGGTAGAGAGGGCAAAAGGGAGGGAAGGAGGGAGGGAGGGCTTGGGGGGAGGGAGGGAGGGAGGGAGAGGGAACTGGGATCGACATGTAAAATAATAATAATAAAAAAAAAAAAAAATAACGCTTTGACTCCAAAATTTAAGTTGAAGAACAAGTTACTGGGGAAAAGTATTTCTATTTTTGTTTCCACAGAAAATGAAAAGATGTGGATTCCTTCCAGACTAATGTGGTTTGATCACACCAGACCGCCTGAAACAGAGTACAAGCTGATCCTACATTCCAAACAGCTGGACAAAACAGCCCTACAGACTACAGCTAGGATATCTGAATCTTCTTCGAATCCCCCAAGACAGCGCCCCTTACCAGCAGGAAGTAGTTTGGAAAGAACGACGCCCAAATTCCCAAATATTGTGTATAAATGTTTGTTTTCATTTAATTGGACTTTGTTATATAAAATTAAATAAAAAATACTCTATATGCAAAAAAAAAAAAAAAAAAAAAAGTAATGAAAAGTTTTGAGAAAAAGGAGCATTTCTAATAAAGAATTTTAATGACATGGGATTTTATTTTGCTATTTTGAAACAACTGCTAATATCTCAGGAAAGTAGTAGTTTGTTGCTATGTTAATTTCCAGTTTTGTTGTTCTCCAGAATCACAGCAGTACTTCTTGGAAGTATGATCTAAAATACTTGGGGATTACAGGACATCACACCCACTAATGAACCCAAGTGTCCATGTTCCTGAAGGTTGAAACCTGGGATCCATCTTTTCTCCATCCTGGCAGGGGAAATTCTAAAACTCTCCCATCATAAGTTCTTGTAATGATCTGTTTAATAAGTAGCCAGGATAGAATTGGCTATCGTGTATGTGTGTATAAACAAACATGTCTAAGGTTAATCATCATCACTAATATCACTCAAGACTTAACCTTGTAGGCACAAAAGGACAGGTGCTGCGTCATTAGCTGGTTACAGACACACATGGAAAACATTCACGTGTTTCCACCCAACTTACCTCTATCCAGTCCCTTATTTACCAGTCAGAACCATGCACTCCAAAAGGATCAATCTTTAAAGGGATCCTGTAACTGATGCCCTTTAGTTTCAGGACACCCTCAGGATCTTTGGAACCATAAAGCTGAGAGGACCTCAGAGATTAGGAAGTCCTACCCACTTGTAGAACACATAAACACAAAGTCTCTGGCAACAAGGTCTTCTGCTTCTAACCTTCCCAACTCAGGGACTGTTTAATCCAAAGGCCACTTCCAACTCCACCTGTCAGGTCTTAATATCTTTCCTGGCTGTGCAAGTATCCAAGTATTAATGTGAATATTCTCATCTCCTTGATATGTGGTAACTCCTACTTGCTTGGGAATTTTTGTTAACATTAAGCACAGCTCAATATGGAGTACTAATGCTCACATGGCATTAGGAAAATCCATAGGATCTGGGTCCAGCAGCTGGTTTACTTGTGACAGTAACCTTCCCCAACAGAATAGCAACAGCTGAAGGCAACTTTTCTCTCTTAAATACTGACACATGTGCTTGGGCTCTGAATTCCATTGTTTTATTGGGCATTGATACATATGGATAAATAAGCTATTCTTTCTTCATGTACTGCTCAAAGTTCAAATGTCTCTTGTCTTTTATCAGAAATGATTTCCAATCATTTATGATAGATTTTACAAGGGCAGTCTTCGATAAGGCCAGCTTAAGTCAGTTTAATGATGCAAAGTACTTCCCTTCTTATTTGGTAATTAAACTGAAAAGAAAAATGCAAGTCAGAGCTGACTCAGAGAAAATATAAGGGAAGTTATTGTGCAGTGGTCAGGACAAAAGCTAGGAAGCAGATATTACTGTCATGTCTGACATTTGCTCCAGCCACACTTACTTTTTCACACATGGAATTCTCTCAGAGGCTGGATCTATACTCTTGTGGTTCTCCTGATGGGGAATTTTGCTGCTCCAGGCATTTGGATATCTTGAGCATTTTCCCACCCAGGAAGACTTGTGAGGGAAGCCCTAGGAAGTTGTAGGCATCTAGAGGTTTTGATCCTGCTATTGCTATCCACAGTCTATACATACTAGACTCTGATTGTAGTAGCTGGCCCCAACAGGGAAACTGTGGGATTTCCAATGCCAAGAGGCAGGGAACTCACCGAGATTGACAAAGCCATGCAGACGAAGAGGGAGAGGATTGAGTTGTAGATCTGGAGCCGCTGCCCACCAAACCGCTTCCTGAGGTATTCTGGCATGGTCACCACCTGCAGAGGAGATGTCAACAGGAATTCACCTCAAAGCCTCATGCATTCAGATGGGTTTACATTTACTAAATGACTTCAGGCAGCTAAGCAATATGCAAGATATCTTGGGGATACAGAGGTCAAAAAAGCACAATGCCCCAGTAGAGTGATGATTCTGAAATAAACTCAAGCACTGGAGGCAGGATGACAATCTGTTCCAGGCTCTGATGTTGACACTTTCTGCAAATGACAGTCTCTGAATTTCCCTTTTCTTAAAGTAGGGAGTTAATGCAAAAGTATAAAGTACCTACAGCACAGATGGTACTCAATGAATCGTTTTTATTATTTTTACTAATGTTACAGTACAGCAAAAATAATATTTATAAATAATAAATTGTAATATGATTATATAACAAATTGATTATTGAGAATATTGCAGATATACATTTGAGCATGTATTTATATGATTCCCTTTATTGAAAATAAGATTTATATATTAAGTCTGGACTTTCTTTACTGAAGTTAGTGTTTGCTCATGGGACATCTACAAGAAGCAATCCAGCTTTCTGTGTTTTTCAGGGTGATTAGTCTCATTACTTAATCTCTCCTGACACAAAAAAGTTAATAAGCACACACATATACATCCCTTTTTGTCAAGAACAAGATGAGGCATTCTTAGCCGACCAGCCATGAAGAACAGTCCTGAAGACAAGGCAGGCTACAGCCAAGAGCACACAGGTATCTTCTGGGGCATTCACTCTTGAACCAAGGATAGCATCTTTCCACAGGGATATCAGGAACAAATAAACTTCCACCTTCTGCAGAAGTGTAAAGGAGAGGCTCCTCATCCAGGGTGGATTTTCACACAACCATGCTGAAGAAAGGCCGGCTGAATCATTGGTGTTTATTCTCTGAGGCATCCTTAAAGCTATACAAGGTCGTTTTCAAAGAGTAGTATGCCTACAGTGGGTCTCAAACAGATCTCCCTCCTGATTAACCTGCACATCTCTGCATGTCTGTCCTATAGATACCAACACACACACATTCACACACACACACACACACACACACACACACATACACACTTAGACACACACATTCACACACACTCACAGACAAACATGTACACACACACACACACAACACACACACATACACACACACACACATACACACACAACACAGTTAAACTGTTAATTCATTATAGTCTTATCTCCATCTCTGGCCCCCTTCTGTAGTTCTTGCTCCATTTACGAGGGATTCAGGCATTGACCCTAAAACTTCAAGCCTTCAAAGCTCATACTGCCTTTACCCCTAATCTGCTAACAATCATGTCACAAATAGCCAAGAAGTGTCTTCCGTTCCTCCCTGTTTTTCTTCCTTGAGCCTCACTTTGGATAGTATGGACTTTTACTTTATTTATTAATATTATTATTATCTTCTCTGGGGGAGGGTTGAGACAGAGTTTCTCTGTATTGTTTTGGAGCCTGTCTTGAAACTAGCTCTGTAGACCAGGCTGGCCTCAAACTCAGAGATCCGCCTGCCTCTGCCTCCCAAGTTCTGGGATTAAAGACATGTACCATCAACGCCCAACCACTTTTATTATTTTTGAGACACTGTCTCAAATAGCCCAGGCTAGCCTCAAACTTGATGCATGGCCAAGTTTGATTTTGAAGTCCTAAAAGTCCTAATCTTTTTGCCCATGCCGCCTAGATTCTGATATTACAGGCATACCCTACCATTCATGGTCAAGATTTCAGGAACATTTGTGTTTGCTTCTGTGTGTGTGTGTGTGTGTGTGTGTGTGTGTGTGTGTACACAAAAGTATATGAATAAAGTTAGTAAAACTTTGAAGTGTTTTGTATCTTTTGGAAATGGGAAGTTCAGGACTTTCAAGGATTCAAGGGTCATGATCAGGTTCCTAGTTCATGAAGTTTCACTTGAGCATCTGAGTGGACAATGGATAAAAAGTTCATGCAAATGGGCTGGGACAATACTTTAGCCATGAAGTGCTTGCCCTGCAAACATGAGGACATGAGTTTGATCCATAGCACCTGTGTAAAAATGCTGGGTATGATAGTCCATGCTTGTAATCCAGCACTGAGGAAACAGACACAGGCTGGTCCCCAGGGCTTCCTAGACAGGGAACCTAGCCTAGTTCAAGGCTAGTAAGAAACCCTGTCTCAAACATACAAGGTGAATGGTACCTTAGGGCAACATCCATGGATGTGCTCCAGCCTACACACACACACACACACACACACCAACGTGTGCATGTGGAGGTCAGAGGAACACTTAACAAGAATTGATTTTCTGCTTCTGCCACATGAATCCTTAGGACTGAACTCAGTCAATCAGGCATGGCAGTGAGTGCCTTTACCTACTGAGACATCTCTCTTATTCCAGAACACTCCTTTTAAAATGGTATCATCATTTAAAAATGTTAGCCATTGAACTAAGAATATACTAACTGTATCACTGTAATTTTTATTTTATGTGTATGACTGTTTGCCTACATACATGTACTATTTGTGTGCAATGCCCGAGGAGGTCAGAAAACAGTGTTGGAGACTGGGACTGGAGTTACAGATGTTTGTGAGCCACCCCCTGCGTGCTGGGAATTCAATCTGGAGCCTCTGCTAGAGCAGCCACTGCTCGTAACAATAGGGCCCCTATATCATTGTCTATTTATTAGCACATTTTAATTCTATAAAACAGTGGGTTTCACTATGATCTTATCACAAGCATACAAGCATACTTTGACTGTCTCCCCTCGATTACTTCCTCTTGCCCGCCCCCATCCTCTCGTCTGTTCACGTTCCTCTTCCCAGGTAAGGTCACACATGGAACTTTCCCACCTGAACCCCATCCATCCCACTGAGCCTACTGACACTCTATTTCTCGCCCCTCTACTGCCACATAACTCTCTAATTAGCCTTAATTTTTACTGACCTCCAGATATCCCAAGAAAGATTTTCACCTTCCATGTACCTGATTCCATCATGTGGTTTTTCTACCTGAAGAAGTCAGCCTTACCCCACCCCCAACACTTAAGCCAGATCAACACTGAAACACTTCCCTTAAGACACACCTGGGACTCCAACTTTGCTTCCGACTCGGGCTTATATGTACCTTGGTGATTGTTAGGTAAGACTGTGAGTAGCATGGTAACAGATACATTCTCTACTAGGGAAACCTATGCGCAAGCGATTTGATAGTTTTTCTGTTGTGTATTATTAGCAACAGGACCAATGAGAGCCAAGTACCAGGTTTCATGATTTAGCATAAAGAATGGGTGGATAAACAAAAAATCAGATACTCACCCCTGCCTTGATGTAGATGGGGACAAAAAACCACGCCAGAATCAGCAACAAGAGAAACGACTGAAACAAACCAAGGGCAGCACGGAGTTAAAGGAGTTTGTCTTTGATTTTATGTTATGACCTCTGAATCTCAAGACAAATCAGTGAACAAACCCCACCACTTTTCTTAGCTCCTTGGCAAAACAAGCAAAAGATAGTTTTGAGTTCATCTGGACTAAGAAAAATTGTACAACCTTTGTCAAAAGTAATGAACTAAAGTTGGAAAATTATACAGGAATGAGAGAAACTTTTGAAAAGGAAGACCATCCTCAGGTCCCTTTACCAAACACAGCTGCCAATATAGTCTGGTATCAAAGTGCAGACTTTATGACATCGCTGCACAAAGCACTGCTCGTGCCACAACTAGTTAAGCGGGTCTAATGGGCAATGTTATCAAGGTCATATACAGAAAGATATGAGCTTCATCAAAATTAAAGAAATTCAATGTCATATGCTATAAAGGCATCTATGTCTACAATGTGATACAATATACTTTGGATTAAAGGCCTTTTTCTTCTTGCCTTCATTGTACAGTTCATGCCATTATCAGATCAAATCCTAGGACACAAGGCATATTAGGCCAAAATCTGGGTATGCTCCTGATATTTCTGAGGTAAAAATAGGCAAAAGCAAAACAAAACAACCTTCAGCATCAGAAAGGCAGAGGTATTTGTGAGCGACCCAGCATCACTTCCAGAGTCCATCTGGAGTGGTTTATTTATGACACCATAGTCCCAACTTTGTCTATGTTCCCAATATACACATATATAAAAACTTGAGAAAAGATAAGATACAGGCCTGTGGGAAAGCTTAGTTGGCAGAAGTACCAGCTGTAGACACCCCACATCCAGAGTTTAATCCCCAGAGCCCACAGGGGGAAAAAAGAACAGACTCCTGAGACATGTGCTCTGACATGCACTGTGCAGAAGAGAGGAGATGCAGGCTCCTCCTCAGACATGTATGATGCTCTTACCACATTTCTGGCTGTGTGCTAAAGTGATGTGGGTGGAGGGAAGCTGTGTTCTCTGTTCTTAAGAACTCAGGGTCTAGCTAAGGGATGCAACTTCTGTAGAATGGTAATAGCTCAGTCTTAAAATTCTGTAGGTTTGATATTCCTTCTTTCCAAACATCCATTCCTTACTGCAGTGCCACGGCCTCTTCAGGCCTCACTTGGGTTTCTACTCATCCTTCCACTACAAGCAAGCATCCATAATCCTCATGGTATGGGCCAAGCACACCTGTAGTTTATGAGGGATTCACCTCCTGGGTGATATCTCTTTTAAAATGATTCTTGAGAATTGCCTATGCATACAGTAGTAAGTCAATTCCTCTTCTCTCTTCAACTTAACTTCTCCTGTGCCCCTCACTCCCTCTCAGTCCATTCAGCATTGCTGTAGTGTATGTGCATTTAATGCTGTCCATTTGGAACTGTATAACCTACCAGGGAAAAAGGCACAGGGAAACATTTACACAGTGTGATCCCTCAATATGGTCAATGCTCCTGTCTCTGCTTTCCACACCAGAGTTAGTGCACACTTGTCTGTCCCCCTTGATCATAAGCTGTGCCAAGAAGAAGACATTGTTTTTCCTGCTAATTGCCTAGTTAGTTTCAGATGGAGTTTCACTATGTAGTCTCCCTTGTTTGTAACTGGGTAGACTAGACTGACATCAAACTCACAGAAATCTGCCTGCCCCTGCCCCTCCTTCTGCTTCTGCCTCTGCTGGGATTAAAGTCCCAAATGCCTGACCTACTTATTTACTTTTCAATGTGTCTATGCCGTGCACACATACATGCAGAAGCCCAAGGCTGGTATTGGGAATCTTCCTAAATTGTTCTTACACTTTATTCTTTGAGACAGGGGCTCTTAATCATACCAAAAGCTCACAAATATGGCTAGTCTCACTAGCCAGTTTGCCAAAACCCTTGTCTCTACTTCTGAGACTGGAATTACAGGTGGGCTGCCATGTCTCCTCAGTATACTAGTGGGCTCCAGGGATTTGGACATTGGTCCCCTCGCTTGTGTGTCAAGTGTATTAAACTTGGAGCCTAACCCCAGCATGGTTTCTTTTACTTTTAATCTCTACTTCTGGTTGGTGAATGAATATACAGTGTGACATATCAGAAAAGAGACATATGAGCTCAACCAACTACAGGGACCAAGTCAAAGTGGGGCTTGAAATTATACAAAATGAAATCTCTTGTAGGAATAACTACCTAGAAAAAGAATGAGGCCACATAAGTGTTAAAGGACAAACAAAGAGTGGACTAATTGAGGGGAAAATAAAAACCAGAACAAAAGGAGTACATCTGATACAGATTCCCAGGAAAACTGGGGCTGTATACCCAGATGCAAATACCCAGCCTTAAAACACACACACACACACACACACACACACACACACGCACGCACGCACGCACGCACGCACACGCACACGCACACGCGCACACACGCACACACACACACACACACACGCACGCACGCACGCACGCACGCACACACACACACACACACACACACACATTTGCTGTCACTTACATGTGATTCAAATGCTGTAACAGCAATTCCTGAAGCTGCCCCTGTCCCAGCCAGGCCCACAAAGTGGCCACTGCCAATGTTGCTTGCAAACAGGGAGGCACCCATCTGCAAGGCAAGCAATCAGAATACGGTTAGATGCAGAAGATTGAAATGATTGAAATAAGACTCCTTGGAGACAGGTGGGTGTTGAGATGTTTCAGTTGATACTTCTCAGAGCAAAAAGTAGCAAATGATCATGCATGGACAAAAACTAGTCTGTTACCAGTTATTTTCTGGCCCATGATACAAGAACACTTTGACCCCTGTGAATAGCTACAAATGGTTTTTAAACATCTAAAGAGTGAAATGTGCAAATTTGCAATTAGGTGAAATTTAAATTCAGTGTCCATCATACGGGTGCTAAAGCACAACCATCGGTTTCATATGCCACAGCATACTAGTCACAGTTGCTTTGTGTGGCAGTGACATTGTTATGTGGTCACAATACACTCTGACCTTTAAAGCACAAGATAGTTACAATTAGGCCTTTATAGAAAAACCTGACAAATCCCATCTCATGGGAACATCCTGGTATCCCTCTATGTGTTCTGAGTGGACCCTCAAACTTCCAGATCTCCTGCTAGCATCTTGACTCTTGAGACAGTAACAGATTCCAAAGTTGCATCAGAGGGAATTTCTTCCTATCCTCCCAGCCAGAGCACCCTGTTCCCATTAGTTTCATTTTCATTACACTGATTTCTGTCTTTGCAGTTCAAAGGAGAGCAAGCTCTTCAATGAGCCGAGACTAGCTCTAGTTCTGAAAACAATCAGAATGTGGGGTCCTGAAGGGCTATTTTTACCTCTGTTTATTACCCCTTTTTTCAACCACTCCTTGTATGAAGGTGTTTGGGGATGGGATGAGGGGGAGGATGGAGCTGGTTAGTGACTCTCGGATTAGTTGAGAATCCCATGTTTCACAAAAAGAGTAGCAGGAAGACAATGTCTGGTTGATTGTGTGCTGTGAGTAAATTTATTCCTTCCGTGCTGTGGAGAAATCCTTTTGCATGCTGTGGATATGTATTACTCTTATTGGTTCAATAAAGAGCTAGCCAATAGCTAGGCAGGAAGAGGTTAGGTGGGAGAATCAAACTAAGAGAAAGCTGGGAAGAGAAGGTAAGTTTACCAGCCAGATATAGAATAAGCAGGACATGAACATACCATGCTAGAAAAACTACTGCCACTTGGTAGAGTGTAGTATATGGGTTAATTTAAGTTGTAAGAGCTAGTTAGTAACAAGCCTATGCTACTAAGCATTTATAATTAATGATAAGTCTCTGTGTGGTTATTTGGGAGCAGGCTGGAAGGACAGAAAATCTCACCCACACTACCATTCCTTCCATGTTGTTTATTAATTCCATTTTCTTTTATGGTATTTAGACAAGACAGAAGATCTGTTGAAGGAAACACTTTCTGAGCACTCACTGTATGCCTCACCCAATGCCGACACTCTCTGGATTCACAGATGAATATGCAGCCTCTACTGCAATGAAAAATCTGACAGAGAGAGCCATATAGTGAAACTCAGAAAAAAATTTTTCTCATGGGCAACTGTCCAAGAGGATAACTATAAACAACAGCACAGTCAACACGGCTGCAATCAGTAAGCACTATTTTCAAGGCAGGCCTAGAGTGATCAGGGAGTGATCTGGCTCTGCAGGGAGTGACAGAAGAGAAAATAATCTCCCAGAGAGGAGCAGCCTTACCTCGGGATTGGGGGCAGAAACAGAATCCAGACAGCTAACAGAAGCTAAGAAGGTTTTCCATGAGAACCACGGAGAGGCACAGGAAATAACTGAAGCGGTAGGTCTCCTAAGGCTGGACTAAACCTGCTTCTTGATTGATTATATACTATCATCTTTCTGGGATCCCAGAGAGCAGTCTTAAAGTACAGGATTTATTAAAAAAAAGAAGCAAGTTGTCAGGTACCCCTGCCACCACCACAACTTGTCAATCAATGTATATATCCTGGAAATTCTGACCCACTTACTGGCCACCAGGTCATAGCTCGACCTGCCAGGAAGAAGCCTCCAATAGTGCTCCGGTTTGTCTTCAACATTGCCTGGGCAGAAAGGAAATCAATGGAAGATTAGAAATTATAGGTTCATCCCCAAGATCAAGGAGAGCCTGAAGCTGCTCCATACAGCATGCTGACATTGATATTGCAACACATGCTTTTCTGGATAGAGTAACACAGCATCAGTTTTTAATGGACATAAAAGTCATGGTGTTTTGATGACTCAGATGGAGAACTTCAAGAAACTATATCTGAAAACCAAGTATTTATTTCAGCTTATGGAAAATTGTTACTCATCTCTAAAGCTGTCTTTGAAAGATACAGAGCCTCAAACTCAGTCCTGAAAAGAAAGAATGAACAAGTTATGGTAAACTTCTCACTCAATAAGTGAGGATGTGAATAAGCAACAAGGGAAAGAGTTAAAACGAGACAAGAGAAATGGCATTTGTGTTTTTGATGTTGTGTCTGGTGCTGGACATGCCAAGCAGAGCAAGCACCCAGCCCTGGTCCTGTTGAAAGAATGGGCTTTCTGGGAGGAAGAATTCATTTGGTGCAAACACTATTCATGCCACACACAAGCAAACTATTCAGACAAAACCACAATGATACTTGGAAGATTGTTGTCTCATCATTCCATATGTCTCTCTGCAACCTTCATGCCCACCCAGAAATCCCACTGGCTCCCACATGCTCCCAGTAGGAGATGTTTTCCCCTGCAATTTTTGTGCCCTCCCTGCAACCTCACTGGACTTCCACATACCCACACTCCAACAGCTATCACCACCACAAAATAGATGACAATGACGGAGATGTCAGCGGCATTGTTGATGCTCCCTGACAATGAAGACAGTTCAGTAGTGCTGGCTCTGGAGCTTACTGTGCTGGCCATGGCTGTAGGCAGTGCTATCTCCGTTGCAAGCACTGGCACTTCTGTATATATAAGTACTGCATTAATGATCAGCCTCAGGAAGATAGCAGAGCAGTTTCTGTCCACAGGAGACCTTTAAACCTCTCCTGTATGTTCAGGCTCTCACCTTACAGTGACTAGTTAGACAGGCTCCAGTTAGAATCAGAAATCAAGGAGAAAAGCCAGAGATGAGAAGCAGATTTAGAGGTGGAAAATGACGTGCAGAGTGTTTAAGAAAGAAAAGAGCATTTCAGACCATTGATCAGCGCAAGGGAACACAGGGGGAGATAAAGGACATTAAGGGAATAGCTACATTAAGGACATTAAGAGACCAGCCCAAAGTCAGGTAGGATATATGGTACAGTTCCTTATCAAATATGAGATTCCTGGCTAAACTTGTCACTTGAAACTGAAATTATCCAGAACAGGTGGTCTAAGTGGATGTCATAGGCCATGTCAAGACCCCAGCAGCCTGTGCAGAAAGGGCAAATTGCTTATGCAGAAGGGTGTGGCCAGGACTGGGAGGTGTGTGAGTCAGAGGGTGTGGAGTGAATGAACCTACAAGGACTTGCTGGTGATCCTCGTGGCTCAGGATTCTGGCTACTGGGAAGACACCTGCTTGGCATTAAAAGTAAAATCTCAGAGCATTCTCCTCCATGGTGGTCTATTTAAAAGACCTGACATAAAACTTATTTCTATCAAATGTAGAAGCTGACAAGGGTTTCTCCCTCATTCTATAGGCTACCTCTTCAACTCACTTCCTTTTGTTACACAGATGGTCTTGAATTTCGAGAGTTCACATTTGCTTTATGTCACCGTATTTGCTGTCTAAGGAGAGTCCTAGTCAGAAAGTCCTTACCTGAGCTCTGCCATTTTTTCCAGCAGTTTCAGACTTTCATGTCTTAGGTTGAGGTCTTTGATCCATTTGGGGTTGGTTTTGTGCAGGGTAAGAGAGATTTGGATCTAGCTCCCCAGAGCCATTTTAAACATTTAGTAACTTTTTCATACAACATATTATGGCCATATATTTTCCCCTGGCCCACTTCTCACTGCTCATTCCCATCTCTCTACTCATTCAACTTCATGTTTTCTCCCTCTCTGTGTCTCTCCATCTCTCTTTAAGAAAAAGAAAGAAAGAAAACAATCAGGAAAAACAACAACAACAACAACAAACCACAAAACTCAGACCAAAAGACAAAACAACAAAACCGAGCTCATTTTGTTTTGAGAGACTAATGGGCATGGGGCTGCTCTGCAATGTGGTTGATACACCCAGCAACACTGCATTTGAGATACTCCTTTCTTTCCAGCAGGTATCATTTGCAAGTAGCTTCCCAGTTAGGAATAGGACTCTGTGTCTATTTCTGCTTCTCAGAGCTAGGATTTTGTCTGCTTTGACATGTACAGGTCTTGTGCATGTTGTCAATGCCTGAAGACCTGGCCTATGCCATTGATTTGGCATTTTTTCCCCTCATCTACATCTATGATTCAAAGGTTTGTGTTATTCCCTCCCCCCCCCGGGTTCTCACATTTCATGTATATTTGTGTCCTGTGGTATTTTTAAATTAATTTTTCATATTTCCTGCTTATTTGGTCTAGATCTTGCCTATGCCATGCTTGAGTCTGGATAGCCTATCTTTTGCTTGATTCATTGTTTCTATCTCCTTAGTAAATTTTGTTCTCAAGCCCTGGAGAGTCTTCTCCACTTCCGTCACCCTTATGTTTCTGTTTTCCTGAGTATCACTTGGCGCTTATTCTCATTAAGTTCCTTCTCCTTAATTTCAACTAGCTGTTTCTTCGTGTCTTCACTAAACTCTTTGAATTCTTTAATGGAGTTTGTGATTATTCTTTTAAATTCTTTGTCCTGGGGTTCATCTGGGCAATTCTCATTGCAGACCCTTTTGAGAGAAGACACGCGCTTGAGCTTTCACACTGATCCTATTTTTGCGATGAGGTCTGAGCCTGTGGACTTCTCTTGTTAGTTCAGAGTCTGACATGGACACAACAGGTTGGGGAAGAAGAAAGGCTGTGTGAGCTGGTTTTGCCTAGAGATTGGCAATGACATGAGAGAAGTCAGGTGGACAGAGGAGGCTGGGCTGGTGCGCAGGATGTCTCTTGATCCAAATCTGGAATTATGGGGGTCAATCTGGCTTGATGAAAAGGTTGATGTTAAGAGGAAGGGTCTATTGGTTGGGGGATAGATAGCAAGTTTCCTGGCAGAAGCCTAGAGATAGGTTTGGGTGCAGGTAGGGCGGTCCAGAGTAGACTTGGGTAATGGATGTTGGGATCTAGTCTAGATCTGGCCGTTAGGGAGAAGTTGTGGATGGGGAGGTCAAAGAGAATCATTAGTCAAGATCCTGGAGAAAGAAACCAGAACTCTGGCTGAACAAAGAGGTTAGGTGCACTACAGAAGGGACCTGCAGCAGGTAGGAAAGGTCCTTGTAGAAGCCTAATACATTGTTGCAACGAAGATGGGGGACATCCAGAGTATGCCTTGTTGTTCACTGGATATGGGGTCTGGGACAGACACAGTGTGTTGGGGAGAAGTTGTGAATGGGGAGCTCAGGGATAGTCACTGGGCTAGAGTCTAGAAAAGGATGTGTGAGGTCTGGAGGTGAAGAGGTCGAATGTAGTTCAAAAGGGACCTGTGGGTGACCCATTCATATGTTCTTAAAGAAAATTCACTGATTTTCCTGAATGAGTTAAATGATCCAGCTCCTACTCCTCATTATCAAGCTGTGATATCCTGACTTATTTCATCTATTAGTGAGTCACTAGGGCTTTCTTTTTCTTCTGGCTGGATTTTTCATTTCCAGTATTGTTTCAGTTTGACTTTTCTTCAGTATTTTATCTTCTTTGTTAAATTTTGTTTTCATATCTGTCTTAGTTAGGGTTTCTATTGCTGTGAAGAGACTATGACCACAGCAACTTTTAATAAGAAAAATATTTAATAGGGTGGCTCACTTACAGTTTTAGAGGCTTAGTCCATTATTGTTAGGGCAGGAAGTAAGGTAGCCTGCAGGCAGGCATGATGCTGGAGAAGGAGCTGGGAGGTCTACATCTTGATCTGCAGGCAGCAGAAGAATACTGAAGAGCTGCTGAGACCTCAAAATCCACCCCACAGTAACACACGTCCTCCAGCAAGGCCATACTTTCCAACAGTGCCCCTCCCTATGTGTCAGGCATTCAAACATATGAGTCTATGGGGCCACACCCATTCAAACCACGGTCATGGTGTCTTTCCACAGTGAGAGAACACTAAGACACTGCCCTGCTGTGGTAAGGCTCAGTAGGGCAGTCAACCCAACAGTGTCCACAGTTTGGGCAGGGTCTTGTCAGTGGGTAAGGAATGGGGCAGTTCTTTGCCTAGTGGTTAATATTACCACTCTGCAGGTGGGGTCAGTTGTGTCCCATCGTATTTTTTGGAGGAGACCTTAGGGTCACTGCTAGGAGCTAGAATTTTTGTCTTGCCAAGGGCAGCTTTTTAATGAAACATTCTAAATGCCATATTCAACAGATCTTCAAAGATTTTGAAGGCTATCATCTACTAAGTTTATCTGAGTTTAAATAAAGTTTACTTGTTTTTAGTTACTTGCTTCAGGCTTAACCTTGAAAATATATACAGAAGGCTAAATAAAGCTTGTCCCTTTAAAATGAATTATATCTGTAAATAGCAAGATTACAATCATAGTTCTGAGCCCATTAAAGAATGTAATTATTTATAAGGTAACTGACCATTCAATTACATGTCTAAATTATCTGGAACAGTTTACAAAAGTTAACAGCTTTTATAAGATTTTACAGTTTTATCCCCTGTTAAGTTTGAGCTTTAAAAGTTGCAGATTTGATTGAAGATCCTTTATCATCAAAATAAAGCTTTAAGCCATAATACATCCCACAGTGATGCTACAAACTTTATTTTCTTGGTCCTATCACAGTGAACCTTTACAGAATATCACAGTTTATTTTATGACTCAGTTTATCCAAATAGCTAAAGCTTACCAAAGTTTGCAAAGACAAAAAAACTAGACATACATCTTCAAATCTATTATTGTTAACCTGAGCAGACCTTAGGAATTTCTACTAAACATGCCTTATTTGTCAAACATACGTTGTTCCTTACCTAAGGTGTTCTAGAAGGCTGGTGTTGAACATGGTTAGCAAAATGTAGGTGGTTACACATACATCTCTAACTCAGCTTTTGCTAATCTAAATAGACCTTTATAACCTAAGGAATTTATAGTTATTATTTATCAAACATACCTCATTAATAAAACCTGATGTTGAATACAGTTAGTAAAGACATAAGTGATTAGACATACATCTCTATGTCAGCTTTTGTTAATCTGAGTAGATCTTTATAATTTCAGGTACTTATCAACCTTATTTATCAAAAATACCTATCCAAACATATGTTGTTCCTTATCTAAAATTTTTAGTCTTGGAACAAAATTCATCATGCAAAAATCCATCCTAATCCAAAATATCTTGGATATCTGTTGTTGCCTTCTTGGTCTAAAAGACCAAGATAGGCAGAGGGTTTGCTAGGACTAAGCAATGTTATGGATACTGTCTTAGCTGATTTATAGCAGTCAGTCATCCTATCAGTGTAGTTGTGAGGTTATATGTCATGTACTCTCTTTTAACAATGTAGCTGCCAGCTACATGGTTTCTCCCATCCCCATGAGGTCACCAGCCAAGTTGGAGGCAAGTCACATGGTTTCTATTTAATAACATATGCTTTCATCAGTAAGAGTTGAATCCGAGTCACATATACAGTATGCTACAGCAGATCTATTTTTTCTAAACAAGAGTTGAATTATATATATATATATATATATATATATATATATATATATAGTACTACAGCAAATTAAGATTACCTATGCATAGATTTTTTTTTAGTTATTGCTCTTTTATTACAAATTTTAAGTCAACATCTTACAAAAGACTTTTTTAGATTTTAACCATATGCAATGACTTTACAAACCCTGGAATAAAGAATTTACACAAAAGTTTGTTTATTGTTTGTTTAGGTTTTTGTAAGACAGGGTTTCTCTGTGTAACAGCCCTGGCTGTCCTGGAACTCGATTTGTAGAGCAGTCCGGCTCTACCTCCCAAGTGTTGGGATTAAAGACGCACATTAACTTGACTAGCTAATTTGGGGGTGTGCTCTGTGAGGGGAAAGGTATTTTGGCAGTTGAAAGCCCATGATTATCCACAGCTCTGAAGGGAAAGTTGTCCTTACAGTCAGAAACCAAAGAATACCTGTACCGCAGAGTATAACACTTTGCTCCTGCAAGGGAAAGTTTCCTTCCCAGCCAAAGCGTTACAGTTCTGCCATGCTCGGGAGAAGTCTATTAAAGCTCTGCTCTGCTGAGGGATTTTCTCCCCAGAAATGCAGCAGTTCTGCTCTGCTCTGATGAAAGTTGCTACATCTCTGCTCTGTTCTGGCAACAGAAAGTTGTCGCCACAAACTTCTGCTGAAGGAATTTATCGGGAGGGAAGAATCCAGGAGAGTGGCTGCCTCTACCAGGGTAAAAAAGGACAGCCCCAAACTGAACGGGTTCCCAGTATGTATAGGATTTCTTGGGGTAGAGCTTTCCAGAGTGGATATTTTCAGGGCAGGGATTGGTAGGATTTCAATTTCTGAGCTTGGGATGTGCTCAGCGATTGGTTGAATTTCATGCTCAGAGATTGGTTGGTTTTGTGCTCTGGGATTAGTTGGGCAGGGTGTCTTTCTTTGGCTCCGGTCTCAGAGCCAGAGTTTTCTTTCACTGGTCCTTTTTACACTACACTATGGCCTCCTTGAATAATGTTCCTAGTAGCTTTTGTTGATTTCTCTTTTCTGGAAGAGGAAAACCTCTTGGATTCTCTTTCACAATTTGGAAGCCTAGCTGGGTGGGATCCTGCCCTTTGGGTACTTTTCTTATTGTTTGTCATTGTTCTATGCTGAGAAGTCCTCTCCTTAATATTATTAATCTCCTTAGCAATTACAGCATCTCTTCCTGGACTGTTTTGACCTTAACATTAAGCTTCCTTTTTTTCTCTCTCTCTCTCCAAACTGTACATCTTGTATTTCTTTCTGCCCTACTTGCTATTTTTCATTATAGATTTGCATCTATATTTTAAGTTAGAAACCATGACACATTCAAGATATACTATCTTGAAATTTCATCTGTCAAAAAATGAACCTCAGACAAAGTTCTGAGGACAAAGGCAGAAGGGACTGGATGATTTGACAAAATATCAGAGGAAATGCTTTTAGCCCTGTTTCTGTTAAAGTTGTGGCTTCCTTCTGAAATCTTTTCAGTTGGGGCTTTAGACTCCAGTTTATTCTTGACACTACTGTCTTCCAGGCTTCTACTACAATGGGCTATTAACCTCTCCTTAGCCCCAAATTCCAACATCTTCTATATTCCTCCAAGAATAATATGGTCAGTTTCTTTACAGTAACACCTCACTCTCAGTATAAACATTTCTGTCGCTGTGATAAAATACTATAATCAAGCAACTTAGAGAAGGGAGAGTTGTTTTTGCTTATGCTTGCAGAGGGATAAAAGTCCACACGGTGGGGAAGCCTGGCAATAGACAGGCTTGGCAAAAGGAGCATGAAGATAAGAAGTTGAGAGATAACACATTTTACTGCTAAGACTAAAGAGGAGAGAGTAAACTAGATCCAGGGCAAGGCTGTGAAGTCTCAAAGCCTGCTCTCAATGGCATGCTCCTCCTGCAAGGCACACCTTGTAAACCTCAAGTAGCAACATCAACTAGGGACCAAATATTCAAATACTGGTTCTATGGGACAATTTCTCGTTTAAGCCACCACAGATGTTGAACACTTTTAAACATGGCTTAAAATCAGTATTTTGATATTTGAGGATTTTCATAAAATGTAGTTTGAACATATCTCCCTCCACCCCCAACTCCTCCACTTGTCACCCTCTCTTCTCACCCATCCCTTTCCACACAATTTGAGATTTTTATTTATTTGACCCCCCTCCCCCATTGAGTCCAGTTTGGTGACCCAGAGAGCAAGAATATCAAGAGTGCTCCATTTGTATACTCAGAGGCAACAGAGGCCAGAGGTAAGGAACCTTATAAGGTCATAGGAAGTCCAGCCATGTGGTCAGATAAGCACAACCAGTCCCTGTAGCCTTGGAGATGCATGAGCTTGCTGTGTGCTTTGGGGCTCATCTGTACTCAGGGTAGCCTCACTGCTGGGGTCTGCTGCCCTCTGAGCAAAGTGGGGGAGCAGCCAAGTTCCTGCCACTCTGAGGATGAAAATCTCCAGGGTTTTTAGGAATGTTAAACTCCTTCTTATTTCATACTAGCCCCACAGCTCCCCCTCTATTTTTATAAGGGGGGTATCATCATAATCAGCCTCCATTTGCAGGAGGGTCTGGTATCGGACTAGGGCCTGATTAGTGGCAATCCTGGTGATGTTGCTTATGTGTCATTGTAGGAATTGAATAAGACAGGGCTAGAACAAGAAGGATCCCAATAGCTAGGATGGATCCAAAAGGGAGAAGGATCCAAGTGGTTAGGGGATTTGAATACCAAGATGTGGGGGTATCAGGGTTGTAGCCGGCCTGCAGGTGCTGCTGGGAGTTTTTGTATATTTGTTCCACGAGGCCAAACTCATTAACATAAAAGCAACATTCTCCCCACAGGACAATATATTACCCATTGTTCAGAATGTAAGTGAGTCTGAGTGTTACAGTTCTGGAGCTGATTTACCGGGAAGCCAGGCTATACCTAGAGCTGCAATAGGACAGCTCTGGAGACTGGAGCTGCAATAGGACAGCTCAGCCCTGGAGGGAAAGGTGTCCTGACTTGTCAGGAAGCCAGGCTAATTGAAGCTGGGTTGCGTTGGGGGATGGTTTCCCCGCAGGCTAAAGCAATCCTACTCCTCTCCTAGAGAAAGCAGTTATCGCTGAGCTCTGCTCTGTTCCTCTAAGGCAATGTCCTAGCAGAGCTATGTGCTGCTTCTGCCAGAGATGTTACTTCCGCTAGACTCTGCTAAAATAGAAGCCCCTGCAGAAATGTAGCAATCTTCTCTGGCTCCTGGGAAAGGTGTTACTTTTTCTGCTGCCTTGCTCAACAACCCCCAGCCCCCAAGGGAATGCCTCAGCAAGGTTTTTCTATTCCATGCTGGTGAATGAAGATCTTCACCAAAAAGATTTGGGAAGGAGGAGTCCAAGAGAGTGGCTGTCTCTGCCAGGGTGGGAAAGGACATCCAGCAACCAAACAAGCAGAGGGACTTTTAGGCTTCTTAGTTTTCCCAGGGAGCAGTTTTTCTGCTCAGGGATTAGTTAGTTTTCCTGCTCAGGTATTGGATAGTTTAGTTGATCAGGGACAGAGTTGGCTCTGGTTTCAGATCCTGGGTGTTTCTTTCACTGGCTCTGGATTCAGAGGGTTTCTTTGGCTGGTCCTTTTACCCTATACAGAAGTTATTAAAACTAGGGTCATTTTGTTTTGTTGTACAACTCCTGCTAATGAGGTTATCTGTTTGAAGAGACTCAAGGCTGTTGTGGCTGTAGCTTATAGCCAGGGAAGTTTCTTAAATTCATACAGGTAGTCTGTAGGAGAATCATTACAGGGTTATAAAAACCTGTAAAGGATGAGTTAATGCAAGGGCTATGGTTTCTTGACATCATAGAATGATAGGGGAGCTAGCACAGATTGTTTTAGTAACTGTGATGTTGGAAGAGCACATGGGATCTGATTTAGAAGAGCGCTCCATAAGGCAGAAGGGGTGGGAGGAACTAAAAGGGAGGGATGATGGAGCTTTTATAGAAAGGGCGGTTTTGAATTATCTTGTAAGGAAATGTTAAGAGGAACAGCTATTAGAAATGGCTGAGAGTGAAGAGCAGATGTTACAGGCAGCTGCTCCTCTCAGGCCAATTCATAAGCACTGGGGCAGAAGCTAATCCAGCTGCATTGGCCAAACCCCCGACACTGCAGGCCAGCTGTAGGTCACAGCCACTGGAGTGCATTTGCTCCTAACTGGTTCCTGTGTTTCCACAGGCTGAGCCTGAGCTGCTGGCTTCTCTTGTACTTGGATCTCTCAGTACCAGTTCCCCTCCTGTGATTGCTCCCTCTGCTGGCCACACCAAGACTGGACAATAGCTAGATCCCCTGGGACTTGACCATTATCTCAGTTTCCTCAGAGTCTCCTAAAGATTCCAACACCCCAAGGTTGCCCACATTCCAAAGAGGTGGATGGCTGGTTTTGGGTTGTTCAATGGATTATAGATGTTTCTCATTGTTTAAGGGGGTTGGTTGCAAGTTGTTACTGATCATGATCAAGAAAGTGTATTCAAAGGAGGTTAGATTCGGGGATCTTTCTGAAAAGAAAAAGGGGGGAATACAGGAATGACAGGGAAAAGGATAGATTGCTGAATCTACTTTAATCCTAAAAATAACTATTAATCTCAAAAGTTTACATTGGTATGGATTTTTATATATTGATACAAATTTTAAAGTTATTTTTGTTATACTGTATATGTTTCTACTGTTAAGATATTTTTGTACACTGATACAAATTTAAGGTTATTTTTGTTATACATGTTTTTATTTTTAAGATAGTCTATCTATGCAGCTAGTTTGGTTATGTAATGTAAACTTTTAGTCCTTGAAAGCTATTTAAAATAAGAAATACAAGTTAATAGTCACCCATAATTATCAGATTTACAGTCATGTTGGTATGTTTTCAAGGTCATACAGAGACATATTTTAGATAGGTGACCTTTAAACACTTCAAAGACTATAGAATATTCATTTAAAATGTTTTACTAGCATAAGGCTTTTCTTGACAATGAGACACATCTGCTCCTGGCAGCAACCAGCACTGATCTACTTCAAAAAAGGATGATGGGCAAAAGCTAGCCATTTGGGAAAGAAACTGCCCTTGCCTCGACTGCTAACAATGATGTCCAAACTGGACATGCAGGACACAAAGAAAAGCAACTGACTGCACAACTTTGCCAAGACAGGGTAAGACTTCTGCAACCCTAAGAATTTGTAAACAAAGAGCAAAAAAGAAAAAGATGGCTAGATTACTCTATTTTAGTAGTAGATCCCTTGCTTAGTATGTGTGAGGGCCCCTGAACTCAAATCTCAGTACCCTGCCCCCAGTAGGGTGGAGACAATGGTGCTACACACCAAGAACAAATTATCTGAAGTAGGAATTTATAAAGCAATTTTTATTTACAATAGCTGCAAACAAGACTAGTGTCTGGTCCAGAAGAAACCTCATTTTCCCAAATTCCAAAAGGCAGTCCAAATATTTAGAAATGGACTCCACCTGGACCATAGGATTTCTGGAGGTTGGATAAAAGCCAGCATTCCTCAGGAATATGTAAAACTGGTTCCCCTCTACTAGAAGGATTTCCCTATCACTGGAAGAAGGGATAAATGGCCGTCTGTGGTGCCTATTGGTGCAGGTCTCTAGGGCTCCCTCAGTATCACAAGTACCTGTCACACACTTCAGAGTCTATGCTGCTGTCCTAGCTCCTCCCCTCGCCCTATCACACCGACTTCCAATGCTCTTGTAAATCATCGATCTAACTCTTTGATCGTAGGATTTGTGTGTATGGAAAACGTGTCTGCTCCTCAGTCAGTTTGATTTCAAAGATTTGTATACAAGTCAGTTTTTACACTGTATTTATTAAGGTTGAAGGGTTTCTACAATTAACTTATTTTTACCATAGGGGGGGAAAATGTTTTATACACTCCATATATTAACTTAAAAGGGATATTTATATAAAGATCCTAAAATGGAAATTGAAAAATGTTTAAGATGTGTTCATTATGTATAGTGTTCTGCCTGCATGTATGCCTGCAGGCCAGAAGAGGGCACTGGATCTCATTACAGATGGTTGTGAGCCACCATATGATTGCTGGGAATTGAATTAAGGACCTCTGGGAGAGCAGCCAGTGTTCTTAACCTCTGAGTCAATTCTCCATCCTGGAAATGTATTCATAAACCTTACTTGGCAAGTCTCTTTAAAACCAAGAACAATAGGTCAATGAGACAGTTTGGTAGGTAAAAGTCTAATGGCTTGAGTTCAATTCCTGGATCTCAGTGCAGAACAGGTCTCAAAGAATTACTCCATACACGTGTAGTGACATACGTGCACCCATACCCCTACACACAAACCATAAACACAGTAATAAAAATTAAGCTGAAACACATAATGTTCCAAAAAACAAAGCAAAAGGTTTCCACAAAATGCTTTATTTCTCTAATAGCTATTTCTTATAAATAACTTTGGCAACATTAACAAAATAATAACTTTTATTTGAAAGAGAAGCAACAGACTTCACAGAGTAACAAAATAGTAATCCTGACAGGTATTTTGTACATGTGTAAACAAAACAAAGTGACATTGCTTTAAAAATACAGAGCTATCAATATAAAACAGAAAGCTTCTGAAGACTCAGTTAACTATGTGTTATAGGCACAGAAATGGACTTAAGCTAGCTCACTTCTAAGACAGAACCAAAGCTCTTGCTGATGATATTTCTTCCTGAAGTTCTGTGACTAGGAAACTTTGCTAGATTGCAGAGGGAAGAAGAGAGGCGCAGCGAGAGGTACTCTGCCCTCAGGGAGAAGAGATGAATAGGACTTCAAAAGCTGGGGCAATTTCTAGTCACTCTAAAATACCCTGACAAGCTTGATAAACCACGTCTGAGGTAGCCAGCCATGCAGGCTTGGGGGGGGGGAGAGAACCGTGAGGAAGGGAGCAGCCTGTGCAGCCTTGGCATCAGGAGGAACAAGGCTGATACAATAGGTCAGAATAGTGCAGTGGGGGTGGCGGGGAAGGTTGGGAAGCAGTGGGGAGATGGGCTGGGAAGCGGCAGCAGATGGTAGCCATAGGTAGGCAGGAGCCAGACCCCTGGGGCCTCCCTTGGCAGTAAACAACAATCTCTACTCCTTAGGAGCATGCTTTAGTGGAACAGCAAACTACAGCAATGGTGCTGGTGACACTGAGATCTTGCTAAACACAGGCCTAAGGTGGTTCTTATTTTTACCATAGACAGTACACAAATCTGCAGATTCATTCACACACAGTAGGACAAACAACACTTACCACGTCTAAAGGCAAGGTACAGGGGTAAAAAGTTAGTGTGCCTTGGCTCAACGAAACTCATTGCAAAGGCCTATCAAAACAGTAAAGATGCAGCTCACAATCGATCAATGGATCAAGCACAGAACAAATAAAAACAACAAATGATACTGGCCACTTCTCAGCTCCCTCAGTCTTAACAGAGATGCCAAAGCCTGGTGATGACCTCATCCCAGGAAACTTCACTAGACCAAGGGAGGAAAAGTGGAATAGAGACATCTAAGGGACACATCCCTGCTGCCCCTTTCTTCTTTCTTCTCTTCAGTTATAAGGGACAGGATCTTGCTGTGTAGTTAGTTTGTCCAGGAACTGCTCAACAGACCAGGCTGACCCTGAGCTCCAGATCCTTCTGCTCCAGGCTCCCAGGAGCAGTTATTACCAGTGTGTGCTACCACATCCAGCAAGATAAGGTACCTTTAAACAAAGGGAAACACAGGAGATTTCTCCAGACCCGTGTTTATAACCAGCATGCATCCAGACTCCTTGACTGATGAAAAGCAGAAGCTGGGCACCTGGGCTAGACATGGAGGAACAGTAGGTGGCGCTAGACCAGGCTCAAACAGACAGCTCTGGAAACTACTAATGCTACTGAAGTTGCTGAGGCCCAATCCTCAGAGGGCGCCCTACAGTTCGACAAAGAGTTGTTCCTCCTAGTAACTAACCAGCTAAGTAGTATGCTATATTAGATGGGGGAAAGCAAATCTTCATTTAGGACATATCTTGCACAAAAAGTGCTTCAAGTAAGATCCAAGCAATATTAGTGTCATCAACTGGGAGATTATACATACAACAAAGGGAAAGCTATTCATTATAATTACTCGAATATGAGGCAAGACACAAATTGTGACTAGGGATCTAGTTCAGTGCAGAGCCCTTGCCTGACACATGTAAGGCCCTGGGTTTAATCCCTAGCACCAACTGGGGATAAGTTTAAAAAAAAAAAAAAAAAAGCACCACATCACCAAACTTCAAGCTTCACATATTCAATAACTGTAACTTACACACACTATGAAAAATGTAGTGAAAAAGTTCCATGGTGGGTGTAAATTCTAGTCACCCTGGGTTATTTTTTTTCCTTTTTTCTTTTTTTTTTTTTTTTTTGTTGTTGTTTGTTTGTTTGTTTGTGCTATGTCTAATACCATTGGGCAAGTCCCTATTACAGCTTAAAAGTAGAAACTGAATTCAGCCCAGGCCATAAACTGGACAGATGCCATTTTTTCTGACCCTTTTCAATGAACAACTAAGGTTCAATACACTTCAAGCTACAAATGCCAAGGGTTCTTCCCCAGGAAAAGACAGCACACTTTACTGCTGTGACCCATTAGAGTATGGCCAGTTCATTCTTCAAACACAGTGAGCCAAAACCGGGGAGGAGTGCATGAATCCAAACTCCCTAAATATTAGGGGATAGGGAGTTCATGGACACCGGTTCCCAGTCTACTAATTACTGTTGCTGCCTCACATGGCACTAAGGATACACAGCTGTGCTTTTCTTGTCTGTAGGGGCCTTTCACAAAACTAGGGAATTTTACAAGAAGGGCTTGGCCTACTTGGATCTTCTTTTGGGTAAAGACATCAGGCAGTATTCATTCTTTGGCTCCAAGACTGGAATGAATGTGTGCCTGTCTACTTATCCGCACTAAACTATTTAAAAAAGACAGCTCTCTCCATCCTGTAGCAAATGTTAACTACCAATAGATCTTCACGGAGAAGCAGGGCCTTGTGAGCCCCACCAAATCCCAGACTTTCATGTAGAAGATCTCTCAAGCCTAGGTGTCACATGAAATACTAATAAATAGGTTTCACCTCTGTTTTCCATTCACAAGGATACAGGCCCAAAGACCTTGCTTGTGTTGATCCAAACAGTATGAAAACAGATATATTTTAAATAACACTCACTATTCATTCAGAAAATACTGTAGGTCAGAGAATGGGGTGGTAGAGAACTTGCTTATTACTTGTGAGGCCTTGGATCCAGCCCCCATCACTAACACAGAACTAAACAAACCCTCACAAAATAAAAACAAACAAAAACCCTGCATTATCACAAAATTAAAAAAAAAAAAAAACAAACCAGTCCACCTACAAGTAAGTTCATCATCTTGGTTCCTAATGAATAGCAAGTGTATAGTTTGTCCTCTTATCTCTATTGAAGATAAGAATTTGGGGTGCTCACTTAGGTTAGAATTAGTGGGACCTTTTTGAAGGTCTGCCTTGAGATTTGGGGGAAGATGGTTCCCAGTCAGTTGTGCTCACAGTGATTGATGCTACCTTCACAGATTCCGACTCAACAGGCTCCGCTGATACCTGAATAACAACCTTCGTATCAGGAGGCAACCCTTCCAGCTGTTTAGGTTTCTTAAACATTTGGTGGCACCGGGTTTTATGCTCCATTTTTTCCTTGAAGGTTAAGAACTGTAGCCGACATTTAGAACACTGGTGACCATTCCTTTCCCAGTGGCTCCTATAATGACACATGTATGGAGTTCCAGTTTTGAAAATTTTAAGACAAAACGGACAGAGTAGGTTCTTAGTGTTTACATGGCACTTTCTAAAATGTGTTTCCATGTCAGCAAAGATGGATGACCTGTACTTACAGACCTGGCACACATAGGGCAGTTCCCCAGGCTTGTGATTATCCTTCATGTGCTGTAAAAGAACTTGATCTGTTTCAAATGACAAGTCACAGATTTTGCAGACCGTAGCCGGGTTGGGGGCGGTGTGTACGCGGTCAACATGACACTCCAGGTGGAAGGGTGAGGTAAACTGCCGGTGGCAATGCTGGCAAGTGGTGTGATTCTCCCAGCCGTCGTTCCCTTGCCTCTCAAGTTCCACATGGTGTTTGGTGTGGTTCATAAATTTGACATTTTTTAGAGCTTTCAAACAGTAGGGGCATTTGAAGGTCGTGTGAGTCTTCTGTTCTGGCTGCCCGTCTCCTTTATGCTGTCCATAATAAAAGTCGCTAAGTAGCAAAGTCAAACTTCCTTTCTTGGGATCAAAGGTCTCTTGACTTGCTAGACTTGAAAAGCCCACTTGTGCCAATCCATTTTCCTGTTGAGGGCATACATTTGTAGGACTGGCATGGACAGAGTGCTCTCCGTTCACAACATGGTTTAAGGGCATGGGAACATGACTGGCAGGTGTACTCGGCTGAGGATTCGAGGTAAGGAAAGTGCCTGAAGGGGACGATGCTGAAGAATGGTCATCTATAATTTCAATAAGCTCAGGCCTCTGTGGATTTACGACATTCACTCCAGAAGTAGAATGGCACTTCGATACGTAAGAACTCTCATTCATATCTCTTACTGAAAGTGCTGCCCTTGTGGGACTGTGCTTCGAACTTGAGAACGTAACCAAAGGGGAGCTCTCAGGAGAGCTATCAGGCACAATTTGTGGTGAATTACTTCTATAGTCGGGTTCGGACAAAGGCTCAATAATAATAGGACTATCTGTTGACCTTGACTCAGCTGGAGATGCCGGCAAGACAATCACTGTGTCCGAGCTGGGGGCTGCGGGAACCGAGGGCTGTGGTCTTTGAGTAGCAGTTGTTCTAAGGCGATTTCGCTTCCTTTTCAACCGTGAACCTGGAGTGACTCTGTTCAAAATGTTTGAGTTAGTAGGTTTTGAATTTGAACTCACGCCAACGAATATCAGTTCAGAATCTTCTTTTACATGCTCAACCCCTACAAAGATCAGCTCAGCATCCTCATCGTGGCCTTGGCTGGGTTCCTGCCCTTCACCACACAGCATGAAGGACCGCTCCATTTTAACGTTTTGGTTCCTGACAGGTGTGGTCACAGGGTCCAGTGCTTTCTCTATACACAGTGTCACCTGAGTACAAACACATTACACATCAGTAAGCACAGAAAAAGGACTTCTTTTTCTCATCAAAGACTTTGAGGTGGCTATAAACATTTAGGACACTGTTACCCTTCTACCCCAACCTTTCAGGCCCAAACCTGGGCAGGAGGTGTACCACCCATGGGCGCTGTTGCCTAGGAATCTCAACCAGCCACCTATCTCTAAGCAGCTACCAGACCCAAGCAGTAGCCCCATCTGCGCAGTCTCTTGGGTGAGTCCTCTCACCCCTAGTTGCCTCCTCTCACAGCCCCCACCCTCCAGACATAGGTTCAGCAAAGAGCCAAATCCGCCCTTTCTCTTAGTGAGTCTGCCCCAGGGCCTTTACCACATGCCACTAAGTCCAGGTGGGGCCTCATCTGCAAGCTATCTTAGCCCAGGCCCACTATGTGCTCTTTGAGGTTGAGCCAGTTACTGAACCTGCGCTGCCCTCCAGGCCCAGGCCCAGCCAGGAATCTCACACACCAGAGGACTTTCCTGGACTTCATGCCCCAAACAATCTTACCCTACCCTTAGATCTCTACATCACACTGCATTACACCAGTCTCTCCAGGCAACAATCAACACTGGGTATCCCAACTAACCTGCTCACTCCAAACTTGTCTTGAAATCCACAAAGCTCAGATAAAAGCAAAAACAGAATCAAACTTCTACTCCACACACGAAGTCTAGAATCTCACATCAAACACACAATAAAGAAATAAATTCCCAGGGCTGCAGAGATGGCTCAGAGGTTAAGAGCACTGTCTGCTCTTTCAGAGTTCCTGAGTTCAATTCCCAGCACCTACATGGTGGCTCACACTCATCTATCATCTACAGTGAGATCCAGTGCCACCTTCTGGCATACATGCAGAACACTGTATACTTAATAAATAAGTCTAGGAAGGAAGGAAGTGTAAGGAGTATGGTTTTTCCTCCCGCTGCCAGTCTGGTCCCGCCGCCGCACCAGCCCCAATTAACACACTGAGACTCTGTATTAGATATAATTCTGTTGGCCCGGTACTAGTTTCATATCAGCTAGCTCTGTCTTAAGTATTAACCCATTTCTGCTGATCTATGTATTTCTCTTACCGGGGAACCAGCCAGCATACTGTTTTCTCCAGACTCTCCATCCTGACCCCTTACTACTTCCTCTTTCCTCTTTGTCTCCTAGTCCCACCTATCTTGCTTTCCTATTGGCCAACAGTGCTTTATTCATTAAACTAGTATGAATAACATATACAGAATGACATCTCCCATCACCTCCTCTTTTCTGTCTAAATAAAAAGAAGGGTTTTAACCTTAACATAGCGAAATATATCACATAACAGTTATCAAATAAGAATCACAGTTAACACTATTTAGTCCATTAACATTTAGGAAGATTTAAGAAACTATTTTATCATCTATCATATATTTGAGTCTAAAGTCCTATATGTAACTTATCTTTAATCTTAACTAAGGAAAACTATAACCATAACTATTTGTCTTCAGCACTGACCACGCCCATTGGGGGTGGAGCCATGGGCGGAAGTGACCTGTGGAAGGAGGTCGGAGGAAGAGCCCGGAAAAGCTCTCTTCTTGGCGTGACTCGGACAGGAGAGCATCGAGTGGAATTTCCTGGTGTTCATCTGTCTAGGTTGTAAGTTATTTCTCCCTGAATAAACATCTATTCGGCCTATTTGTTTATCCTGATCCTTATTTAACCACGATAAGGAAGGAAGGAAGAAGTCCCACTTTCAAGCCCTGTTACAAAATAAACAGTATGGCTGGGTGTTGGTGGCATATGCCTTTAACCCTAGCACTCGGGAGGCAGAGAGGTAAGTAAATCTCTGTGAGTTGGAGGCCAGTCTGATCTACAGAGAGAGTTCCAGGACAGGTTGCAAAGCAATACAGAAAAACCCTGTCTCAAAAAGACAAAAAACAAAACAACAATAACAAAAACAGAAAACAAAAAGACAACATAGACCTCTTAAAAGCTACCAGTTCTGTAAGAAATGTCCCAAAAGGAACTGTCAAGACTAAACTCGGGACACAGAATTTAAAAGAATAATTATAAACAAAGAATTTGACAAATCCAAAGAGGCCACTGTTATGAGCCATTTCGAGCACTTTCCTGCCAGCCTGGAACCACAGCCACATTAGCCCCAAAATAACACACAAAGTTATAAAGCTGTTGACCAATGGCTAGATCTTCTTATTGGCTAGCTCTATCTTAAGTATTAACTCATTTCTATCAAGCTAAGTGTTTCCACGTGGTCTTACCGGAGAGAGGGTCCAGACCTCTTGTCTCACGTCCTACATCTTGACTCCTCTCTACTACATCTTAGAGAGTCCTCCTTGTCTCCAAGTCCCACCTATCTTGCTTTTCTATTGGTCAACAGGGCTTTATTCATTAACCAATAAGAGAAGCATATATAAAGAATGACATTTCCCATCAGGCCACAAGCAAACACCTCAATGAACTTCAAGAAGACAGAAATAAGAAAACCCCTTGGATACCCTAAGAGTTTCTCCAGGTCCTATTTCCCAAGTGTGTGGTGGTATTATACTTTGCTTTCTGTTGCTGTGACAGACACCATGACTAAGATCAACTTGAGGAAGGAAGAGGTTTGTTTCCTCTTACATCTCCCAGGTCATAATCTATCTGATTTGTAAAACCGGGATTATGTTCCAATAGTTCTGCATTTTTTCTACAGACTTAATTTGAAGAGCTCTGTCTAAATCAGGAAATCTGGAGGCTAAGAAATGATTTGCAGCAGCTGTCATTTAATACCTTCAACAAAACAGATATTAAAGCAAGTTATATGAAGCCTTAGTATACACAAGCACACAAACAATGGTTACAAAAGGCATGGGTAAACATTTGTAATTCTAGCACTCAAGGCAATTATGAGGTCAAGGCTAGCAAAGTAAGATCTGCCACAATAAAATAAAAAGCAACAAATTTTTTTTTAAAAAGCTGCTCAATGGCCAAGCTTAGTGGCACATACCTTTGATCCTAGCACTCAAGAGGTAGAGACAGGAAAATCTCTTTGAGTTTGAGGCCAGCCTGGTCTACAGAGTCTACATAGTTAATTCCAGGACAGCCAGAGCTACGTAATGAGACCCTCTTGTGAGAGGGAAAAATAAAAGCTTTCAATAAATTACTACTACTACTCCTCTTTAAAACTGCCACAAAGCAATGCAAAATGCAAGCATAAACCAGCAATTTCTGAAGATCTCAAAAAAAAAAAAAAAAATTAACCCAGTGTGTACCCTTCAAACCAACATTATCTTTTATTCAATTACATTTTTATTTATTTACTTGTGTGGGTGTACATGTGGAGGTCAGAGAAAAACTTGCGGGGAACTTCCTTCTACCATAAGGGCTCTGGAAATTGAACTCAGATTGTCACACTTGGCACCAGTGTGTATCTTTACCCACTGAACCATCTCACCAGGCCCAGCATAACCTATAAATAATCTATAAAAATTAAAGTAGCATCTAATATGTATCATGCATGACATATTATTTTAACTTGATTATTAATATCTAATTTGTTACATATCATTTATTCCTATAAACACCTAGGAAGTCAATTAAAAATATATCCTATTAAGAGTAATAAAAATTATCTGCTCTTTTCCTCATTACTACTTATTTCCTTATTACTATTTTCCCAAGCTGGTAAAATACATATAAAGCACTAAGAAAACAGTGAAGGCATGAAACTTGCAGTCTGTTGTGTGATACATAGTATGACTTACAACTAAAATTTAAGATCAGTTACACACACACACACACACACACACACACAAATGCTTCCTGACATGACAATAATGAACTAAACCTCTAAACTGTAAGCCACCCCCAATTAAATGCTTTTCTTTATAAAAGTTGTTGTGGTCATGGTGTTGCTTCACAACAACAGTAAGCCTAAGACTGCAAACAAATACAAATCTAAATCAGAATGATCACATTCTCCCTGGTGTAACAAATATCAGAAAATAATTTGAGAACTAATATGGCTATTAGGCTTCGGCAAGAACAAATTTTGTAGCACCCCAAAATTTATTATATTGAGGGTTTTCACAGAGCCCTAAAAAACATGATTCTTGAATTTGAGTTTAGATATGATTCTATTACATAAGAGGTCCTAATGATGCCACCAGAAAACTTATAGAAGTGATAAGCACTTCTAGCAAAGGTGCAGGATACAAAATTAACATTAAAAAAAAAATCAGTATGCTTCCCATATACCAATGACAAACATACTGAAAAAAAAGCCAAGTAAACAATTCCATTCATAATAGCCTCCAAATGAACAAAAACCCTAACTCTAAAGACCTCAACAATGAACGTTTTAAAACACCAAAGAAATTGCAGAAGACATTAGAACACAGATAGACCTCACATGAGTTCAATTCCCAGGAGTCACATAGTGGCTCAGGGCCATCTAGTGTGGAATCTGGTGCCCTCTGCTAGTATGCAGGCATACATTCCGGCACAACACTGTACACATAATATATATATATATATATATATATATATATATATAGAGAGAGAGAGAGAGAGAGATACAGATATAGATATATACATATTTTTTCTTTAAATAATATATATGTAGGTTCAGTTTAAACAGAGGCATCCTACTACATGGGGGGGGACAAATAATACTTCCTCTAGAAGACATGTTATTAAATAAAAATCCTCGTCCCTGTGTTCTTGATGTGAAAAGCTCCAGGGGCTCCCCAACAACACAGGCTACAGCCATGGCTTGATTGTTTGCCATAGCTAGATGGTAAGACCTACTGCTGAAGACACCCCAGAGTTTGGTAACAGGATACACAAAAACCATGCTCAAACTGACCTAGAATCCTCCTCTCTGATGGCTAGCTTTCAGCACTTGTAAGGTACTACACAGGCCACAGGACAAGTCATTCTTAGCTTTGCCTGCAAGCTACAGTACTAGACAGATGAGATGTGCCTACTTGCTCACTGATATAATGTTATGTTACACAGGCATCCCATTGGATGCCTATAGCCACAGCCCTTAGGAAGGGAAGTCTAAAATCAGGAGTTCAAGGTAATTCTCAGTCTAGGATATGTGAGATCCTTTCTCAAAAAAAAAAAAAAGAGGGTAGAGACTAAACCAATTCAACATTTTACTGCATTAACTGAATCTTTTGTTTTTCAAGACAGGGTTTCTCTGTATTGCTTTGGAGACTGTTCTGGAACTAGCTCTGTAGACCAGGCTGGCTTCAAACTCAGAGATCCGCCTGCCTCTGCCTCCTGAGTGCTGGGATTAAAGGTATGTGCCACTAACACCTGGCACATTAGCAGAATCTTAAGATACCTGCTTCAACTCACTTTTGCTTCCCACAGAGTCGCCCATAATGTTTACTTTCTTTTTCAAGATTTCAGGTGAAACCATCATATATCCCACTTCTTCCTGTTTGAGCAAGCAACTTAGAAGGTTGCAGAATTACTTACAA
Organism: Phodopus roborovskii; assembly: GCF_943737965.1. Classification (NCBI taxonomy): domain Eukaryota; kingdom Metazoa; phylum Chordata; class Mammalia; order Rodentia; family Cricetidae; genus Phodopus; species Phodopus roborovskii. The sequence continues at coordinate 22,058,693 of NW_026126434.1, read as the reverse complement.
TAATACATGGCCTGAATTTATCATACTCAGAATATTCTGAGTCTCTCAGGAAATTCTAAACAATTTATTTTGTTTGTTTTGGGTTTTTTGGGGGGAGGGCAGGATCTCATTATGCAGCCCTAGGCTGTCCTGATATTTTATTTGTTCTGTTTTGTTTTGTTTTTGGGGGGGAGGGGGCAGCAATGTAGCAATGGCTGTCCTGGAACTCACTCTGTAGACCAGGCTGACCAGGAATTCACAGATGATCCTCCTGTCTCTGCCTCCCAAATGCTGGGATTAAAGGCGTGGGCCATCATCACCGGATGGTAATTTTTATTTTATCAAAGGAGCGAACAGGAAACAGAAAACAAAGGAGAAAAGGACCCTTCTCTTACCTCAGGTATGCACTGTAACTTTTAATAACTTCTGGGAGTCCAAGAGGTGAGAGTCACATGCCTGAGGTAATCAGAGAGAAAAAAACAAAAACTCAAGATTTAGTTACATTTTATGTTAAACGATTTTATTCTATTTCACTACTTACTAGCTATTTAGATACTTTAGTTTTTCGTTTTGTTTGCTTTGATACAAAACACATTTGATCCTCACATCTCCACTTACCAAGTACTGGGTGAGGACCACCACAACCTCATTGTGAAGTACTGGGAATCGAGTGGCGGGCTTTGTCCACCCTGTGCGAGCACTCGATTTAACTAAGCTACCCAACCCCCAACTCTGTCATTTGGATGCTTATTACAAGCAACCATCCAATGTACCACACCTCTGTAAACAAACAAACAAAGCAAACAAACAAAAAAAACCCCAGCTCACTTGAGCCCTGTTCAAATTAAAATCAGCTACCTAGGAGAGAATCTATTAGGAGCTCTGAGAGCTACCCTGGAGTTCAAGAAGGCACGTAGTCAACAGAATACACAAACAAGATGGTGCTGTATGGTAAAGAGACAAATAAATGGATTTTAAAGTACTTTAAAAAGCCTCAAAGGGCCTGTGGATCTCCAAACTGCGAGTGGGACTCAATTTACAAAACTGGCTTACAGTTTTTGTTCACTGACTTGGCTCCCTAGTTTTTTGAACCCGTCTCAATATGTGGTCTTCCCACGGCCTCCCTAGGGGCCCGGATTACAGGCAGGCGCCGCCGCGCCCTGTGGCAGGATTTTAGGCACCCTAGGAGCCACAAGGGCCCACGTGTTGGGGAAGGCAGTTGGGGGGGGGGGCAGGCCCAGCCCTGGGATGGGGGGAGGGGAGAGATCGTAGGAGGGGGAGCGCACGTGTGTGCCCGGGGCTGCCAGGCGGGATCCCGGGAGGCCGGCCTACCCGCGCTTCCTTCCGCAGAGCACGCAGAAAGCCCTCACCCCGGGATCTGGCGACCGGCCCCTCCCGGCCGTCTCCCCCCCAGAGGTAAGCAGGGCCACACCCATGCCATTACCTCCCCCGCATACCTGAGCCTCCCGGATCGATCGCCTTGGCCCGCGAGGCGCTGCGCGGGGAGCCCCGCACCACAACCGGCCAGGCCCGCCGCTTCATCGGCAAAGCCCAGGCCGCCACACACTCGCCCACGGCGACCTGTGATTGGCTGCCAAGGGTGGACGCGAGGTCAAGCCGCTCGGCTCCAGGCGTAGCGCCGATCTGATTGGTCGCAAGGCCCCTGGGAACGCTCTCCCACTCTGGCACCCCTAGTGGCTACAGCGGGCGAAGGGGCCAAACTGAGACGGACAAGGCAGTGATGATACACGCCTGAGCTCTTGGCCCTGCAAGATATTTGAAAGCCAAAACCAGCTCTTTCGTTCCAGCACTTAGGGGACTGAGGCAGGAGGATTGCAAATTAGACATGGCTGCATGGTGAGATCCTGTCTCAAAAAAGAGAGGGGGCAGGGAGGGGAATAGATAAGAGATAAAGGGGAAAAAAATAAGACTACAGCTAGCCAGGGCCCAGGGCCAGAGACGCCTCCTAGTCTGTTAGGAAATAGTTTGCCACCTGTAGTACAGCTATGACATTCCTCAACTGTGTACTCTTTGCATAAACACACTCACCCGCCAGTTCTCAGACTTTGAGACTGACCAAGCTACTGAGCTTGAAACGGCCTCTGGGACCCATCCAGCTAAGCCTGCCACTGTTTTAATCCAACTGGAAGAAAACTCAGAACAGATGTCCCCCTTTAAAAAAAATAAAAAAATAAAACATAGCATGCTTTGCCTGTGCTTGTTTTCCTACTACAACAGAAAATTTTATTAATTACCAGAGATTTTTTTCCCTTTTCATAATATTTTTATGGATTATTTGGGAATTTCACATCATGAACCCTGAGCACAGTCACTTCCCAGACTTCCCAAGTCTGACCCCACCCTTGTGAGGCCCCCCCCAAAAGAAGAAATCAGACTCCCAGTGATCAGCCCTATAAGGAAAGCTGAGTCCTTCCCCACCTGCACCCACCCCAGAAGCCATCAGTTGTGGAGAGGTATACTTCAGCATCTTTATCACAGTTTTTAGGAGTTCTTTCTTTTTGATGGCTTTGTCTAAGCTGGGGGGAGGGGGGTGGTAGGGTTTGTCACAGCTTTTTATATCCCTCTTTCTCAAGTCTGCAGTCATTGATACCATAGCAAAGGTAGCTTCCTTGTCCTTTAAGATCATGGACTTGCACATAGTTTCTTGGTGACAGCACAAACCACAGGAATCCACATGGACCAGAGAACTTTTTACTATCTGGTAAAAGTTTGGGCCAGTGAGATGGCTCACTAGGTAAAAGCACTTGCTGCATAGATCTCACAAACCTGAGCTCCGTCCCTAGATCTCACAGTGGAAATAGAAAACCAACTCTCAAACGTTATCCTCTGTAAGGTATAGTGCTACAAGCCTTTAAATCCATCTCTCAGGAGGCTACAGCATACCCATCTCTGGGTTCAAGGGCAGCCTGGTCTACAGAGAGTTCCAGGTCAGCCATGGCTACACTGTGAGATACCATCTCACAAGAAAAATAATTTAATAAAAAAGAAAAAAAGTTTTCCTCTGACCTCCCCACATGCATGGTGACATTCACACAGGCGCACACACGTGCGCACGCGCGAGCGCGCGCGCGCGCGCGCATACACACACACACACACACACAGATGCACACATCAAATGCATACCATAAGTAAATTTTTTTCTCCAAAAAGAAAAGTTTGCTCACTCTCAGTTTATTTGCAGCCCTAGATGTGTGTTGGGAAATTTAAGTACTTGTCCCTTACAGCTGTCTTCCTCTCCACCCAGCTGTAGAACTCCTGTGCTCTCAAGGTTGATCAAGCAAGGTGGTTCTCATAACTTTCCAGTGTGCAATGCCCATGCCTTGACCCCAGGTGTGGGTGGTACATGACTTCCTCCTATACTTCGCCCATTCCCTGGCTTGGGTATATAAACCCATTCCTCTCTGTAATAAACAGTGACAGTGGCAGCAGCTTCTTCTTAACTTCTCGTGGTGGTGTTAAGTGTTTCAATCCCAACACCCCTCTGCCAAGCTCAGTATTCTGGCTGCAAGGGCACAGCAGATGTGATGTGTGTAAGGTATGATTGTGTGATTGTGTTTGTATGTGTGTGCACATATGCATGCATGTAAAGACCAGAGGTAAATGTCTTCCTAAGTTATTCTACACCTTTCTTCATTTATTTTTTTTTCTTTTTTGCTGTTTTGCTTTGTTTTTTGTTTTCTTTGTTTGTTTTGTTTTTTGAGACAGGCCTCCCTATGTAGCTCTGGCTGCCCTGAAACTTACTGTGTAGACCAGGCTGATCTCAAACTCAGATATTCTCCTAACTCTGCTTCCCGAGTTCTGGGGTTAAAAATGTGTGCCACCATGCCCCGTTGAATAGAAGCCAAATACTATGCAACTTTATAAGTACTTAAGTATCAGTGGATTCTGATGTCCTCAAGGGACACCTGAAACCGATTCCCTGTGGGTCCAGCAAAGATAACTGCATATGATTTTTGTAAAACCTCTAATGTACCAGGTTTTAGACTGTGGCTCTTGTCCTGCTGTACTTTAGAATTACCCTGGGAGTTTTACGAGGCACCAGTAGCAGGTTCACTCCATCTTACCAGATTCTAAATGACCATACAGCTTCCACCTGGAAAAGGCTAGTGGTTGAGGTGTGACAGTTCCTCTATCCATTTCCTTTGACAGGAGAAAGTCCTTCCTTTTTCCACTTTCAAGCTATTTTTACAGTGCTTGGCCCAGGGCATACAGTCTTCCAGGGGCACTAAACAGTGAGACAATTTGAAAGAGTACTGAGAACAGGAACACACCTCCTCAGATGGCTAAACAATAACCATTATTTTTGCCATCCATCTCAGAGGAATCCAAAAGGATGAGCAACCTTACTGTCACAACACTCTGTCCTCATGGACTTTTATGTTTCTCAGTGTTTCCTGTCAGAACGAATGAAATCATCCATGGAATTGAAGCTGAACCTTGTCTTAGTAGTTTGTCTCAGTTTTGCCCCCAGGAGATATTAGAAATGTCTGGAGGCAGCTTTGACTATCTTGTTGTTTGTCACACTAGCAACTAGTGGGTAGAAGGCAAGAGATTCTGTAAAATACCCTAAAAGGCACAGGACAGTTCCTTCCCACAAGAAATCACTCCACCTAAAATGTCAATAGTGCCTAGGTTAAGACAGGGTAGGCAAAACAGTCCCACACCTAATCTACACAGTGCCCTTGGTAGACTACTTCTATGTAGAAGTTACATAGCAGATTAAAAAAAATTTTTTTAGACTCAAAGACTTTTGCCAAAATGGACTTGAGACATTACAAGGTGAAAACTGAAGCCTGAGAGCCAAGCCTGAAGGATTCCTTCAGCTTAGGAGTGTGAGACTAGCCTGGGATGAATAGCAAAACTGTCTTCAACTGTCTCTGATGGCACCAGCCTATAATTCCACCTACTCAGGAGGGTGGGGCAAAAGGATCAAAATTTCAGGCTTGCTGGAGCTAAGAACAAAATGCCAGCCTGGGCAATCTGGTGGATCTTGACTCACAATTTTAAACAAACAAAAGAATTTTTTAAGAGCTGGGGATATAACACTGACTTAGAACTCTTACCCAGCATGAGTGAGGCCCTAGGTTCAGTCACCATAGGTAAACCAAACAGCAGCAAAAACACCTGGCTCAGAAAAGGGTTGAAGAGGATTGGCTCAAGAAGACACCTGGTGGAATCACTGGTTGATTCAATCTTCCCTCTGGGGGGTGGGGATATTCTTGCCAAAAAACTGAGAGAGAGGAAACTGACTTGAGATAATCAAATGTAGAGATTGGGCTGAGGAGGAGTCAGGTGATAGTGGTTAAACATGTTCTTCTTAAAGCACACAGGCTCAGAGAAATGACATCTGAGTGATGAGAGCTGAGCTATCATTGGCATCTTGGGGAAAAAAGGAAGATAAACGAGTGAGTCTTTGTTGTCTAAGAGAGGCAACTGTCTGTCGACAAGGAAGTGTCTTGGTTACTTTCCTATTACTATAATAAGACACCCTGACCGAGGCAACTGACAGAAGAGTTTATTGGAGCTTACAGTTTCAGAGAGTGAGTCCATGACCATAATGGCAGGATGCATGACAACAGGCAAGCAGGCAGACGGGCATAGATAGCACTACAGCCATAGCTGAGAGCTTAACTCAGATGCACAAGCAGGAGTCAGAGAGCTAGGTAGGCACAGGAATGGCATGGGCTTTTGAAATAGCAAAGCCTAACTCTGTGACCACCTTGTTCAACAAAGCCACACCTCCAAATCCTTCTCAAAAGGTTCCACCAACTGGGGAGCAAGCATTCAAATTCATGGGCCTATGGGGGCCACTCATTCACACTACCACAGGGTGAGTATCTCTCTGGACAGGTATTTATGACAGCCAGACAGTTCATAAGCAAGAGACCAGGCTGGGAAAATGTCCAAGGGCCTTAACACAAACCTGATTCCCAAAATCCCTTTACCAAGTGGATATCCAGGGCTAATGCTAACCAGATGTGGTAGCAGAGGCCTGGACTTCCAGCACTTGAAAGGTGGTAGATTTTCAGTTCTAGGCGAACCTGAACTACAAACCAAGAAACAAAGAACAAAAACCACATTAAAACAAAACACAAGGCCCTTCTCATTCCTGTGTATGAGATTAGAGATGTCATCAATGCAAGTTAAGCAACACACAAATTAAGTTTGACTTTTCTGATCACTGTACTAAACATAATTTGAAAATGCAAACACCATTTCTCTCACAGAAAACTTTTGAAGTCTTAATGCAAAAACACAACTCTCACCTCAAAGGTAGTGAGAAATGTTATGTTCTGGAGCCAAGTACGGGTGAATATAGCCCAAGAGCACAGATTCAAGCTACCCCAAATATTGTGTTCCAATACAGTAACAATTTGACAAATGTTTTATAGTAACAGGACAAAAAAAAATCATAAGTCTGGTGTTTTGAAATTTAACTGGTAGAAGGCATTAGAGGAAAATGAAGTTTCTTTTATAGACCGCAGATGTTATTTGAAGGCATCCTTTGCCTTTGGGCTGGTAGAAGATAGGGATTGGTTTGCACATTCCAAGAGTGTTATTAATAGCTATAATAAGGATGACTGTGAGTTCAGCCCAGAGCCAAACAATGAGTGGCTGCTATGAGCTTAAAGACAGATCAAGGAAACATTCCAGCTCGCCACAATCAGACCTTCTAACCAGTAAGCCTTGTAGAATCTTTCAAGTAGATGTGGCTGTTTTTCTGGGAACTTTGATTCAGAGGGGGAAAAAAAAAATCTTCAACCAAGTTCAGAGATGATTTCTGTATTAATTGGGGATCTCTAGAGGAACAGAACTGTGCTGACAGAATGAATACATGTAACCTGGCCCCAGACCTCATTGGCTCCTAGACCTTAACACAACTGCTTAAAAGTTCACCCTGAGAAGGGCTTGGGGGTACACTAGGATCCCAAACAGTGTAGTTGCTGGCCAGCTATTAAAGATTTCCCTTGCCTTAACCCCATGTCCGAGCAATCTTCTCTGGTGAATACCCACAACATACATACACACATACATATGTATGTATGCATAAATAATGTATTAAATCCAATTATGTTGAAATAGTTACAACTGCTTGTCTTATCTGAGAGGCTGAAAACCACGTAATTTTTCCTTCCATGAGGCTGGTTACTAAGCAGTCCCAATATGGTACTGAAAACTATGCGGCCGGAATCTCCAGCTCACCCCTGGAGGAAGGTGCATTCCTCTCTTTCCAAATCCCACCCTTTCAGAGAATCAACAAAAAAAAAAAAATCTGCCCAGTTCCACGTTCTTGGCAGCAGTTGCTTCTCCCCTAAAGTTGCCAACAGCCCAATCCCCACCTACCCACCTAAAGCATTAAAAATTGGGCACAAACCCAGCTTGTTGTGGACACATCATCACCCTCCCTGACCCCATCCTAACCCCCCTGCACATTTTACAGGGTATTTAAGCTCCCTCCTTTAGTTCAGCCATGTGATTTTTCTCCTGCCCCTTCTCTAACTTCTATCTTTGGGGGCTGGATGACCTGTTCTTTTACTTTTTAAGTCTGGCTTGATCTTGCTTAGTGCTTAGTGCACCTGCAGAGAAATCTAGTATCAGAGTACAGAAAATCTATTTAAAAGCTGGAGCATTTTTGAGGGATGCTGGCCCTTAGTCAATGATGGAACCCTGAAATTGCTGGGTTTTTATATTACCAAAGTAATCAGCAGCAGCAACAGCAGTGTAAATCAACTCTGGAAAGAGGGAAGGCCAAGCACACAGCCTTCCTACCCACTGTGACAAGGCAAGACAGTGCAGAAGAAGTCCCCCCATCATGTGTACTTGCTGAGGGTTTAACTAGAATTTGATCTCCTTGATGGAGAATCCATGGGGAAATTACCCAACTCTAGTCTAGGACCCTGACTTCAGTTAGGGTTTTATTGCTGTGAGGAGACACCATGAAAACATTTACTTGGGGCTGGCTTACTGTTCATTATTGCCATGGTGGGAATCTTAGCCGCACAGAGGCAGACATGGTGCTGGAGAAAGGCTGAGTTTGACATCTGGATCAGCAGGCAGCAGGAAGTGACACACTGACCAGGCTTGAGCTTCTGAGACCTCAAAGCCTAGTTTGTGTTACCCCTAGTAACACATTTCATCCATCAAAGCCAAACCAACTCCATCCACAAAGCCACTTCCTATGGGTTTACAGGGGGCCATTTTCATTCCAACCACCAGATTCCAAGGTCAAAATTCTTTAGACTCTGTTAAGCTGCTGGCTTGTGCAGAACCCCACCAGCTAACTGCTTATCTCAGCTTCTGTCAAATTGCTTGTTTGCAAAACCTGTTGCCTGTAGCTGCCAAGCAAAAGGCCAGAACGTGGTTCCTGCTTCAAAATCCCTGTGCTCTGGACATTTGGGGCTACATTTAGGTCCCAAACACTTGAGTGTAGTCCCAATCAGCTGGAATAAAGACTTTCAGTCGGCTATAAACCGTGTCTTGAGCCGTCATCTCTGGTGGGTTTCCCATAACAATGTGTTCGTGTGTATGACCCAAGAGCAGACTATGAGTGGTTCTGGGAAAATTTTTAATTTTTTTATGGATGTTAGTGTTACTAAAAGATTCAGTGGGTTTGTTAGAGAGGGGAAAACCGTAATAAAGGAACAGTTATATAATAACTTAAATACTTGAAGATGGATCTCAGCAAAAATTCCAGGAATGTGGGGAATTGGAGGACACAGACTCAACTTCATATGATTGTCATTAGTAGCCTTCAGAAGTTCCTCCTAAACCTCAGGGTAGTTAACGCAGCTCAAGCTGAGCTCTCTCTCTCTCTCTCTCTCTCTCTTTCTCTCTCTCTCTCTCTCTCTCTCTCCTCTTTTTTCCCTTTAAGACCCAAAAGGAATTTTATGACCAGCTTGTATAACTAAGACAGTTCACCTTAAGCACAGTCAAAAGAAAAACAAAAAACCTGCTCAGGGAAAACTAAAAATCAAAGACAAAAAGACAAAGCAAGGTGAGAGGAAGAAAAAAGTTGGGAGATATTTTAGATTTTTACCTTTAGTTGATAAACTCTTATTATTTAATTTGGCCACTAATTTAACTCACATATAATTTTTTGAAGAGCTTTTCATTATGCATTTCCAATTTATCAGTTTGTACTTGTTGTTCACAGATTATCTTACATTTTAATTAAAGTAAGCTGTCTATAAATTTAAAAAAAAAAAACACTATTGCCTAAAGCTTTATTAAGCACTCAAGATAGACAGGTTTGGAGATGGTTATGTCTAGATCTGTTTTTCCCCCCCCCCCAAACAAATTAATGATTACCACACATACAGCCAGCTAGAGTACAGGTTAATAATTAACACACTTAAAGCATGCTATACTACCCAGGACAGTTTATCTCTAAACATTTACTTACTCCTTTTGGAAACTTTGTTTCCCATGTATACATTTGTTTCTCCTGAAAAGCTGTGTCCACACTTAGGAGGGAATGTGTATTTTGGCTGGGTTTCTTTATGAAGAGGTTCAATGTCATAGAGTATTTCTCTGACACCTCTACACTTGTGAGTGGTAACTGAAAGGATGAAAATACAGCCTAACTCTCTAATGACCACTAAAAGTTAGAAATTTTAAAAAGTCCATCAGCGTGTATTTAAAAATCACCCTAGCTGCATGCAAAACTCAGGAAAAAGAAAAACACATGAAATAGCTTGGTCACCATGACCGGTTTCTGGAAATAATAATAATAATTATTATCATTATTATTATTCATAACCACCTAGTTTCTAGGAATGTTGTTATCCACAACAGCAGTCTGGGAATTGTTATGGGGCATCCTGTCTACAAAGAAAATTAATAACTAAAAGAGACGAGACTCATGGCAAGAAGGGAAAACTAGAAAGAACAAGTGCTCTGCCAATAGATATAGGTAACTCCCTGACTGGAGAGTACATTCTCCCAACCACTCAAGGACAAGGCCACTGAGCCTGCTGGTCCTTGAGAAAGAAAAACCCCCTAACCTTGCAGGTGCACTAAATCTCTGTAACCTAGGAAACCTTATTAACCATCCAAGTTTTGAACTGTCCCATGACCTTGATTTTAGGCCTAGTGAAAATAACAGGCTAGCATTGAAACTGACCTTGTTAGCTTTGATGTAAATTCTATAAAAGCTATCTCAATTCTGCACTAGAGGTCCTCAGTCCTCTACCCCTGTGCAGCATATGACTGTGGACCCCAGTGCACTTGGAATAAAAACTCCTCATGCTATTTGCATAGAGACCGATTCTCGTGAGTGATTAGGGGTGTCGCCTTTCCTGAGTGGGAACGTGAAGGTCCATGCTCTGCAGGTCTTTCATAACAAGTGCCTCTTTTTGTTGTTTTGAGACAGGGAAGCCCTAGCAGTCTTGAAACTTGCTCTGTAGACCAGGCTCTGTAGACCAGGCTCAAACTCACAGAGATCCACCTGCCTCTGCCTCCCAATGCTGGGATTAAAGGTATAAACCACCACACCCGGTTTCGAAGTAAACAAAAACCAAGACAAAACAAAACTGAAATGCCTTCAATGTTCCAAAAATAAAATACTGGCAACAGGCTAAACAGCCAGAATCTAAGCTGCCTACAGACCTGAAAGCAAGCAAGCAAAATCAAAAATCAAAAGTCCAAAAGTGTAGGACCCTGCACGAACCCCTGAGGCACCTTGAGCAAGCCTGAAGCTGTTGGCCAGAACTCCTTGCCCCAAACCTGTTGTTGGTACTCTTCCCGTTTTGATAACACATACCTCGTGACTATACACACCTCATAGAGAGGAGCTAAGCCTAAAATTCCTGTAATTTTCCACTGTGCTGTAAGTCAGTATTTAAGCCCGTTCCATCCCCTCAATAAACAGCATTCAGCATTCGGTGTTCTGACATTGCCATTGAACGAATGACCCGCTGTCTTGTCTTAATCTCTAGGCCTTCTCCCAATTCATGGAACAGATCGTAGTGCGAGTGCTACACAAAAGCCTTTCAGAGCAAACAAACCATATATTGTTAAATCTACTATGCAAGAATAAGACCACTACCACACATTTTTAGCCAAATTTGAAGCAGGCTTTAAAATACTGCTCAGGCCCCATACCTGGGATGGCTAGAGCATGGTACCCGAATTGTATTAGTCAGGGGCTTGAAAGGCAAAACCCACAAGGCTATGTACTTTACATCCTGCCTATGTGTGATCAATCACATCCTGTGCAACCAAACTTGATTACCAAAGTGAAAACACTTGACTCATTATTTTACTTGAACAGCCCCTATCATTCTAGGAAGTTATCTATCCTTGGGCAAGTGGAGCTTACAGGTTAGAGCATTTTTGTTTTATAGATCTAGTTTATTGAAATGACTTACAGTCTGCAGTCTACTCCAACAATTGCTTGCTGTGAACAGAAAGTCCAAGAATCTGGTAGTTGCTCAGTCCCACAAGGCTGGATGTCTCAGTGGCTTTCTGTATAAAGGAAGCAGGCTCCAGTGGATATTCTAGCAAGGTAAAGACAAGCTGACAATAGAACAAGCCTTTCCTTCCTCCGTTGTCCTTACATAGGTTTCCAACAGAAGGTGTGGCCCAGATTAAAGATGTGTCTTCCTAACTCAAGATCTGGATTAAAGGTTTTTATTTTCCAGCCTCAAGAACTGGATCACAGATGTGCCTCCATTTCTGGACTGTAGTTCATTCCAGAAATAGTCTAATTGACAACCAAGAATAGCCATCAAAGCACTGTTTGTAAGCTGCACTAAAATCCACTCTGTAGAAAAAATGGCTAACAGGTGTCCTTGAAATAGCAAAAGGTATGACTTTGGGTTAAAAAACATGAACATCCTCTTTCCTGATCAGAGGGCTACATATATAGACTGGTCAGAGCTAATAACAGAACAGTGATAATCACCTTTAGGTCTATACTTAGAAGTCAACCAAAAGAAATTTAAAATCTTGAGCGTGTGACTCAGTACCCTACCAGCTTATCAGAACTCCATTAATCAATGTTAAAACTCTAAACCTTTAAAATCTTAATATAACTGTGATGGAAAATTAATAACTAAAAGGTATAAATTAGGGCTTATGATGAAAGACCTGTTGAGCCAGAAACCAGTTGTCATGACCAAGCTATTTCATGTTTTTCTTTTTTCCTGAGCTTTGCATGCAGCTAGGATGTTTTTAAATACATGCTGATGGACTTTTTTTAAATTTCTAACTTTTAATGGTCATTAGAGAGTTAAACTGTATTTTCATCCTTTCAAAGGCAAGAAGGAAAAACTAGAGAGAAGGTAACTCCTTGACTGCAGAGTATGAGACCAGAGCCCAGGAGATAAAGGAGAAAGCCAGAGCTCACCACCAGCATCCTCCCTGCCCCATTATCTTGAGAACAAGGCCACTGAGCCTCCCGACCTTGTAAAGAAACTCTGTACTCTGTAAAATCTCTGTGACCTTGGAAACTTTGTGAGCTGAGACTAGGGGTCTCAAGCCTCCCTTTCCCTTTTCCTGTTTAAAAATGTGTCGAAACTGTAAGCAGGAGCCTTTCTCTTCTGATAGAGTGAGGTCCCAGCTGGTTTGGTTCTTAGCAATAAAAACCTTTTGCTTTTGCAGTCGGGAGTCACTTCCTTGGAGTTTGAGGAAACTTGGTAGGCACAACAATAACAAGAGCATAGAAGGGGAAACGAATCTGAAATATTTCTCATTTTTCTCATACCTTAAATCATTTCCTTAGACCTTCAGAACTTGCTTAAGCTTTTTTCTGCTTAAGCTTTTACTTTCTTAGACCCTTGTAACTGACATAAGCTTTAAACTTTTTCTTTCTAACTATTTGCCATAAGATAGAAGTGGTTGATTTCTAACAGTGGCCATTACTAATCAAGCTCCTTTAAATAAGAATAGTAAAAAGTTAAATCTGAAACCTGTTATCCTTTACATGAAGCCTATTAGGGAGACAAACTTGTCTTCCTTTCTCAGCAAGAGGGCTGAAATGAATTAACTAGGGACTGTAGCCTTGAGGAAGGAGCTGGATGCCTGCTACTGTTAAACTGACAAAGCTACAGTTATCCATCAACACCATCAGATTTCTGAGTATAAGTTACAGCAATAAGTATGAACCCACCAGCCTCTGTGTCAATTAAAATGACAGAGACTTACAAAATACCTAGACAATTACCCTAGTAGGCTCATGTGCTCTCAATGGCTTCAGTGGGGGGCAGAGTTCCTGGCCTTGGGCTATCACATAGGACATCCAGCATCTTCACTGATGCACAGGACAACATAGGCCTTTGACTGCCAGATCCAGAAGGTCTAAGAGATCTTCGTGTGGATGAGGAACTTGGGGAAATCATTTAGGCAGAGTAGAGCAGCCAACCCAATAGTGTCTGCAGTTTGTGCAGGGTCCTGGCAGCAGGCATGGCATGGGGCAGTTTTCCCAAGTAGTAAGCGTCACCACAATCTGGGTATGGGCCCCATGTATCTTCTTTGGAAACATTAGCTTTTTCCATTAAAGATTTTAAATGCCATATTCAGCAGGTTTCTGGAAAGTTTTGAGCACCATCTAATAAGTACACCTGATTTTAAATAAATGTTACCTGTTTTTAGTTAATTTGCTTTAGGCTTAACCTTGAACATGTACAGGAATCTAAATAAGGCTTATTTCCATAATTAATTACATTTGAATTTAGCATGACTACAAGAACAGTTTTGAATACATTAATGAATTTGGGGGCTGGATGGCTCAGACGTTAAGAGCACTGGTTGCTCTTCCAGAGGTCCTAAGTTCAGTTCCCAGCAACCACATGGCGGCTCACAACATTGTGTAATGAGATCTGGTGCAGGGATACATGCAGGGAAAATACTGCATACATAATAAATAAATAAATCTTTAAAAGAATTTGATCGTTTATAAGGTGACTGGCCACCAACTTCATGTCTTAATCATCTTTAACCATTTACAATAAACTGGGTTTTTGTTTTGCTTTGTTTTGTTTTTTGAGACAGGGTTTCTCGTGGAACAGCCCTGTAGACAAGGCTAGCCTCAAACTCACAGAGATCCACCAGCCTCTGCTTGCAGTATTCTGGGATTAAAGGAGTACACCACCATACCTGGCAATAAATTGTTCTTCTAAGATTAGGATTTGCATTTTTATCCCAGTTAGGTTTAGCCTTAAGTGGGGAAAAAAAAGCAATTTTTTTTTTTTTTTAAAAATTGAAGCTCTTTTAGTATCAAAGCCTTAAATCATAAATACAGCCCACAAGGAGACTGGCAACTTTACTCTCATAGTACACCATTACAGAATGACTCACTTTCTCCAAATAGCTAGAGCTTAACAAAGTTAGCAAAGACAAGGAGGCTAGACATACATTCTTAAGCCAGTTTCTGTTAGCCTGGATAGATTTTAAGGAGATGCCCGTTGCCAGATTGCTTAGATCATTGCCTTGCTGTGTCATAAGATAAAAATATCCAGTTTCTAGTGTTTGCTGATCATAGTTGTAGCCCTAACTCTTTAGCCTCTTATTTATTTTTTAAGATTACATATTAATAAAGACATCATGGTATAAATATAAAACCTTTTTAAAATGTCCTATAGCCTTATAAATTTAAATATTTAAAGAAGACATCCAGGGTTTTTAAATTTAAATTCTTTGTATAACTCTTAAAATTTTCCTTTTTAAAGAGGTTTAAAATCTCAACTGTGGGCCCCTACAATATCAAAATGTAAATTAAGTACTTTTTTCTTTTTCTTTTTTTTTTTTTTTGCTTCAAGAAGGAAGAAACAGGGCACAACCAAAACTGGACAAGGAAAAATCAAACTCCAGCAGAGCAAACAACTCAATGGTCAATATCTGGGATTTGCTCACAATTCTCTGGGCTTCCCCAAGGGGCTCAGGTCACCTCTCTGGCTCTGCCCTTGGCACCACACTCAGCCTGTTTCCTCGGCTTCAGCTGGCTCCATTTCATTGGAGTGGTTGTTCCTGGTGGCCATCACATGGCACCAGTATCTCCAAAACAGCTGTGGTCCATCCATTGCAACTATGCATTTCCACTAATAGCCTCTTTTGGGATTGCTTTAGGAACCCCAGTCCTACCACATGGTGCCAAGCCTTGGCTGCTCTCCCTGACCCCTTCATGCCTTTAAAGCCAATACCACTTGTGTAGCTCCTGCATTACAAAGTTTAGCTGCCAGCACCAGGTACATTCTTGTATATGAACACATGGAAGTGTAGCTTTAAAACCTTATTAGGTAGGCATTGTTTTTAAGTCCCATCTTTTATAAACTTTGTTTTTTTGACTTTGTTTTCTGGATAAGAATTATCATACAAAAATCCATCCTAATCTAAAATATCTTGGAGACTTGTCATTGTCTCTTTGGTTGGTTTATACCAGTAGTCACCTTTGATCAAGATGGTGGTGAAGTCACATGGCATTTATCCACTATCACCTTAATAAAGATAGCTGCCAATCATGTGTTTGCATTCATCCCAATGGGAGTCATCAGCTAAAATGGTGTCATGCTACATAGTTACTTGAAGGTTACCTATGTTGCCAGTCAGTGGTGGTGCACACCTTTAATCCCAGCACTTAGGAAGTAGAGACAGGAGGGACTCAGTGAGTTCAAGACCAGCCTGGTATACAGAGTGAGTTCTAGGACAGCCAGGGCTACACAGAGAAACCCTGTCTAGTGTGTGGGGGGTAGAAATTACCTATGTCTATACTTTTAATTATAAACACCCCTTCCATTACATTTTTTTCCATTACAAGTTTTAAGTTAACTTTTTATTACAGATTTTTTTTATAGATTTATTTATTATGTATACAATGTTCTGTTTGCATGTAGCCCTGCAGGCCAGAAGAGGGCACCAGATCTCATTATGGATGGTTGTGAGCCATCATGTGGTGGCTGGGAATTGAACTCAGGACCTCTGGAAGAGCAATTAGTGCTCTTAACCTCTCCAGCCCCCTTTATTACAGACTTTTAACCATAACCAATAAACATACAAATCCTGAGGTACACATAATAAATAGCCTTACAAATCCCAAGATAAGGTTTATATCTTAGCAAAACTTTTAGGCAGTTAAATGAAACCAATAGTCTAAAATGTTGGGATGTAAGAATGGAAAAATACAGCCTAACTCTCCAATGACCCCAGGAAGCTAGAAGTTTAAACCTTAAATTCCAGACCCTGCCCTCAGCCAGTAAATAGGCAAAAGGTCACATTCTTTGCTGTTTACTGCAGGGCCTGTGAGTATGTGAGTACAGGAAATGAGCTTTGTCACCCCACCCAGGAGCCCAAACTGATTGGTCTGTAAAGTGTGGGCTTGGATGGTTTAAATTGATTGGTCTGCACCGTGCGGGGTCTGGATGCTATGAGATGATTGGTTTAAGATGTGCGGCTTTGTTGTAACCCTATAAAAGCTGTCTCAATTCTTTACTCAGGGTCCTCAGTCCTCTATCCCTGCATGGCGCATGACTGTGGACCCCAGTGCACTTGGAATATAAGACACCTCATGCTTTTACATCAAGACCGCTTCTCGTGAGTGATTTGGGTGTCACCTTTCCTGAGTGGGAGTGTGAAGGTCCACGCTCTACAGATCTTTCATTTGGTACATTGGCCGGAAAACCACGGCCACCCCTCTCACCTGAGAACCGACTTGGAGGTACAGGGATCCCCTCTGATGTGTGTGTATGTGTGTGTGTCGGCTGGCGTCTCTGTTCTGAGTATCTGTTTTTGGTATCTGTATTCTGGAATGCACATTTTTTGGTTTCGGTTTGCAGCTGTCCTCTTGGGCCGTAAGGACCAGGGGACCGTGATCAGCAGATGTGCTAGGAGGGTCACAAGCTGTTGCCCTGGGGGAACCCCCAGAGAGGGTATAGGAGGCCTGGGCACACCCAGTTGTTAGCTTCCATCTGTCGGTCGGTAGGACCGAGCTCTGTTGTTGAAGTGGAAACTTCCTCCGCGGCCGTGTAATTCTTTTGCCTAATGGTAGAAGACGTGGACAGGTCACGTGTGTCTGAATCTGTTAGTGCCACCGTGGGGGACACCCCGGGAGGTGAGGAGGCCTTTCCTGAGTGGAAGTGTGAAGGTCCACACTCTGCGGGTCTTTCAGGGAGTGTTCTGCTTTGTTCTCTTTTCTCTGTCACAAAATCAGGTGGATCAGGAGGAAGCTTTTAAAATACATGTGCTTGGGTCTAGAGAAGGAAGACTCATAATCCAACTCCAGAGGCTTTTCAGTAAAGTAGAACAGCATACAACAACTTCAATATTATTCACACCCAAAAGACATTTGAATCCCTGCTAAACTGGATCCAGTGACCAGAAAGCTCAAAGATAAGAAATCCTGAGCCCTGTCCATTGAGGCTGCTGTGTAAGGAGTGGTGGCAGCGGCAGGAAGCTGGCTGCAGATGCAGCAAAAATACCAATGAACACAGAAAGCACAAGAGACAGGGGCAAAAGCAAAAGGTTTTTATTGCTAAG
This sequence comes from Phodopus roborovskii, assembly GCF_943737965.1. Classification (NCBI taxonomy): domain Eukaryota; kingdom Metazoa; phylum Chordata; class Mammalia; order Rodentia; family Cricetidae; genus Phodopus; species Phodopus roborovskii. The sequence goes on along the minus strand of NW_026126434.1, from coordinate 22,041,224 downwards.
AACCAAATCAGCTGGGACCTCACTCTATCAGAAGAGTAAGGCCCCTGCTTACAATTTTGAAGCATTTTTAAACGGGAAAAGGGAAATGGAGGCTTGAGGCCACCAGTCTCAGCTCACAAGGTTTCCAAGGTTACAAAGATTTTACACAGTACAGAGTTTCTTTACAAGGTCAGCAGGCTCAGTGGCCTTGTTCTCAAAATAATGGGGCAGGGAGGATGCTGGTGGTGAGCTCGGGCTTTCTCCTTATCTCCTGGGCTCTGGTCCCATACTCTGCAGTCAGGAAATTATCTTCTCTAGTTTTTCCATCTTGCCAGAAGCTCTAATTTATACCTATTAGTTATTAATTTTTCTATCACAGTTATCTTACATGAACAGCCCCCAGAATTCCAGGAAGTTATCTGTCCTTGAGCAAGAGGGGCTTACAGATTAGAGGCATTTTTGTTTTCTAAACTTAAAACATAACTTTAACCACCACAATACCTTAAAGCAAATACTTTGAAGGCAGACAAGTAGCAATTACCTTGTACCGCATGCCAGCTCAAGAGACATATTGAGTACAGAGTAATTGCTATTGATTAAACTTGTAACTGGCAAAATTCCTACATTTTATCATAATATATATTGAAGAACCTCATGACAGGAAACTCAATCTTAGGGTAATTCAAAAAAGAGGGGGGGAATTGTAGAAGAGGGAATATGGAGACAGTAACAAAAACTAAAGACCTTTAGGAAAAGTCATTTGGAAAGCTACTACTGTAAAAGCTTCCTAAAAACATATGCATACATGTTTATAAAAGCAGTCTACTTATTTATTTATTTGGTTTTTCAAGACAGGGTTTCCCTGTAGTGTTTTGGAGCCTGTCCTGGAACTCGCTCTGTAGACCAGGCTGGCCTCGAACTCACAGAGATCTGCCTGCCTCTACCTCCCAAGTGCTGGGATTAAAGGCATATACTACCACTGCCCAGCTAAAAGCAGTTTAAATGGAGTTACCCTATAATGGGGTAACAATACTCAAACAAAACCCCATGGCCAGGGATGGAATACCTCTTTTGGAGTTATTGTCTAGTGAGATCCTGAAAGACTTTAGTTTGCAAGAGTAAGGATGTAGGAAAGGGGCAGGAGAATAGTTCTTGCAAGCAGAATATAGAAAATCACAAAGAATGGATGTTGACATGGGTGGAAAGATCAGTAATTATGAGAACAAGAAAGGCTGCTATGGTATGAGGCTAGTGGTTATATGCTAGGCTGATCTTGTAAAATAGGGCTAGTTACTGAATCATCAAACCTTTGTGGAATAACTGAAGGCTCTAAATGTACAGCCAAGAGAAAACCAGAGTATGAAAGACTTTAGTTTGCAAAGAAAAAAAGGGATAAGAGGTTTCTCACAGGTCTTGGCCCACAACAAGGAAATAGGCCCCAACCCTGGAACAAATAGTTCCAGATGAACAGCCCTGTCTGGGTCACTCATGGCCAATGGACTGGTTCCAAGGTACATTCTATGGTTTTTCCTTTTTCCTTTGAAGAAAAACAGGTCACACCTGGGTGATCTCTCAAACATGATATTATACTTTGTAATCAATCACCTTGTGTCCCATGCATGTATGCTGATTGGCGGTTTTTCCCTATAAAAAGAGCCGGAACCCTTTGAGGGGTGTGAAGCTTTCCCTAAGATTGCTGATTCCTGAGTGTGCACTTGCTCAATAAACACCTCTTACTTGTTGCATTTCCTGATTTTGGTTTTGTGTCTCGGGATTCTCCCATCGGCCCATCAGGACCCCGAAATTAAGGTCTTACAGTCCCTTCAGACTCTGAACGTGACAGGCTGTGGCCAATGCCTTTGATTATCTTCCAGAACTTGACAGAAAGACCCTATTGCTAAAGATACCACACACTTGAGTCAGAGAACATGGAGAAATCACCTTGTGCTGATCTGGAAGCTTCATCCCTACTGCCTAGCTTTTATGGAACTCTAAGGTGCTATGCAAGCTGAAGAGGAGAAAACTAATCATCAGTTCCATCCATCTGTGTATGCTGAGAGCTACAATACTGCCTGATCTGACAAGGTATGTTCAATGGGGCAATAGTGGCACAAACATCACAGGTGTAACCAGCCATTTTCTGGCTGAATTTGAATCCTGCTTTACAAGATGAAACCCATACCTAGCAATTATCAGGCTAATAAATTATGGATAGACAGGACATTGACCCTAGGGGAGAACCTGCCGTTATTATCCTGTCAAATGGGCATAATATTAAACTGACTCCTAATGCTTTGTCACTATACCCGAATGTTGGAACATAGTCCAATAAAGAAGTAGTGTGAGAATTCAGAGTGCTTGTGAGAAAATTCTAAGAAAACAAGACATGAGTCTTTGTGGCCTCAGTTTCTTTAAAAACATGGAATTTTTCTTGGAATGTGTTTTCATGCCTCTCCTCGGTATAGCAGATAAGAGTGAGTTTATATTATTCATTACAACTGGCAGTTGTTATCTGTTTATATGCCTCTATGCATAAACATGTTTTTGCCATATGTGGCTTGTCCTTGTGATTTTACTCATGTAAATTGTCTGCTGCTCTGAATAAAGTTGGCTAATACATGAGACTTTAGTCCACCTTGTTTTTAGGCTCCATTCTCCCAGGTCCCAATGCCTCTAGAACAGTTAACACACATAGATTGCATCTCTCAGCTGCCATCAGGGAAGCTTCTTTTTGCAACAGATGGTGAACAACACAGAGAATAAGACCCTTCAGAGTGCCTTGCCCTAAGTGGAACATCTACATCATACCCTCTCCTTCCAAGACCTGTACAACCTCAAGCTAGACAAAATCCTAGCCTACAAGGAGGAATTGGGCACAGAGTTCAACCCCTAGCTGAGGAACTATTGGCAACTAATAGCTTCTGGGAGAAAAGTGAATTTTCTTTAAGGCTATTATAGGGCCAGCCAAAGAAACACACCCTGACCTTGAAACCAGAGCCAAGAAACACATGTTGGTCCTGAAACCAGAACCAGTAAAAGAAATACATCCTCACCCTGAAACCAGAGCCAATGAAATATACTCTGTCCCCAACCAGCTCAGCACAAACAAGCAAGCAAACAAACAAATAAACCAGCCAATCACTGAGCACAAAATCCAGCCAATCACTGAGCTTGCTCAAACTCAGGGATTGAAATTCCACAGATTCCCACCCTGAAAATCTTCACCCTCTAAGAAGCCCTATCTACATAACCCTCCCATCCCCTACCCCCACCCCCACCCCGTGCCTGTTCAGTTGGGGGCTGCCTTTTTCCATCCTGGCAAGGACAACCACACTCCTGGACCCCTCCCTCCCAATAAATTTCTTGAAAGAAGTTTGGGTGAGACCTATCACCAGAATGGAGGAGAAGGAAGTAACTATTTTTCCCTGCTGCCAAGAAGAGCAGAATTTTAACACTTTCTCTGGGGAAACCTTCCCCTAGCCAAGCAGAATTGTTACATTCAAGAGAATCTGAGCAGAATTGTAACAAGTTCTCTGGGGAAACTGGTCCCTGGGGAAGAGTTGTTGTACTCTGGGGGACCAGACACAACTGTAACAATTTCTCTAGGGAAGCCCTCCTCTGCTCATTGGAGGAGCAGAGTTGCTACATTCAGGAAATCTGGAGCAGGGCATAAACTGCCACATTTATCGTGACTTTGTGGTACTCCCTGGCTCCTGACTGCCAGGATCCCTTTCCATCCCAGCTGCATTGCTTTTTGTTTTATCTCCTGGTGAGTTGACCACCCACATTCAAGACTATATAGGCAGTACAAATTGGATTTGATGGTTTTAAAAATTAAAATGAGGATCCAAAGTTGGTCATGTAGGGAAACTATAATAAATCTGGAAGGAGTTAGAGGATTAGAGGATATATCAAAATATATCATAAAATTCTCAAGGACTAATAAATGAGATTTTTTAAAAGACTTTTTTTTGCCAAATTTTTAAAAATGTATTTATTTTTATGTGTATCAGTGTTTTCCCTACATGCATGTCTGTGCAAGGGTGTCAGATCTTGGGAGTTACAGGTAGTTGTGAGCTGCCATGTGGGTGCTGGGAATTAAACCCGGATTGAGTGAGCAGCCGTTGCTATTAACTGCTGAGCCATCTCTCCATTCCTTGAAGAGATGGTTCTTAAAATACAAAATGAATTTTAAAAATAACTGAATTGTGTTATAAAGGGGACATTAGGGGGAGTGGTAATGATGTGGACTATCTTTCCTATCAAAGGATTAAATGTAGGCAAAGGAAGTTCTTTCTTTAAAGAAGATTGTGAAGACACCGCCAGCAAAAACACCTCCCCGAGTCTCCCTTGTTTTTAATCAAAGCATGTGCTCAGGAGTGAATCATATTCTCAGAAGTTGCACTTTTATGATCAGCTCCGCTGTTTTGAATTAGTTACATAAAGAATTTGAGGTCAGGTTCTGACCACTCAGTGTGGCATAGGACCTATACTGATATACTTGCTGAAGTATATCTGTTCATCCATCTACAGAAGTAAAACTTTTGCCTTGTAGAAATACCTCAGATTGTGTGGTCATGTTTTTGGGACCCCCATATCCATTTCTAACAGCACCACACATTGTGGGGGCACAACTAACACTCAGAGCTATCAGCTGAAGAATTAAGGAAAGAATGAGGGACGGGGTATGTAAGTATACCTTGAGGGTGTTGTTTTCACAATTCTGAGTGGGCCTCCCCCACATCACTTCAAGACACCTGGAAGTTTTGCTAAAGACACAGGTCATTTATTATGGTCCAAGAAACAAGAAGAGGAAAGAGAGGTCTAGGAAATTCCCATAGTGACATAGCCCAGGAGTGTCTGGACCTGTTGGCTAAAAATAACCTTACCCATAGGCCCCTCTTTTAATGTCAGACTTGGGGTGTGGCTAGGGGGATTTCATGGGGAAGGAGTGTGCCCTTCCTCTGTCCTCTAGAGATCCTTGCAGCAGAAGCTAATTGGCAGCAAATGGTATGAGACCAGTTCTTTTCGAGCAGTGCTTAACCAGCTGAAGGAATCGACTGTTGCTCCCTGACCTGAGTGGTCACAAGCATTGACCCAACACCTGCGGGCAAAAGCCCACGGCAAAAGTGGGGCTGGACTTGAAATGACCACTGGTATCATTTCAGTAGGGCTGTGCATTCAAGATGAGTAGACAGCAAAATGATACTGAGTGGGAACGGGAAAGAGGTGCTGACAGTTTGACACAAGCAAAATGTGTGTGAGTGTGTGCATGTATGCATGTGTGTGTGTGAAGATCCAAATCTCTGAGATAAAAAGCCAGCATTAAATTTGAAAGGAAATCTAGTGTTTTTGCAGTGCAGTCACTTAGAGAAAATGACTCACGTGAGAAGAACAGATGTTCTCACTGGCAGTCAGTGCTTGATGCGCACACTGAGAGGGTGCTTTCGTTGGTGTGGTCTTTGGCCCTATGCTGTTGGGTCTCTTCATGATGAGGTGGTCTGGGGGAGGCCACAACCCCTGACATCAAGCATAGTAGACATGAACAAGAATCAGAAGCGCAAACAAAAGGATCCCGCTAACATTCACAGCTCTCTTCCAGAAGGGGCTCTCCGGCATGTCACTCCAGTCTCTCATCTTCTCTTTGTGTTCCTCTTCCTCTCTGGTTGCTATTTTCCTGGCCAGAGCCTCTAAGCCTGCTGATGTGTCACTGGACCCCATCTGCTCCCAGGATGCCTTTATCTTCTCCCCAGTGGCTTTCTCAGGGCCTATCTTGGAGCTTGGCTGTTTGTCGAGACCACAGAACAAGTCCCAGGACTTCCAGAAGCAGTTTTGGGCCTCCCCAAACATACCTGGAAGACAGGGAGCAGAAGGTCAAGGGACAAGCAGAAGGTAGGACTTGAAAGGGAGGTCCCCTTCACCAGGATGAAATTCCTTAGACTCCTAATAGGAAAGCCCATTGTCAGCCTATCCAAGGAACGTTCTCAGAGAAAACAATGAGACTGAGGGGGAGAAAGGGGCTTAGGAAGTGTTGAGTGGGCTGGAAGTTCGGAGTTGTGCCCAGATCCTCTTGATTAGGCAGCCCAAGTAAGTGTTACAGAACTGTAACTCACTAAATTACATATGTCAATATGCTGTTACAATGTCATCCTCCATTGCTGTGGGTCTAGAGCAAGTGGTGGCCCTGTGAGGTCATTATGTTATGCTTCGGAGGACAGAGGAAACCCTGTGGGTCCTGGAAACAGACATCGTTCTCTTCAGTAACATCTGGGGTGTGTCTTCTCCAGGAAGCTCTAGTCTTCTGCTTGGCCAGCAGAGCATCTGCAGATCCCTGAGCCCTGGAGGAACGTTCTACGACTCTCTGTGAGGAGAGCCTGGTGACTTCCTTTCTCCAGGACTCCTAACTGGAGCTGTGCATTACTCCAGTGACTGTCTGCATTGATGGTGCAGGCTGGACCCTCAGAGCCTGTGCTGGCCAGAATCAGCACCATGTTAAGCTCTATCCCACTACTCTCGGCCCAGCCACTGCCTAGAATGTGACCTCCCAGCCACTCCTGGGAACAGGGCAACCCCATTTCAGTCAGAGCTGGATCCTGGCAGTTGTGCTGCGATTTCTGATGACTGTCAATCATTGAACAGTCTCACTCCCTGCATCCTATGGGCCTGCAGACTCCTTTTCTGATGCTATTTGCTGAAAGTCTCTCTCAGGCCTTAACCCTCCACCCCACCCCATCCCACCTCCCCTGCCAGGGACACTTTCTCCTTTTTCCTCAAACTGAAACTTAGGTCCCATGCAGATCTGCTTCCAGGTGGGGAAGTGCCCTTCCCTCCTTGCCCCTTCTCAGGGTCCTCTGTTTTAGAATTCTGTACTGTTGCCCTTCGCTTATTCCTCTCTCAGACCATATTCCCACTTGCTCTGTTGGAGGCACACCATGTGTCTGTGGGGGCTAAACCCAAGGGCTGGTGGTTCTTGAGACTTCACCCAGCACCCCTTGCTGTGAAATGTTTCTAGAACGCCAGACATTCTTGGATTTCTTCCCCCCTTTCCTGTGTCTCATCACCTGGCTTTCTCATCACTGTAAGCCTAATCTCTCTCTTTTTTTTCCCTCCCTTCTAGGCCTCATAAACTGGTGTTCTAACAACTCCAGGAAGCATTTGGGGGGAAGAAAGCAGGCACTTCTGTCTGAAAGAATGTTTCTAAGGATAGGAATGGTGGGGAAGGAGGAGCTTGGGGCCACTGGCCCAGCTTCAGGGTCCACACAGGACTGCTTCCAATGGCTGGGGTGCTCTCCATTACCTTGCTGGGATGTGGAGTTTGGGAAGATCTTCCACCTCAACTGTTTCTCCAAAGCCACCCTCCTCTGTCGGCTGTTCCGTAAACTCCAGCAGAGACCATGGAGCTGGGTGTGGAGAGAGCAGGGTAGGTGGGTGTCATCTGGGGACCTTGGCCTGCAGACATGTATCACCACAGCCTACAGAGAGCCATGTCCCAGTAGGTTTGTCCGACATTAACAGAGGGTGGAAGGTAGACGAGAGGGGAAGTGACAGGAGTCCGGAAACCTGGGTTTAAGCTGTGGCTCGGGTCACATGTGATAGTGTGACCTGTCAGGGTTCTTCAGCCTAAACCCAAAGGTCGGAGGCGATGAGTTCAGGGATCTTCATGTTTGGAGGGGCCAGGAATATGCGTTTCTCACATCCCCTGGAGGATAGGATAAGCTACCCACTGCTTTTTCCCCCCCCCTTTTTTAGCTTTTGCTGTCCTGGAACTCAAGCTAAAGACCAGGCTGGCCTCAAACTCACAGAGATCTGCCTGCCTCTGCCTTCTGAGTGCTGGGATTAAAGGCATGTGCCGTCACCACCTGGCATTGATTTATTTTTATTTTATGTGCATTGGTATATGTTTGTTTTATGTGTATTGATGTTTTGCCTGCATGTATGTCTGTGTGAGGGTGTCAGATCCCCTGGAACTGGAATCAAACAGTTGTGAGCTGCCATGTAGGAGCTGGGAACTGAACCTGGGTCCTCTGGAAGAGGAAACAGTGCTGTTAACCACTGAGTCATCTCTCCCTACACACCACTTCTGCTCCACCTCTTTTGACAATGTGGGGGAGCACTAGCATCTTGCTGAGCAGGACATCATGAAAGATCAGAGCTGTGTCATACTAGAAGCCCTCCATGGGCCATTAGAGAGCAGAGACACAAGCTAGGATGGGAGGGTCCCTTTGCCTGGCCCAAGTTCAACAGAATTCTTCACATGCCCAAGGGACACTCCCTCCCCTTTCCTAACCATTTCTTCGAACAACATTTTTGGTGGGCTGTGGTATAGCTCAGCTGTTGAGACTGCTTGCTTAGCCTACACAAAGCCCTCAATTTGATCCCCAACACCACATAAAATTTGGCATGGTGACCTGATGACATTGTATGTGACATTTCATACCTGCCCTACAGCATGCTGGCCTTTCATGAATGAGGTTCTGGATGTGTTCAGTACTGTGCAGTATCTTTGGGCTCCTGAGCTTGTCTGAGTTGAGAGCAGAGTGTCATCTCTCCAGGTTATATGACCAGAAGGTCTGTGTTAGGAGGGCTTAGGCCAATTCAGGGCCCATTGTCACTAACCCTCTAAGCTCCCTCCCTGATAGACAGCTCCTTTGTCTTTAACAGGGTTCAGCAAGCCTATGAGGCAGGTAGAGTGACACTCAGAACATGCAAATTGAGGAATGGACATGAGTTGAAAGAAGAGGACCAGAAAGAATGCCAACAAGATGAAGGATGAAGAGACTGGGCCATAGGAAATAGCTACCTGAGGCACTAGGAGCAGGGTCACTGATGATGCAGGGATGTGAGCATCCTGACCTCCTCATATGGCTGTCCCTCTTCCAAGTGGACTGGGTGTGGAAGAAGAGTAGACTGGGGATTCCTAAAGCCTACAGGTTTCCAAATAGACTCAGCTTGGTTTGCTTCGGTTTTGGAGTTTGTTTTGGTTTTTGTTTGTTTGTTTGTTTTGTTTTTTAAATAGATTTTCCCTAAGTAACCTAGGCTGTCTTGGAATTTTCTGTACAACCAGCTGACCTAAAATTGCAAGTTCTCTGCCTTGGTTATCTCTAACTCAACTTTTTTAAAGTTACTTTTTTTTCTTTCTTAAGACTTTATTTAACTTTTTTGGGGGGGCATTGGTGTAAAGGCATCAGACCCCCTGGAACGGGAGTTTCAGACAGTTGTGAGCCACTTGTGGGTACTGGGAACTGAACTCAGGACCTCTGGAGGAGCAACCAGTGAGTGCTCTTAACCGCTGAGCCATCTCTCCAGCCCCATCTCTCATGTTTCTAAGGCAGAACCCTTTTTGTGGTACTTTGCCTGTTTCTGATCTATTCCTCCCATAGTTCTCCAGGGATGCAGCCGCTCTCCCTTCATTTGTGATTTACCATCCATTAGGACTCCTCCCCGAGCAACCCAACAGTGGCACTTACATGTTTATCCGAAATTGGTTTTGTGGCTAAGGAGATGGCCAGTATGGTAAGGAGAGTAATGAGGAAAATGAAAAAACCAAAATAGAGGTAATGAAGGCCGCAGATGAACATGGGACACTTGCTGCGTTCCTCACAGGTCGGGTGTCCATAGGAAAACTCAGCCAACAGTCGAAAGACACCAACTGAAGTTCCCAAAATCAACCCCCAGAAGGCACCCTGCCAAAGAAGCCAGACAAGAGTTACACGGGCAGAGGGAGATAAGACAAAGTGGCGTCTTCCTCCCCTTGCTGATGAGCTGTAATGAGAGGACGCCAGACCCTGGCACTCTCTCTTACATCAGACAGGGGACTTAGGAAAAATCGGAAGTGCTTTTAACTGAGACCAGGAATAGACATCTCAACCTGTGCCCAATAAAAAAATTTTATCTTCCCTGTTTCCCTAAGTAGGAACCCAACTCCGAGATGCTCAAGTCAAACCCAGGAGCCACCTCCAGCTCTTCTCTTTCCAAATCCTGTTGGCCTCTGCTTCCAAATGTGTCCAGGATCCAGTCCCTTACCATGACCCTTACACCCATCTTTTCTCATGGTGGGGGTTCCTTGTTCCTAACTGTCCACTGGCTCTGCAGGATCTTCTACTCGAGAATGCCAAGCCTTGTCCTGGACTCTCCAGTGACTTCTCAGGACCTGCCATCAAGACCAAGCCTCACCCCTGCATCATGGCTGACCTCACTACTCTCCACTCATTCCTTCTCAGCCTGCTTCTGCGGCTACAAGCTTCCCACTCTGCTTCTGGCTTGAGTTCTTGCACTTTCCATTTTTTCTGCTTAGAATTCTCCCCACATATTGGAATTTCTGGCTTTGACTCCAGGCCACTTCCTTAACAGTGGTCTCCTGCTGATCTGAGTCCTTGTTTGTCCCACACTCACAGTCCACCCTGCAATCACCATCATCTTTTATATTCTTTTTAAAATATTTAAGATTATTGATTTATGTATTTTGTCCTTATCCATCAGGATCAAACCTCACCCCTGCATGCCAGAAGAGAGTATCAAATCCCGTTTTAGATGACTGTGAACCACCATGTGATTACTGAGAATTGAACTCAGGACCTCCAAAAAAGCAGCCAGGGCTCTTAACTGCTAAGCCATCTCTCCAGCCCTCTTTTAAAAATATTTACTTTTATTATTTATAATTATGTGTATCTGTCTATCTTAGGTAGGGTTACTATTGCTATGATGAAACACCATGACCAAAAGAAGTTGGGGAGGAAATGGTTTATTTGGCTTACATTTCCACATCAGAGTCCATCATTAAAGGAAGTCAGGGCAAGAACTCAAACAGGGCAGGAATCTGGAGGCAGGAGCTGATGCAGAGGCCATGGAGGGGTGCTGTTTATTGCCTTGCTCCTCATGACTTGCTCAACCTGCTTTCTTATAGAGCCCTGGACTACCAGCCCAGGTATAGCCTTGCCCAGAGTGAGTGTCCCCCCCATCAATCACTAATTAAGAAAATGCCCTAGAGGCTTGCTTACAAACTGATTTTATGGAGGATTTTTTTTTTTCAACTGAGGCTCCCTCTTTTCTGGTGACTCTAGGTCCTGTCAAGTTGACATAAAATTTGCAAATGTGTAGCGATATGTAAGTAACACCTTTATGTCTGGCTTTAAGGGAAATGTACAGGAAGGCCTTTGTGTCTGGTTTTGAGAGAAATGATTCAGCAAAGCCTTTGCTATGTTTGAATAAGTCAATAGAGGCTGAAAAATTGTTCTGAGACTGTTTAAGTCTTGAAGAACTGTCTCTTTGGAGGATCTGCTCATAGTACTATGTGAGAGCTTGCAGCTGCACCGACCTGGGTCCTCAGACACTCCTGTCAGACTGGAGTGCTTACTTTTGCTTATGGTTGCTGTAATCAAAGGGGGCTGGGATTTGCATGGGTTGTCTGCTCTCATGGGCAGCAAGAGTAAGATGACTTGGGTGGTTGGAACCTTTCCCCACCCCTATTAACCTTGGATATGTTTGAGTAGAGTAACAGGAATGAGCTTGCTGGGTGTCAAGTTTTTTCCAAGAAGGCTTGAATGAATCCCTTTGCTCCTTCCGCAAGTGAAGGTTTAGCAACCTGGTGAGCAACTCTGTATCCTCTTAACAAGTGAAGCTGTCTCTCACCCCACCCAACCCCATCCAACCCATCCCACCCTACCCTACAGTCTTTTAAATACTCTGTGTTACTAACACAAATACTTATCTGCTCATTTGGGGTCATCTGCCTCCCCCAATTAAACTGCCCACTTTATAAGAGTAAGGACTAGGTTTTGGCCCAAGAGTTGTATCTAGAGACTCTTTCAAGTTTGGATGGGTGTAAGACAGGGTCTGAATGTAGGGAAGCATAACAGAGGAAAGGCTCAGCCTCAGGCCAGGCAGAGGACCCACAGCAGTCACTTCCAGAAGGAGATATGCAGAAAGCAGGTAACTATGCCATCCAAAAGTGGGTAGGAGAAGGGTCTGGAAAAGTGCTTCAAGTTAACAGAGGTTACATATAGGACTTTAGACTCACAAAGATAAAATAGATGATGGAATATTTTCTTCAAATCTTGCTAAATGTTAATGGACTAAATAGTGTTAACTGTGATTCTTATTTGATGACTGTTATGTGATATATTTTGCTATGTTAAGGTTAAAACCCTTCTTTTTATTTAGACAGAAAAGAGGAGATGATGGGAGATGTCATTCTGTATGTGTTTCTCATACTGGTTAATAAATAAAGCACTGTTGGCCAATAAGAAAGGAAGATAGGAGGGACTAGGAGACAAGGAGGAAAGAGGAAGTAGGAAGGAGGAGTCAGTCAGCATGGAGAGACCAGGGAGACCAGATGCCTGCCTCACTCCCCAGTAAGGAGACCATGTGGAAATACATAGAAATGGGTTAATACTTAAGACAGAGCTAGCCTATAAGAAACAAGGAACTGGACAACAGCATAATATCAAAAACAGAGTCTCTGTGTGTTATTTGGGGCTGGCGTGGCGGCGGGCAGAAAAACCGAACTCATTACAAGAGGTAGTGAAAGTTAAACAATATACCTGCAACCTTGAGCCAAGGACAGCAGGAGAGCTTTGGGGATGTCCCAATATCCTCAGGTGTTGTCTTTAGAAAGAGGCAGACTTCCATGAGTGCCTGCCCATCTCTTTCCAAGGAGAGCAAAGTGAAGCAATTCTGGGGACCAAGTTTATCCTCAGACACTATTGCTACTAAATTAAGTCTTTGTGACCTGAGTGGACTGGCAGGTAGTCTACGTGACTGAGCACTTGGGTCTCAATCAGATAGAGCAGCCAAAATATATTCCTGGCAAAGCAAGTCGTCCATGAAGGAAGGGTCAAGGGGGTAGAAGATATTTCAGCAATCGCCAGTTTGGAGCAGCATGGACCCGTGGACTGTGCATGGAAAGGACTGGGTCACAAATGACCTGGGGTATGTGCATGGGAACTTGTGTAAGGCCATGCTACTCATTTCCATTCAGAGTAACAAGAAAGTTTAAGACATGATTCAAAAAAATCTTAAAGACAATTAAAAAAAAGCATGAGAACTCGGACTAATTATGTCTTCAAAGTGTCAGGTCCAAAGGAAATTTCAATTCCCCAAATTATGTCTTCAAAGTGTCAGGTCCAAAGGAAATTTCAATTCCCCAAACTGCAAAAGGTAGTCTAAATATCCAGAAATGAGCTCATCCTAGGCTATAGGAGGGTTTCTGGCAGTTAGATAAAAGACAGCGTTCCTCACTGTTAAATCTCAAACCCAGGACAAATGGCTGAGGTGCCCATTTAACACATTAAATCAGACCTGGCTGCCAGGTTCTCTCAGCATCCCTCAGTTCCTACCTGTTACAATGTATGACTAACATACCCTGCCCCCTACCCTGAACTCTCCAACCCAGAGTGCTGGGCTGCCCTTCCCTTTATCATTTTGGTGACTCATCCATCCTCTTTGGTCCTCCTGGGTGCTCTACCTGGGTGCTCTTCCCTTCTCTTCCCTCTCCCTCCCCTTTCCTCTCTCCCCTTCTCCTCACAGGGCCCAGTTCAGTCCACTCTGGGCTCTCCCAGCTATCTCTCAGCTTTTAAAATCTGTATTTTACAGACTTAAAAAAAAAAAAAAAAAAAAAAAAAGATGTGTTATGTATACAGTGTTCTGTCTGCACAACAGAAGGGGGCACCAGATCTCATTACAGATGGTTGTGAGCCACCACGTGGTTGCTGGGGATTGAACTCAAGACCTCTGGAGGAGAAGCCAGTGTTTTTAACCTCTGAGCCATCTCTCCAGCCCTGTGCTCCCCCCTTTTATCTACAATAAACTTTCACCTCCACCATACCTAGGAGCATTCATGTCCTTTTTACTTTCTGTTTCTTCTTTTCATTCACTCAGGAACTTATGAAGCTGATTCCTCTCTAACCAAAAGCAGTCATTCCCCTTATGACAGTCTGAACAGACGTATGACTACCTGTGGTGCCTATTAGCCTATCAGCTCATGCTGGCCTCCAGACTCCCTCAGTACCACAAATAACCTGTTTGATATTTCAAAGTCCATGCTCGCATCTTAGACCTTCTCACCTCCCCTACCCTAAACTCCCTACAGCTCATGGGCTTCCTTCCCCCTAGCTACGTATTCTCCTTATATCCCTGCTATTCTTGCAATGTTCTGAACTCTTCCACAGTGTGAAGACAGCCCCTTACACCATTCCACCTGAATACCCACCTGCTCATTGACTCTCTTGCAGAATACAGCCAGCAGAAAGACAGCAGTCATGCTTGGTGTCAGGCAGCTCTTAAGAACCTGCATGTACTCAAACAGTGTCTCACTGGATGCTATTTCTATAGTAGGGATCCAGACAATGGTGACAGCAAGTAAGATTATAACAAAAAACCTGTGAATCAAACCAACACTCAGTGATAATTTGAAGATTTTTCTCCTGCAAAAAAAAATACCTATAAATCCTAACTAGATAGCTTTTCCTTAGTTGCTTATATTTATTACTTCTACTAATATTGTTGTAATTATTGTCTATTTAGGGAAAGTTTCATGGCCTGCTGAGAATTTATAGTACATATCTTCCAAACACTGAAGATTATCTTTGTGATAATCAAAACATTACATTATTATATCAAAACTGCATAAAAATAAGCCCCGAGCCACACAGATTAAAAGGAGAAGAAGAAGAAGGAGGAGAAGGAGAAGGAGAAGGAGAAGGAGAAGGAGAAGAAGAAGAAGAAGAAGAAGAAGAAGAAGAAGAAGAAGAAGAAGAAGAAAATTCTATGTCAAGTATCACAGCCTAATTTTCAGGCAGTCATTGACATTACTAACTAATGTGACTGGAACACTTCACCTTCCAGCTACCATGAGCTCCTTTTCAGTGGCTGTGGGCCGAATCCAGGTGTAAATGTTCAGAGTGAACAGGGCACTGGAACTGTTGAAGATGGAGGTGAGTGAGGACATGATGGAGGCACAGACTGTGGACAGCATGAAGCCTTTTAGGCCTGGAAGAAAGAGAAAACATTCCCTGGACTGCCAGCTCTCTGGGCAAGCCAGAGAAGGCCTTGACCTCCTAAGGCACATTTCCAAACACCTTTAAAACATGCAGCTTTTACCTGGAGTGGTATTCCATTTAAGACATTGTGCTACATCTGTCCTTGGTTTGTGATGGGGCAATAGCTTCCTGCTGGGTGCTTAGAGAATAATGGGAGCTACTCTCTCTCTTGGAGGGTTGGTCTGTGTCAGGTCATATCATCCTTACTACAGCCCTGTGCAATGGACACCATTGCGTGTGCCCCAGCTTGGAGAAGTCCTTGCTATAAGCAAGAAATTAAACTCTTCATAGGTGAAGTGTGCTATGGTACCTACCATGAGGCTGTTAAGGTACAGACAAAGTAAGCAGATGAGTTCACACAATGTCCAAAGACAGGAGGCATTTGCCCAACACTATAGAAACAATTTGGTACCACTGCCTGGGAGGCTGCCTGGTGAGGGGGACCGATCTGTTTGACAATTTCTTTGTGCTATCAGGAGATAGTAAACATCTAAAGCTATCTGAAGATGACTAGGGCCTCACCTGGAAGCCCCACACAGCAGTACCCCGACTGACTTTCATAGGCCCTCCACGGCTGGAAGACACAGATTGATCTAGAAGTTGCCCTCCTTCGAGCACTACCCCCAGTCTAAGCCCTGGCTGCTCTAGGCCAGGGCATGGGCCAAGACTCAGGTCAGCTGCCTTCCAGACTGTAGTGTGGTCAGTATTTGCCTCAGTCTGTACTGAAGTTTATGGAAAAGTTGCTCTCCAGAGCTGACACAGACGCTGTTTGCTTTTAAAACATTTATTTCCGAATTTTAATGGAGTCTGGAAAAGAAGGTGAGGTAAATGCCCACCTAATAACGCACATCACCTGACTGCTAGGCCACTGCCTGGCTCTTTAACTAACATCACTGTATGATAAGCAATTTGAGGACAGCGCTGTTGGAACCAATATTCTGAATAAATGAGCAGGTAACATAAATAACACAATCGGTGTGTGTAGGTTGTGCCTCCATGAGGATGTGGAGAGGGAAGAGAGCCAAGGCCTAGGCGCCTACCTGAGTAAACAAAGCTTGTTCCAGTGCTAACCACTCCCAACATGCAGATTGCCACTACAAGCAGAAGGATGGGCCAGCTGGTAAGGAAGCCACTCCGGCATTCCCACTCCTACCCGTCACTCCAGTGGGAGTCATGTAGGTCTTGGTGGAAAGGTCCACTTCTTACCAGAAGGCATCACTCCTATTGCCAGCGCTGGATAAGCCAGGGAACTACAACCGGTTTGTCTGCCACAGAACTTCTGACATTCTGAAGGTACAACACATGCCACTTGATCTGCAGCAAGAAGGAATGTTGGCATCAACATCATGGTTCCGGAGCTCTCAGATCTGAACTCGGGAGAGGGGATGCAGGTTAGGGACCACGTGTGTAAGGGCAGAAGTCCTGGTCCATTGGAGATTTATCCAATTTGTGATCCTTCTACATATTGGAACAAATGGACAAATGGCTGGAACTGAGGATCCTAGAAGTCAAATGACCTGATCCTCCTCCTGACCCAAGGGCAAATCATGGGACCTCTACGAGGTCCCCTCAGATCCCAGTGAGGGGACTGGAGAGACTGCTCAGCTGTTAAGAGCACTGGCTCCTCTTCCAGAGATCCTGAATTCAATTCCCAGCCACCATATGGTGGCTCACAGCCATCTGTAATGAGATCTGGTGCCCTCTTCTGGCATGCAGGCATGCATGCAGACAGAATGCTGTATACATAATAAAAATAAATAAAAATCTTTTCTAAGAAAAAATTTAAAAGATCCCAATGAAGCGTTAAGGAAGTCTGTGAACCACCCATCATGTACTAACATTGGAACCACCCAGAATCTCACACTTTTGCCCCAAGATAGATATGATTTGCCATAATAAATTGGACTCCAAGTCTTGGAGAGGAGAGGGGCCAATTTTCTAATTTATCAAAAAGAAACATCTGTGAGATCTAACAGCACTGCTTGGCTTTTTAAGAACACATAGATAAACATTGAGGTTCCTCTCTATTAAAGCTGGGGGGAAATGGACACAGGTCCAGAAGCTTGTGTCGCAGGGTAGACCACAGGGTGCAACAGACTTAGATATGGTCACTGCTCATGTTACTTGGCATGAAAAAATTGTTCTGCATTCCTCTGGCCTTGTCAAAAGCCCTTGGCAGTACACAGTCCTAGAAGCCACCCACCCTACCTGGGCTGCTAGTTTTTTGTGAACTTAACAGAAGCTAGGATCATCTGGGAAGAGGGAGCCTCAATTAAAAAAAGAAGAAGAAGAAAGAAAGAAAGAAATGAAGGAAGGAAGAAAAAAAATTCCCCATCAGATTGGCCCACAGGCAAACTTATGAGGCATTTTCTTAATGATTGATGGGGGAGGATCTGGCCCACTGTGGGTAGTGTCATTCCTGGGTATGGGAGGTTCTAGGTTATATAAGAAAGCAGGCTGAGCAAGTCGTGAGGGGCAAACCAGTAAGCAGCAGCTTTTCTCTATGGCCTCTGCATCAGATCCCGCCTTTACATTCCCACCTTGAGTCTCTGTCCTAATGTCCCTCAGTGATAAACAGTTATCTGGAAGTATAAGGTGAATAAGCCCTTTCCTCCTTCAAGTCATTTTTAGCCATGGTGTTTGTTTTATCACAGCAATAGAAACTTAGCCAGGACACCACTCTTGTGGCTATAAATACCAGACTCATAACTGTTCCCTTGCCTAATGAGTAAGTAGACTCTTTGCCTGAGAGACAGGTTGAGCTAGCCAAGCACATTGATATGGGGGTGAAATACATTATGGAATTCTAATCACTCATTAGAAGAAGTGGGAGATTTGTTAATAGCTTTTAGTAGAAAGAATGAAGGTCTTTCTCCAAGCCTTTCCCTCCACATCAGCCTCTTCCAAACTGTCTCATATGTTCAGCCTATATGTTTAGGCCTGTGAGAAACTACATCCAAGAGATCCCGGCACAGTGCGTGAGGCACACAGCATTCGGTCTGTGAAGTGGCCCAGCAACCCAAATTCCTGAAGACTGTCCCATAGTTGTGGCTGGGCCTCTGCTGGGGAGGAACACGATGGTCTCATGGGGGAAAAATGCTTCCATCTGCCCTTGCCCTTCTTATCACCTGGGAGTTTCTGTATTGCTGTGCATCTCAAGAGCTTCTATTCAAACACATTCTAAAGAGGAACTTGAGGCAATTCCAATAACTAGTATACCACGGGAGACCCGGTACTTCAAATATCCTCCAGATCTCTAAGACAGCGTGTCAGGATCCAGAATTCACCTGAGAACAAGATGCGGCTGATCATCCCTGGCATTACCATGAAGAACATGGGCAGCAACTTCAGGTACCCATACAAGAGACAGCCACCTTTCATATGAAGCCTGCTCTTTGCTGCCAGGAACCTCTGAACAGAAATCTGCCAGGGAAAGATAAGTAGGTGGAGTCAGTGGTGTGTAAGGTGTATATATGGTTTGAAAACTGACTACTCTGCATTGGGCAACCAATAAAAGTACTCATCCAAGGCTCCGGGAACACTGGAGAAGAGAGGGCAGAAATATGGTTAAGAGTCAAAGGGCTGGCACATCTGCTTTGAGATAGTGTCTTCTATACAGGGCAAGAAAGCTGCACCCACAAAAACCTTAACAATACAGTTAAGCTTAAGCTTAGCCTGCAGAATGATATTCCCAGATGACATGCCAGGGTAGATGGAGGAAATTTCACAAGGCACCACACCCAGATGAAGGGCTTTAAGCAATCAATGGCTATGGAGAGAAGGAGAGCCATTCTTCAGTCCCAAGCCCTCCAATAGGTTATCTAATCCCAGTGGTCCACCCAAAATGCACACACATGTGTGAGCAACATTGGACCCAGCAGGTTATATTTACAAATACATATGTATATGTGTGTATGTGTGTGTGTAACAATAATAATTAAATAAAAGGTCATGAACTGAGAGGGAGGTGGGGGACATAGGAGGAGTGGGGAGGGGAGAGAGGAAGGGGTGGAAATTAGCCAGGCGTTGGTGGTGCACGCCTTTAATCCCAGCACTTGGGAGGCAGAGGCAGGTGGATCTCTGTGAGTTCAAGGTCAGCCTTGTCTACAGAGCGAGTTCCAGGACAGCCTCCAAAGCAATACAGAGAAACCCTGCCTTGAAAAACCAAACCCAAATAAATAAATAAATAAATAAATAAAATACAGTACTCATGTATAAAATTCTCAAAAAAAAAAAAATTAAAGGCATAAAAGATACCAGTAATCTATAAGAAAGAAATTCCCCCAACCTTCAAAGTACATGAAAATTTCATATAAAGGTAAAGTCTCTGTGGTAGTTTGAAAGAAAATGCCCCCCAAAGGGAGTGATACTATTAGGAGATATGACCATGATGGATTAGGTGTGGACTTGTTGAAGGAAGTGTGTCACTGTGGGGCAGGCTTTGAGGTCTTCTATGTTCAAGATGTGCCCAGTGTTACAAACCACTTGCTGTTGCCTGCAAGATGTAGGACTCTCAGCTCCCTGTTCAGCACATCTGCCTGCATGCTACCATGTCCCACCATGATGGTAACGAACTGAATCCCTGAAACTTTAAACTAGCCCCAATGAAATGTTTTCCATTATAAGAGTTGCCATGGTCATGGTGTCTCTTCACAGCAGCAGAAACCTTAACTAAAACAGAAATTGGTACCAGGGACTGGTCATGATTTGGACAGTCTCCAAATCACAACAGCTAGAGAATAGTTTAAAGGGGTATTATCAAAGTTAAAGTATTATAAACACTTAAACAAGGATAAATCTCACTGTTTATATCAACTGTGGGGGGGGGGGATACTATTGAGGCAACAAATACAATTTAGAAGGCAAACCATGAAGAAGCCACAGTGGCCTATGTCCACAGGGACATTAAAAGACAGTCACTTCATTGACCTTGCATTTAATTACCTGATCAGCACACCCGTAGAATAAAGAGACAGTAGTGGCGCCTAAGATGAGTCCAGGCCAGGGGATGTCTCCAGAGATACCACTTCGGAAGATATGGAAAGCATCCTGACGAGGCATGTAACACTGTGGCTTGGCAGTCCAATTTCCCTCTTGGGTCCTACTTGGGATGGCTTGGAAGTACTTTTTCACCAGCCCCCGATATCCTCCAACTTCACGAAAAGCTTTAAAACAAACAAACAAAAACCATGATATTTACCAGTTCCTTGAAGAGTACAGTGAACAACACAACTAAGAAACCAAGACTGGTTATAAGACGCAGTGTGGCCTGCTGGCTCTCACTGTAAAATGTGACAGAGTAACACACTCTCAGTACCCTCATGTGTGCAAGAAAAGACTAGCTCTTCTAGGGGAAAGAAATTCATTGAGTTATGTGCCTAGAACCCCACCCCCTTTATCTGGCTTCAAACCTCTCTTTCTAAGGTGTGTGTGCTTTAAGTAGAATGAATCATAGTGTCCCCTTGTCTTCTGGGGGACCCTGGCTTACTGACATTCCCTGGCTCCTGATTACCAACCAGTAAGTGGAGAATACACATGAGCCCCCTGCTGGACTACCCAGAATATGTTCTAGAATTCTACTGAAGGTGTACTATTCCCTTCCACTGGGTTCCACTTAGTGATATGTCTTAGAGGTCTTTTTATCTATGTGGTCCCTCAATCCAGCCATACCTAAAGGTAATCTGCTCCTGGAATTTTCATCCATAAAAGCTAAAAGTACTTATTTTTTTAGGCAGGATTTTTCTGTGTAACAGTCCTGGATGTCCTGGAACTCATTTTGTAGACCAGCTGGCCTCAAACTCATTGAGAACTCCCTGCCTTTCCCTCCCAAGGACTGGGATTAAAGGTATGTACCACTGCTACCCAGAAAAAGTACTTATTTCTCACCAGTTTTTAACTAAAATTTTATCATTAATTATCTAAAGAGGGCTGGAGAGATGGCTCAGTGGTAAAGAGTACTGCATGCTCTTCCAAAGGACCAGGGTTCAATTCTCAGCACCCATATGGCAGCTCACAACTGCCTGTAACTCCAGTTCCAGGGGATCTGCTACCTTCATATCAATACACATAAAATGAATTTAAAAAAAATTATTTTTAAAAGTTATCTAAAGAATCTTGATTTTAAAATGGATTAATATTCTTTTTCCTTAGATGCCAATAAAATGTTAACACATCCTAGTTAAACTTTCCTTCAGAACTTATGTCCTAGGTATTATAAAATCTTAACATTAAAGTAGTTATATTTTAGTAGATATCTACTAAAACATCTACTGTGTTTTAACTGTTTTCTCTTGGCATGTAAAAGCATGCTGCCTTGAAACAGACTGTTTTTTACATGAATTATGTCTATTTATAAATAATACTAGTCAATGAAAGAGTATAAAATTAATAAAAATCAACAAAAATATCATATCATAGCATTTACAGAAAGTAAACCCATGTCCAATAAAAAAGACAAAATACAAAATTGTAACAAGCAAATATCTTTATGGACATTGGATAATTTTAAAACATTTATAACAAGAAGAGAGGAAATAAAAGGTGATAAGTTTGAACTCAAAATTTGAAGTTTACAACACAAATTACACTAACACCTCTTAGACCTTAGACCGAGGACTAGGGAGATGGCTCAGTGGATAAGAGTGTTTCTTGTTCATGCAGAGGTCTTGGGTGCAGATTCCCAGCACCCATGTGAGAAGCCAGCTGTGTACCTCTTTGCCTTTTGACTTTCTGTGATGGTTTCCATTTCCTTTCTCAAAAGGAAGCTTTGATGAAGAGTAAAAGTGACCCTTGTCTCTGATGTAAGGATTAGTGTTTAGAATGTAGTTGGAAACTAGACTGCTTTGAGGCAGTGGCAGCGAGAAGTTCTTCTCTAGGGTCCATGGCCTCCCCAAACATAAAAAGTGGGCTACATTTTTAGTACTGTCATGAATTCCCTCCTATTAAGTGGGCCATAAGTCTAGCTAGGTGTCCGTTGGTTACCCCCAAGATATAAGTGCCACTATTGCCTTTTGGGGGTATCTTGCCATTCTTGTCATTTTTGAGGTCCATACAAATTATAGCTAGGTAATGTCAGAACACAGACAAAAGGATGAACCATGGTGAAAGATGCCTTGGGGAACTGAGAGAGGCTCCCGGAAAAAAAGACAAGTACCTTTTACCTCAGGTGCATTTTGTTCCCTGGATTGTTCTTGGATGTAATTTCATGCCTCCTATACAAACACTTACATTCAATTTATAAGATGTGTTGTTTATTCCTGTTGAACGTCTGAACAGAACTACAGAACCCAATCTGGTCGGTGTACCCTGAATCAGGAGACAGCCTTCTGCTTTGCTTTCATGCTTGCCCAGATCTAATCTATAGTACGAGTCAGGCAACCCTGTTTAAACTGGTCTGTCCTGAGAAGGTTCTAGGAAAGGGCTGCTCTGTCAACATTTACTATGTGCTTACTGATGTTTATTTACATGCTTTTCTGAACTCAAGCAATCTTCCTTGGATCAGTGCGTTTTTTTGTTACATTCATGTATAAAATTACACTGAGCCTGAAGTAAGGTTGCCTACAGTATTGTTCTGTAGTCCACCCCATTCTTTCAGGTTCTCGGATCCCAGGTCCAGCAGACAAGATCTGCATGGGCCAGCTGGAAAGTTTACAGGCAGGACTATTGATAACTTTCCCCCCTTGTCACCTTGCATAGTACCTTCTAGTATGCAGGGTGCCTAGCCCCTATTGATAGTGGTCCCTGCACAAAAGCAAACCCACCTGGGCGAAGAAGAATGAAAATCCAGTGCGGATCTGGATCAGACTTTGGGGAGTCTAATAACAGGCCGTGTATTCCTGATGTACTTAATCCTAGTATAATTTGAGGGAAAAGTTTCCAGGTGTAATACAACTGCCAATGCACAAGAAAGTAGGATTACATTGAAACTCAACTCAGGGTACATGTCATTTCTTCCAAGAAGATGGGTTCCAGAGATGGGCTGCCTGTACTAGCTTAATGGCCTAAGGGTCTGGCCTGGTCTGGGTCTCACAAGAAGTCATTTTGAACTATTTACTTCTGCTGGTCCTGGCAATGGGAGCTTGGAGGAGCCTCTGGCTATCAGAGTCATTTAGATTATTAGCCACCTCTGGTCCTGGTTATAGGAGCTTGATACGGCCTGGCCCAACAGATAAGCACAGGTCGGCCCCTCTGTTAATCTCTCCAGATTCTTAGCTTTCTGGATGAAAGAACAGGTTTTTCATGCTTCCCAATGGAAAGACAATCCTGTGTGCTTAACATTCCTATTTTCTCTGGATATCTGTGGGTGTCTGGGCTCCCAATAGATATGCCTATGAGCAACCCCTAAACCTAAGGCTCAAGGGACATCTCAGAAGAAGGCGAAGAAACATTGAAAGAACCCAAAGACAGCAACATCTTCAGTGAGATAGTGTCTTCTATATAGGGCAAGGAAGCCGCACCCACCCATGAAATCTCAACAGTATGGCCACCTAAACAAGGCCTGCACCATGACAACACCAGTTGGCATGCCTGTGAGGATGTGGAAAATAAGACTAATTTACTTTCTAACCCTGCTCAGGCAGTACCTGATGTTTTAAGACTTCAAGAATTTTCTTCATCTAATAGGATAAAAAAAATAATCTAATTTCTCAGTTTTGTTTGACTTTTCGGTTCCAAAGGTCAAAGTTCCACCTCTAGATGAGTGGCTACAGGCAATTAATGGATGCTGAGAGAGGGAGAGTCAGTCTATTCCAAGGCCCCTGGTAGATGACCCAATCCTATTCAGTCAGCCTTAAACACAGATGCATATGACAACATTCTTATGTTTACACATTTACATATACAAGCATGTGAGAATAATAAAGAATAAGAGGGATGAACTTGAGAAGGCATGTCAGGGGACACAGTAGGAGCTGGAGGGAGAGAAAGGAGGAGGAAATGATCAAATACAGTACTCATACATGAAGTTCCCCGAAAACAATAAATAAAAGCTGTAAGAGGCAGGTGTGGCCATGTGACCCGGACTTCTAGGGCTTGCTGTCTAGATTGCCTATGGTGAGGGGAGTTAGAGTTGCGAGTCCCACCGCAAGAAAAAAGAGCGGAAAGTGCTAGAGTGGAATGACAGACATTCACTCAGAATGAGCGCTCATCCGGGCTCTCCCCACATCCACGCACATGCGCACATACCACACAGAGCCTGTGGCTCTTAGCCTGAAAGAACACATTCATTTATTTCTACAGCGCCCTTTACGTCATGGGCCGAAAGACAGTTCTGGAAAGGAATAGAGGAAGCATCACAAACAAGTAATTCATTAAAAAAGGAAACTAAATTAACTGGAAAGTGCTCAATCTTACCCTACCTGAAGACTAAAAAGTAAAACAACATCGAGACTTTTTTTTTTTAGCCTATCAAATGAGCAAAACCCTCAAAAATGTCACTCCCTGGCTGGAGCAGGGTTGAGAAATACAGTTGTGGGGCTGGAGAGATTGCTTGGTGGTTAAGAGCTGTTCTCCCACAGGATCAGGGTCCAATTCCCAGCACCCACATGGCAGCTCACAACTGTCTACAACTCCAGTTCCAGGGAATCTGACACTTTCACACCAATGCACATAAAATAAAGTTTAATAAATTAAAAACTTTTTAAAAAAGAAAGTAGGTATAGGGGAAAAACTTGTTACAACTCAAGGTCACTCATGATATGAAGGACCCAGACCCTCACCCAGTCCCCATGGCAGCCAGGACAGGCTGCAGAAAAGACCCCAGAAGAAGTAGGACCCTGACTCAGCAGGATGTGCTGAGGCCCCACCCCACCCCCACCCCACATACCTTGCTGGACCTTGCCCTAATTACTGGGAATAAACCACCAGATACCCTCTTTGTAGTAAGTAACCAATCAGAAGTTAGTTGGCGGGCTTTGGATGTGCTCTACTGATAATGGTGGAATGCAGTAGGTAGCAACAACCCAGGCCCTGGGATGGCTTCCAGGCATAGCAACCTTTCTGCAACTGCAGCTGCAGCTGACCAATCAGGTTCCCCCAGCCCAGAGGTGCACCAATCCTGAGACTGTTACTATGCAACTAGCAGACTCCCAGACAGCCCCCTTGCTCTACCCCCAGTATATGCCCTGTCCCTCTGCTGCTCTGAGTCTCTCCTACTCCACCCACTGTGACTGTGTTGGAGTAGGAGGACCTGAGTTAACTCGTAAATTAAAAAGACTCTTTGCTTTTGCTTTGGACCTGGTCTCTGGGTGGTTTGGGGGGTTCAGAGTCTGGGCACAACAGATATACAGCATGAGCAAAGTAGGAACCACAAGACTGCAAAAGGCTGTGTGACTACAAACAACTTACAGCTAATATTGAATAGTGAAATGTATAATGTCTTCTCTTTGAAGCTGGGGTAAGACAAGGATGCCTGCCCCTTCACTCTACTGCATCCTACACATCAGCTATTATTTCCACTCTAGTTTACTACATACTTAATTCTTTAGGCTGTGCTTTCTGTAAAGGCCACTTTGTGTGAGGGCCAGACCTTTTGGATGGGGTGTGTGTGATTTATTGGTGAAACAATCATGTAGATCTATGTTACAACATGGGATGTGGTGCAGTTGTGATTTGCGTGTGTAGAATCTCACTGCTGGGAATGGATCTTCTGCTGACCTTGACAGGCAGATTTGAGTGGGCAAACGAAAGGGGCTTCCAGCTGGGGAACAAGGATGGCATGGCTGGGGGTGGGGAGCATGCTGGACGACAGCTCTGCAGATTTCACCAGCATTTTGTCACTTGACTCCTCTCGTGGGCAGTGAGGTTGCCTTCAGAACTTTCAGCATGACCTCTGAGTGCGCTCTTGGGCTCTGAGGAGTTCCACCACTTCATTCGTAAGATGAGGCAGCTGACGGCCCCCATGTAACCCTAGATTCAAAGATGGCACCTCTGTGGCCCACTTACTCACCATAACACATTAACAAGACTGAGCCCAGAATCATAATACCAGCTTGTAAGGTCTCAACATAAGCCACAGCTGTCAGGCCACCTGGAGAGGAAGAAGAAATGAAAGGAAGTCACATGTACTTCCCCTTACAGCAGCCTCTCTGTATGCCCTCCCCCCTCCACAGCCACTGCTCTGCAAGCCCCTCCCGCACAGCCACCTGCTCCCTACACCCTCCCCTCACTCCACCTCCTTTCAGATTTCTCATCCATTTAAACTTGCTTTGCCTAACAAATCCTGTTTTCTCTCTTTACTGTTCTTCATGGGCTTTTATAGGATACTGGCTTTTTTTTTTTTCAGTTTTGCCAATTTTGTTGAACCAATAAAACTCCAACTAATAATAATGAAGTTAATTCTGAAGTTATACACGTGATACTGTGTAAGAAAACACACTGTCCTGTAGCTATAAATAGGTTTTTAAGATGCCATGAAAATGAAGTTGTGAATTGTTAACATGTTAATACATGCTCATTTATTTCAGGTGTGTTTGTTCCTTCTTTATATGCTCACAGGATATCACCCATCCTCAGACAACAACAGAAGACGCATCAAAGCAGTAGAACGTTTTGACTTCCTAAGCCCCAGTTTTTCTTTACTCTCCATGCTTTTCCATTGTCCTAATCAAATGTAGTCTCTTTTCATCCCAGAAACTCCGTCTGGAAGTAATCATCAGTACTGTCCCTGGTCTCCACCAGCTGGAGAGCACCTTCCCTGAGCCCCGCCCAGTTTTAACAACCCAAACTGTCTCCGAGCATCACCCAACATCACCAGGAAGAAAAACCCAATTTAGACTCCTCACCACTATGAGCAACTTAGCGACAACTTCTGTCCCTCTGATTAGCTCTACCTGACCTCTAGTCATACTATGAGTAGAAGAAAATGAGGGATGAGAGCCCCGACCCTAGGCAGAGGCTGAATCCATGAGACCTGCCTTTCTAACAGATCCCATCTGAAGGCTTTGCCAGGAGGCCTCCTCAAGGGCCTGCCCTTGCTTTCCCCTCATTCACCTTGTATCCTCCCACTCTGCTACCTGGTAACCCACAGTGGCATGCCCCATTTTGTGATAAACATGATCACTGCTGACTTATCACTCTTCAAAGAGATTTTTCCAACCCAGTGTGATCCCTGGTGGTACCTCTGCCTCCATCATACTTCCTGGGATCAACAGACTTTGGGAAAATTTGGCAGCTCCTAGGACTCTGCTGAGAGTTTGTGTCAGTGTAAATTCATGTGTGCTTGGAGCTGCCTCACCTGTAATGGTATAAATGGCAGTAATGGTGAGCACAACCAGCATTGTCTGGTAAATATCTGTGTCCCAGACCATCTTCAAGAACATGGCACCAAAACCGATCTCCATCTGAAATGGGCACAAGGTTAGCAGCTGAAGCCTCATGGCCAATAGAATCAACAACCACCCAGGAAAGAAATGAGTCTTGGAAGCTACATAGAACAGGTGGCCTCTGGGCAGCACCCAGCCACTAATGGACGCCTAGAGAAATCTGCTCAAATTCTGTGCCCTCTGAATTCAACCAAAGTTAGTACCTCCAAGGGCTTGGGTTAACCAGAGGCACCCAGTTAACACTACCTAGCCAACTCTGCTGCGGAGTCTTGGAGTGGGGGTTATTTTCAGAGAGGCTGTTGCATGTGGTTCTGCAACTAGGAAAGACCATGGGCTTTTTTTTTTCCCCTGTAAGCATTTATTCTGGAAAATACCTTGTGTTATCTTTGCAATTTCTGGAGACTTTTAATTCTTTGTACTTTTAGAACACTACCAAGTTCACTTGAATCCATATATTTAACAAGCTCTGGGATTGGCAAACTTTTTGTTCAAGACTACACATTAAATATTACAGGTTTTGAAGGCTATACACCACACTGGTTCTAGCTTTTACAACCCTTTAAATTAGATATGAAAATCAGTCTCAGCTCAAGAGCTACAAAAAGTAGTCTCACTGGCCTGACCTGCTGACCAGATCTGACATACCCAGGCTGAGCGGACACTGGCTTTGAGGCATCCTGCACGTAATTTACCTGGCTGACCTCCCAAATCAGGGATAAAATGGGCAGAGATTCATCCAAGCATTTATTCCCCCAAATGATTACTGTGGCTCCATGATGCTGTAGACACTCTGCAGTATTCAGAAGACATGAGGAATGGCCAAGCCTAGCTTCTGCCCTCACTGAGCTTATGTTGAATAAACATGGCTCATTTTCAAATGCCATTCATTTGCTTAGTGAAAACCATCTATGCTGTGCTATTTGTGCAAAACGTGTTCTGGGGAGGCAGGGGTGGAGGTGGGGGCTGCAGAAAAGACTCACAGTCTCCGGTCACTTGAATGGAAGTGGAGAAGACACGAAATAAGCAAGCACACCAATAGATTGCTTTCACATGACGGGAACCATTATAAAGAAAATAACAAAGAAACACGCAGTAGAGACAACAGGGCACATCTGTGGGATGCACTGCCACAGTTTTGCTTAGGTGACACTCCCTCCCCATCTTTCCTTGGAGGAGCAAGGTCGCCTCTTTGGAGGGGCATTCCAATGAAACGCCTGGTTGATCTCTACTCCATGTGCAGGGACTCACTGAGATCCTGATGAAGATGTAAACCAGTAAGAAGGAGAAAGAGAAGCACAGCTGGATCCGGAGGCTGCCAAACCTCTTCCTCAAATACTCCGGCAACGTCACCACCTGCACCAGCAACAGACAAGTCACTGTCACAGGGTGAGTGGTAATGAAAGACAAAAAAGTAAAGTTAAAGAAACCCCCCACTTGAAATGAAGGACAGACTAACCTGGAAAGCTAACCCAGACCAATATCTGTTCCTTGGAATTTGCTAACTTCCCCTCACAAGGCCCTGAGATAACAAGATACCAAGAATTCACACTGCCCCTCCTTTCTTGTGAGTCAGCAGGTGGTGAATAGGGTTGTTAAGAAACAAAGAGATAACTGTACCTCCGGTTTGCCCAGACAAGATTAATTAGCACACCCTGAGGCCCTAAGGTCTGTTGACCCTAATAGGGAGACCATCCGGCCTCAAAGGGTCGCATACTCAATGGACAGAGGGTCCCACCCCCTCCCTAAGCTTGTGGGTTTTGCCTTTAAAAACACCTGTGCCTGGGGTATGAGGCTTCTCTCTAGCCTGCGTGTTAAGGGAGCCCATTTGTGCAAACGTTTCCTGTTCATTAAAGCCTCTTGTGTGTTGCAGCAACTGGACTGGACATTGAGTTCTTGGGGGTACCGACCAAAACTAGGAGACTCCTCATCCTGAGGGTCTTACAGTAAGAGGCTGGTCACTGGATGGCCCTTCCTCACAGTGTTTCTGTAAAGAGATGCTGCCAGATGGTGGAGATAGCCCAGGGATACAAGATGTGGGGGCACATCGTGATTGGTACCAGTGGAGATGGAGAACAGTAAAGATGGAGACAGGACATCTATCCTCCAGGAGCTGAGATTCCGGGCTCTGCCCGACCTTAAGAATGCAGAATGAAACCCAGAAAACTGGAAATGTGCAATTATGATACATTACTCATTATGGAGCCATGCTTTGTCAAACATGGCTGGCAGGAGATAGAACCTGACTATGCAGTCAGTTCTCAGCCACCTCTGGGCGAACACTCCAGTCAGATGGCAGCGCCCCTAAGCATCCTGTTTTCTACATCATCTCGGGCGGGCAGTGTGCGCCATGAGCACAGGGTCTGAGCTCACAGTGCTCACAATGCCCTTGGCCCCAACAGTCCTTGGCTCAAGTGAATCACTGAGAGGATATTGCCTCACTTTGTCCTGGCTAATACATAGCTCTGGTCCTACCTACCTGCATTTGTGTGTGAGCGCCCACTCAGACTGCAGCTGCTCAACAGAGACAACTCCTCATGGGGACCAGCACAGCTGCAGGCTTCCTTCTCTTTGTCTTTACTTGGTTTTATGTCATACTCTGCCATATGTCAAGCATTCTCCCAGCAAAGTTCTAAACATCCTCAAGATGTTTCTAAGTTGATGTTTGGGCTTCGTGGTGACCCCCAACCATAAAATTGTTTTTGTTGCTATTTCTTCACTGTAATTTTGCTACTGTCATGAATCGTAACATACACCCCATTTTCTGATGGTTTTCCACGACCCCTGTGAAAGGGGTTCACCCCAGGGTTGAGACCCACAGATTGAGAAATACTGGTTTAGGTGCCTTAAACAACAGGTTAACTGCTGTCAGTTGTAGAGGCTACACGTTCACGGAGTCAGAAGGTCTGCCCCCTCCCCAGGGCTGAGAGACACATTTTTCCAGCTCATGCTCGTAGACTTGTCAAAGACATTCAGTGTGGAGCTTAGCTAATCTAGCATTCTATAGGGTACACCACAGCACACACTTCTATCTGCCTCTTAGCTATCCTAGTGCATGCTGCAGATAGTTTTTCAACATTTCTGTTTATAATGTTCTGACATCTTTAAAAGAAATCTTTCTAGGGGCTGGAGAGATGGCTCAGTGCTTGAGAGCATTTGTTGCTCTTACAGAGGATTTGGGTTCAGTTCCCAACACCAGCTGGTAGCTCACACCCATCTGGAACTCCAGTTCCAGGGGATCCAATGCCTTCTCCTGGCCTCTTTGGGCACCAGGCACACATGTGGTGTACATGCATACATAGAGGCAAAGCACTCAAACACATAAAAACAAAACAAAAATGTAAAGAAGAATTGTTTCTAAGTCTTTCTGTTTGGGAATAACTGCCCTCCGCAAGACTAGCCAATCTCCACAGGTAACAGAGGGCCCAGGCCAGAGCATTAGCATTGCCAGCAGGTTAACCAGTCCAGAGCCTGACCTCCTCACCCAGCCTGTGTACCTGGAGACAATAGTCCTCTGCTGTAATCATCTCAGGACCAACACAAGCCTGTTGGAGTTAGTCCAAAGCTGTTGATTCTGCTGTGCCTTGCCTTTCCCGTAGAACCCCAACAAAGGCCTGGCCTCGTTCGCATCTTCTGCTTCCTGATGGCACTGATGTCTCTTCTTCGTGGGTGTGTGTGGCAGCTTGTCTCTGGGCCCATCCTATCTTTGGGACCTTCAGGTATATATAGCACTCCTTGTTTTTCTTGGGCCTCTCCTGTTTCTCCTCATATGACTGAAACCCACTAACTAGCTCATGAGAGACTAGAAGGAGGGAGGAGTCAGACGTTGTGCTTGGTTTAAAGCTAGCATTTGTTGTAATTAAGGACAAAAATCTTCTCCTGAGATTATTCCCATTAGGGGAGGTGGCGTTTTGTTTTTGTTTTTGTTTTTGTTTTTTTTTTTGTTTTGTTTTGTTTTGTTTTTTCTAAAGCATTAGTTCTTTTTATTACGGAGTTTTAAGAGTTTTTCAAAAAAAGGATATTTTCACTTTCTGTGGACCCCTTCACACTACCCCTTTAGTCCATTCCCATTTCTTTGTGTCAGCTGCCACTACCTAGAAACACTTGCTACCTAGGACCCGTGAGCTCAGTCTCAAGACGGACTCAGGCCATTTCCACTGTCCTCTGTCACAATCTTTCCACTCTCTTCCTGTAGCAGAATGCTTACAGGGGCCTCTCCTCTCCATTGCCTTCATTCTTTGCTGACTCCCCTAAACCTTTTCTCACCCCGATGAGCACAGCACACACATGGTGCACATACATATGTGTAGCCAAAATAAATAAATAAATAAATAAATAAATAAAACAATTAAAAAATAACAACAAAAAAGAAAAGAAACGGGTGGTGGTGGTACACGCCTTTGATCCCTGCACTCAGGAGGCAGAGACAGGCAGATCTCTGTAAGTCTGGTAAGTTTGAAGCCAGCCTGGTCTACTGAGTGAGTTCCACTAAAGCCTCCTAAGCTACAGAGAAGTCCTATTTCAAAAAACCAAGAATTTTAAAAAAAGAAAAGAAAATGAATATACAACATATCCAAATCTAGAGACATAATGAAGGAGGTTCTAAAGGAAAGTTCATAGTATAAATGTCTACACATTAAAAAAAATAAAAATAAATTGAAGAGATCTCATATTAGCAACTCAACAGCATACCTGAAGCTCTGGAACAAAGAGAGGAAATAACACTCCAAAGGAGTAGACAGCAAGAAATAATCAAACTCAGGGCTTACATCGATAAAATGGATTTTTAAAAAATACAAAGAATCAAGGAAATGAAGAGTTAGTGCTCTGAGAAAAACCAATAAGATTGGCAAACCCTTAACCAAATGGAATGGGACTAGAGAATGGAAAGGGAAGATCCAAATCAATAAAATTACAGACAAAAGGGGGGCATGACGGTAGACAATGAGGGAACGCAGAGAAGAAGGGGGCCATCGTAGCAGACAACGAGGAAGCCCAGAGAAACATGAGGACATACTTTCAGAATATGTGCCCCACCTAACTGGATAAGCCTAAAAGAAATGTATGTATGACTTACCAAAGTTAAATCAAGATTGGATAAGCAACTTAGACAAGCCCCAAACCCTTAGTGAAATAGAAGCAGTAATTAAAATCTCCCTCACAGGGAAAAAAAATGGGTTCAGGGCAGAATTCTACCAGACCTTCGAAGAAGAATTAATGCCAACACTACTCAAATGACTCTGCAAAAAGAAACAGAAGGAGTGTTACCTAACTCTTTTTATGAGGTCAGTTGCCCTAAACCACACAAAGATCCAGCAAAGAAAAAAAATTACAAAGCAATTTCCTTTATGAACATAAATGCAAAATTTCTCAAGAATACTTGCAAAGCAAATCCAAAAACTCTTTTAAAAACCAGATTATATAATACAATTAAATTGGTTTCATCCCAAAGATACAGGGATGGATCAACATACTGAAATCAATAAATGTAACACACCACATAAATAGACTAAAAGAAAAAAAATATGATCATCTTACTAGGTGTAGCCTTTGACAAAACCTAATATCCCTTCATGATATAAGTACTGGAAAGATTAGGTATACAAGGGCCATATCTGAGCATAATAAAGGTGATTTACAGCAAGCCCACAAGCCAACATCCAACCTCAACAGAAAGTCAAAGCATTTCCACTTAATAGGAATAAGAGAAGGATGTCCACTCTCTCCATACCTATTTAACATAGTATTTGAAGTCATAACTAGAGCAATAAGACAATTGAAGGAGATCAAGGAAAAGAAAGAATCAAATCACCTTTATTTGAAGATGATATGATTTTATACATCATAAATAACCCTCAAAACTACACCAGCTTCTACACTTTCAGCAAAGTATCTGTAAATTCCCAGGTAGTCGGGTAGTTGCTTGTGTCTGTCTACCCAAGACAGAATGGTATATTTTAGGTATCTGTAAATTAGGGAAGTCAGTGACAGGTTCAAAAGACTGACAGTATAATCTGTCCTTTAGGATGCTTTTACTACACAAGCAACCTTTATTTTTTTCAAAAAAAAAATATTATAAACTATAGAGTAACTCACAATGTACACTTACCTCAGCCTTGCTATAGATAGGAACAAATATCCAACCAAGAACAAAGACCATAAAGATAGTCTGAAACCAAGAAAAAGCAGAATTAATCAGGGGCCCATGTGTGTCAATTTCCTAAAAGAGATGCAGGTTCAGGTACTGTCTGAAGATCTCTCTCTCTCTCTCTCTCTCTCTCTTTCTCTCTCTCTCTCTCTCTCTCTCTCACACACACACACACACACACACACACACACACACACTTTAATGCCAGCGTCATCTTCCTCCTATCTGGCTGATCTAACATTTCTTTGTTCACTGTATTCCCTATGAACTAACGAGAATGAAAAACAGCATAATCCTTTTGAAAAACCAAAGACTTCATGCTCTTCATCTCTACTTTTCAAGACATCTCTGATAGTCACTTGAGGTTGAGAGCAAGCTTTTGTGTTTGTGAATCTTCTTTGGACAAGGATCAAGTGATCAGTTGCTAAGGAGTATTACTTACATTCCACTCAAGGGCCCCAACAGCAACTCCTGAAGCCGCACCTATCCCAGCCATGCCCATATAGTGGCCACTGCCGATATTTGCAGAATAAATGGAAATGCCCATCTGAAAATCAGAAGATGAGACTGTGTCAGAGCCCTTGTCACACATAACAAGAATTCATGTTAATGGGCTGAGAGTGGGGCTCAGTCATAGAACACTCGCCTAGTGTCATGGTTGGGGTTTCTATGCTGTGGCCAAACACCATGACCAAAAGCAAGTTGAGGAAGAAAGGGTTTATTTGCTCAATCTGCTGGTGACCCGGAGTTCTGTAAGAAAGCAGATTGAGAAAGCCACGAGGAGCAAGCCAGTAAGCAGCATCCTCCATGGTCTCTGCATCAGCTCCTGCCTCCAGGTCCCTGCCCTTTTTTAGTTCCTGTCCTGACTTCCTTTAGTGAGGAACCACAATGTTGAAGTGTAAGCTGAATAAACCCTTTCCTTCCCAACTTGATTTTAGTCATTGTTTCATCACAGCAAGGGTAACCCTGGAAGCATCTAAAAGGAAAGTAGCTAGTCATTCCCATGAGGGATTTTTCTTGATCTGATTATTTAAAGCAGGAAGTGTGAAAGACACTTTCTGGTGGCATCTCAGGTAATGGACATGGCAGAGGGAACCCTTTGCTGCCTGCTCACCCTCACCCCCTCTAGCAAGTCCTTTCCTGTTGCTACAGCCTTCTTTTGGGGGATTCCAACATGGACAGAAGACCAGGAGCTCTACAGGAACCCTCCAGGCCTTCAGCACCAGATTGGGACTACTGAGAACTCCAGCTCCATAGACCAAGACACTCCGGGATCCTCAGACTCTCCAGAGTGAGACAGCCATTGTTGGACTGCCTCGTGTCAGCCTATCTAACAAATCGTATACATATACATACATGCATACATACATATCAGTTCTGTTCTTTTAGAGAGAGAACCTTAACAAATACAATAGTCGAATCACTATTTAGCATGCAAACAATGATTCTATCGTCCCTTTGCTCCTTCCATCCAGCACCAAGCTATGCTGTACCACTACTGTTGCTCCCTCTACCCTGAACACCCCACACTCTGCCTGCCTGGAAAGGGCATACTGCACCTCAAACCCAACATGCATGACTCTGCCTTTAACAGATCCTTTCTGTGTCGCTAAACCCACAGGCCCAAGTTTAGCTTTCGTCTGTGTTTGGCCTAGGTACTTCTCAATAGACCTATTCACTATAATGCACTGTAACTAGTTTAAATATGAACATTGGACTGGTGGTGGCTCGATGGGTAAGAGTGCTTGTTGCAAAAGCGTGGGTGCTGAGTTCAAACCTCAACAACTGCACAGAAAAACAGGTGTGGCTGCTGTGCTTCTCTACCCTAGCACTCTGGGGAGCAGACACAAGAGAATTCCCAGGAGCTCACTAACTGCCAGCCTAGCTCCAGGTTCAGTAAGAGTCCCTGTGTCAAAGGCAAAGAGCAAAGAAGCAGGAACACTCAGGGTCCTTCTCTATGTACACACACAGGTACTTACACACCTGCACACACAATTAGAATTTTTCAGATGCAGTCTACTTCCATTCATGTGACAGAGTTAGGAAAGAAAAGACTTAAGACACTAAATACATCATCAATGAAATACAGTTGGTAGTTTATTGCAGCGATTGTTACACCAGCACTCAGGAACTGTAAGCATGAAGATTGTGAATTCAAGGCCAGCCTGGGCTACATAGTAAGATTGTGCTGAGGAGGAGAATGAGGATGAGGAGGAAAAGGAGGTCTGATTTAGCAAGTTTAAGTTATTTTGAGCTTAAGGTATATAAGTTAAAATAATAAACAAGCCAACACAGGCTGGGTAGTGGTGACATATGCCTTTAATTCCAGCACTGAGGAGGCAGAGGAAGGAAGATCTCTGAGTTTGAGGCCAGTCTGATCTAAAGAATGGGTTTCAGGACAGCCAGGGATACACAGCGACACCATGTCTTGAAACAAACAAACAAAAAACAAGCCAACAAAGAAAGCTCCCAAGCAGACAGCCACGGACGAGTTTACTCACCAACCACCATGCTAGATTTTGGCCAGCCAGGAAGAAGTCTTTTATTGTTCCACGGCTATGTGACAGTACTGCCTGAAACAGAAACACTGGTGGAAAACCCCATTCATGGAGAAGAGCTGGATGATATATGCTGGTCTTACTATTCTGGTTCTCAAATCTTGGTTGGACATGGGACCCAGGTAAGGCCAAGAGTAATCTGGGGTGCAGGGAGGATTCCTAGTAACAGTGCTGGGGGGGAGGACCCCAGAACTGATGCTCAGCGACTGGAAACAGGACCCAATGCAGATAGATGCTGTTTGTTATGGGTGCACACTCAGGGTTCCCCTTCCTGTTTGCAGTAGATAGAGTCTGTGCTCTCTTCCCTTGGTGTTGGAGGGAGATTAATTAGTTCCAGGAACCCTCGGGAATATGAGACCCCAGGATGTTCAAATCCATCACACAACAGACAGCTCAAGGTTTGCATCTGAACTGCACTATCTTCTGCTTCTTACTTAACCTTTGGGAGTCTCAGTTCAAGTCAGAGTAGAGTCTGGCCTTGCTGTGCCTGGAGAATTAGCTCCTAGACACTCTCAGCTCAAATCTTTTTTATAAAAAAGACATAAAATTTTGATATAATCTCTAGTACATCCTTTTGTATACTTCACATTGCCTCGACATTATAAGTTAGGAGGGGCATTGGTGACGCACGCCTTTAATCCCAGCACTCTGGAGGCAGAGGCAGGTGGATCTCTGTGAGTTTGAGGCCACCCTGGTCTATAGAGCAAGTTCCAGGACAGGCTCCAAAGCCACAGAGAAACCCTGTCTCTAAAGAAAAAAAAGTATAAGTTAGGCGTTATAATACTTAGTTACTGTAAATAATCCAGTTCAAATGAAAGAAAATCTCAAATACGTTCAGCAGGATCGGCTAGATCTGCAGATTGGGGAGCTCCTGGAGACAGAGTTCAGCGGGTTACAGCAGCATGTCTGTATCAGTTGCTGTCATCACCGAGACTCCTCACAAGGACTTTCAAAATGCCATTAAGGTTTGGGGTTCTAGGCTGCAGAGGCAGGCACATTTGAGTTACTTGACTATTATTTTGCGCAGGGGGGATGGGGTGGGGACAGTTATAGGACATAGGAAGGGATAATGGACAAAGTGGCTGATGCTTGGTTGGAAGGGTGGGGAGGGGCTAGGCAAAGGGTGGGCAAGGCCATCCCCTCGGGAGCGCCAGGATGCTGGTGGAGGCCAGGTATCTTGGGGAAGTGGTACACAACAGCCCAGAGTCCATGTCATACCCACAGCCCGAAGAACAGAACCAAAAAGAGGTACGAAGTCATCACCAGTGTGTCCGTGGTGCTGTGAATACTTAAGCCCATGGTGCTATAATTCCTGATGAAGGAGATGCCACGGTAATTCTCCGGGGGGTCCATGGCAGCCTTTCTGAGACAGGTAAGCACTTGCAGCCAGAATGCAGCAACGGTTCTGGACCCAGTTCCACTCCTGGTTCGCAAGGCATCCTGGGAAGAGCCACGAAACAGCCAGTAGGCTCTCCCAGTCCTGATTATTCTCAAGCATAGACTTCCCTTTCTTTTATTCCAATTAAACATGCACACACACACACACACACACACACACACACACACACACACGCACGCACGCACGCCCGCACGCGCGCGCGCGCGCACACACACACACACACACACACACACACACACGCACTACGCGCACGCGCAGGAGGGAGAGAGAGAGGCAGAGAGAGGCAGAGAGAGGCAGAGAGAGAGAGAGAGAGAGAGAGAGAGAGAGAGAGAGAGAGAGAGAGAGAGAGAGAGAGAGAGAGAGAGACCTTTTTGGCTGCCAGGTCAGTCCCAATGCTGTCTCTGCATTAACTACAAGCAGTCATCCCTGGCTAAATTTGGGTTCAGGTGGGACTAACAGGACAACTGAAGCAGGGTCATTAATGGTATCTTTGTTTGGTTTTTGGTTTTTCGAGACAGGGGTTCTCTGTGGCTTTAGAGGTTGTCCTGGCATTCTCTCTGTAGACCAGGCTGGCCTCGAACTCACAAAGATCCACCTGCCTCTGCCTCCCGAGTGCTGGCATTAATGGTGTCTTTACAAGCTGTATTGGATTCTGGAGCAGAGACTGAAACCAGAAGCATCACTCCTATCTTTAAAATCAATGTTTGTGTTTTGAACTTAGTGGATTTTTCCATTAATTTTAATTAAAATGTCATATCAAAATGGTATCTACCTTAATTTCAGAGGCTCTCTCTCTCTCTCTCTTTCTCTCTCTCTCTCTGTACTTCCTTAAACTATGGGCCAAGGAATTCTTCAGCTCTTTATGACAGTCACAGTTCTGGGTGGCAGGATTGATCACAAGAACTTTTCAGTTTTGTGAAATTCTTTTTATTTTCTCTATATGGGTATTTTGCCTACACGTACACCCTGTGTACCCCTGGCATGCCTTGTGTTCTCCGAGACTAGACGACGGGGTCAGATCCCCTACAACTGTAATTATGGATGGTTGTGGACCAATCTGTGAGTGCTGGGAATTAAATCTAGGTTCTCTGGAAGACCAGTCAATGATCTTAACCACTGATCTATCTCTCTAGCCCTTGTAGATCAACTTTAAATTATTTTTAAAGAAAAAAACTTTTTCTTCTTCCTTTGTGTGTGTAGGTAGGTACTGGGATGGAACCCAGGACCTGGTACATACTAAGCAAGGACTCTGCCACAAATATGTTCCAAACTGATATGCCCAACTTTATTTTTATCGGTACATTTCTTTGTTAAGTGTTACTTTAGCCTTGATGGGTGAAGGGGGAAAGAGAACATGAAGTGAATGGATAGGAAAGGAGGATAGATATGGGAGGACCCGGGAAAGGGAATGAACAGGAACAAAATGAACTGTATGAAACTCAAAGAACTAATAAAAGTGGAGAAAAGCTTGCCTTAGTAAATCTCGCGATTATCTTTTCCTCTGCATCAGATATGAATGAAATAATGGGTTTCTAATTGGCTTTAAAAAGGCTTTCCTTACCTTGTCATAGACACAGACTGTTTGATTATTTTGAGAACTAAGGGGATTAATGTATGTAAAATTCGTAGAAAGGAGTCTGGCACCCAATAATAGCCAAGTGTTAGACATTCTTTCAGTCATTATTATTATTGATAAAGATTTACTGGGTAGTATTGCTCCAGGAGATAGATTCTTACTCTAAACCAGGAGCCACTCCATACTACCATAGAGGGACACCTGTGGGCTCTCTGTAAGCACTGAGTCTTCCATAGAAAGAATGGGCACATTTAAAAGGAGAGACACGCTCAGATGTTCCCGTTCCTGTTCCTCTTCCCAAGTTCTAGGACACAGCCTGAAGTTGCTTAGTTTCAGCACTAGGTGTCACTGTCTACTCATAAATAAGCACAAAAAGACCACGCTTGCCTTTTTATTTTTAATCAACTTATTTATTTGGATTTTGAGATAGGATCACACAGCGTAACTTTGGCGGGCATGGAATTTGCTATTTAGATTAGAATGTTCTTGAACTCAGAAAGATCTGCCTGCCTCTGCCTACCTGTTGCTGGGACAGCACCACCACACCCTGCCCAAAACTGACTTTTGAGGACACATGGCAGTCCTGTCACAGCGTCCCAAGTGCTTAGGGTTCCCCATACCCCGCAAACGTTCTAAATTGGTTGTTAAACATACCAGTGCACCACTAGTCATAGCGACCATCTAGTAACTAACACTGATTGAGAAAGTGAGGCCGGCAGTGCCACGCTTAATGCGGGAGTTTAGAGATGGTAAACAGCTGGAGAGTAAGAAGAGTTGAGATGATCAAAAGGTGCTTTATTTGCCCCCCAACAATGTGTTAAATGTTGCCAGACAGAAAAACTCAAAGATCTGAAACCTCAAACTTCCCAACTCTCTCGGGAATCCACAGGGACTGAGAACAGGACAAATGCTTGGTGTGGTCAGGGTTTCCTGGCTGGAGGTCCGCAAGTGGACCCAGATCCTCTACAAGGTGGCGACACAGCTCCTCATATAGACTTTAAGCCAACTGGGGCACCCACACCCTGGGCCAGCGGAGCGACAGGTGGGTCCGGTGGACTGCGTTGGGATGGGATGGGGCATCTGGGTTGGGGTGAAGCTGTACCGGATTTCCGGAGGGCCTGGGGTCCCCACCCGACCTTCTCCCCCACCTCTTCCTCCCCTACTCCACCTCCCACCTCCCTGTCCCCCTCCCCCCTTCGTCAGTGGAAACTTCCGGGACCACTCTAGGCTTCACGGAGGTCTCAGCATCTGTGCTCCTGCTGCTGAGCCAGGCTCCTGGTTGGTTAGCAGGGTGTCGCCTCTTTCTGGCGGTGGGGAGAGTAGAGTGGAGCCCGCGTTGGACAGAGTGCACTGGGAAATGCTGAGGTTGGAAAAGGGGAGTCTAGAGCCTCAGATAACTGCTGCACTTCCCCCCCCCCCCCCAGGCTCGAATCAAGCTCCTTTCAGTAACCCTGGCCTTGCCTGTCCCTTCATCCCAAACTCCCACGCATCTACCCTCCGCGCTCTCGCCACCCACATAAGACCACAATGAAATGAAGTGGGGGTTAAAGGTTGAAGCGCCCAAAGATAGTCAAGACTGTAAGCTGACTCCTCCTGGGACTCTGGATCCCCCAAATGCGTCTAGGTGCTCACCTCCGGAAACGAGGCGTTTCTTTGTTTTTTGAGACAGGTTTTCTTGTGTGTGTAGCCCTGCCTGTCCTGGAACTCACTAAGTAGACCAGGCTGGCCTCGAACTTAGAGATCTGCCTGCCTCTGCCTCCCCAGTGCTGGGGTTAAAGGTGTGCGCCATAACCTGATGACTTTTGGTGGAATGGGGCACTTCTTAGAGACACCAGGGGAGAAGCTAGGTATAACTAGGGGTTATGTGTGTCTGCTTTTCTGCGATCCTGGAAACTGAGTCCAGGGACACCATTTATACTAAGCAAATGCACTTTCCTTGATCTGGAACCCCTTGCCCATGAATTTTGTTTGGGTTTGAGACAAGGTCTATGTGTCTATCCTTGACTGTCTGGAACTCCCTATGTAGACCAGGCTAGCCTTAAAGGCCCAGACATCCACCGAGTGTTGGGATGAAAGGCATGTGCCATCACACTGGTTCAGGGATCTTTTTGAGGTCTCCAATCCCACCCAGTTCAGCTTCTCACAACAAGACTGGCCCTACAGTTCATTGTGCCACCCCTTGACTCCTCAGGTGTAGTCGCCCATCTGTGGGAAAGCTTCCCCAAGGGGAAACCAATAGAACACACTGTCTTTGAGGGGGAGGGAGCTGCATACCTGCTTTCAATGTCCCCATCCCTGTCCCTCAGGGCTCTTCTGAGAACGCTTGCCCCTGGCCATCAAGGATCAGTGAAGATTGGAGACTTGTCCAGAGACTTGAGTGGAGCAGCAGGTGCTGTCCTAGCCCCCAAGCCACCAGCATGAACTCCATGGGGACCAGCCACCCAAAAACAACGATCGTTGGGCCACAATCAGCCATGTGGAGCTGGCAGGGGCAGGGGTGGGGTTGTGGGGGGGGAAGGTTAGTTCCTTTTTCTCTCCCTTTAGCTCATGAGGTCACTGGAAGGTCAGGCACCAAGCTAAACCCGAAGGTCAGGCACCAAGCTAAACCCCTGGGGATAGGGAAAAGGCTGAGCCATGTTTCATCAGGGTCTCAGGCTTTTCCTCTTTTGACAGCAGTCATCAGAATCCCAACTCCCTCGTCCTCTGATTTGTAATTTTTTTTTTCTTCCAGGATCTTGAGGTTATGATGTCTGTGGTTGGATGCTGAATGTTATTAACTCAGATTGTGCGCTGGGAAGGTGGAGGTGCGGGGCGGGGGGGGGGGGCAAGACTCAGGAAGAAGAGAGGCCCGAGGTCAGGGCAGACAGGACAGAAGTAGGTGACACACAGAAGACATTCATCCCCATACCCCAGGCCTAGGGATCAAAGGTGTACGCAATGGAACAAAAGTAATCTGCATCGTCCTCGGGCTGCACAGGGCTGATGGTCAGCACACTGACATTGTGGTCCACATCCGAGCTCGCTGAGAACCTGCCAGGAATGTCATCGGGCCGATAGTGCTCCTCTTCCGAGTGATAGTAGAGAAGTTGAGGGGCACTACCTGGGCGCTGCTGATACCAAGACACGCCAAAGTCCCCAATGGTGGCATGCTGGGAGTTGATTGTGCAGCTGAGTTGAGCCACTTGGCCTGGGAAGACCAGTAGTGCATCAGCATAGGTCAGGGCTGGCCGGAAGACTGAAAGATACAGACCCACTGAGGGCTAGCCTGGGCCCCTTCCTTCCTGCCTTTCTATTTTGTTAGATCCCCAAGGAGACTCCCAAAATTTTCATGGCCCACTGTCATAGGACTGGACCTGGATGGAGCATGGAGGGCCTGGTTCCATGAGAGTTAGTATGCTCTCCACAGCTCCATTTTCCTCTGTGAATGAGGGCCTTGGAGGAGGTGATGCCTAATTTAGCATTATCGTCTTGTCTTCAAGAATCCATGTTCAGCTGAGAGCCTAGTGTTCAAGCATGAAACTGGAACCGTTTAGGCCCCCAGTACCCACTATCCCCTTCTCTGTAGACCCTTGCCCCTCAATCTTCGAGCTCTTCCAAACCCTGGCTACAGGCTAACTGCCCCCCCAGGATCCTCCCCGAATGCATAACCATCACCTTTCGTTTCAAGCTTCTGACCATAGAGGACAACCTTACAGGGTCTATGGAGTAGGGGACTGTCCATATCAACTTCCCCTGTGAGAAACAAAGGTAGCCAGCTGTCATCTCTTCAGACTCCAAAGGGTCATAGTATAAGGGGACTCACAAATGGGGAAACCAAGGCCCACACAGGAAAGTGCCTCCTGGAGCCTGGTCTGCACTCCACTCCATGCCTCTCTTAGGACCCACCTCACTGACTACTGATTTGCTTCTTTGCCAACCCCCACCTCACTCCCGGAGGAGTCTTACCTGCCAAGAAGGCTCCAGTCAGGAGGAGGCCAGGACAGGCCATGGCCAGAGGCAGAAGGCTGTCCTCGAGTTGTTCT
Organism: Phodopus roborovskii; assembly: GCF_943737965.1. Classification (NCBI taxonomy): domain Eukaryota; kingdom Metazoa; phylum Chordata; class Mammalia; order Rodentia; family Cricetidae; genus Phodopus; species Phodopus roborovskii. The sequence continues at coordinate 21,998,190 of NW_026126434.1, read as the reverse complement.
GCTCTGCTGTGCTCTGGGTGCCTGTGGTACAAGGATGGGAAGCCTCTGGACCACAACAGAGCATGCAAATCAGCCCACTGACTGAAGGAGGCATGTCAGGTCCTGTCTTCCATGCGTCCTGACTACACAGCCAGCGGGAGATCAGAAGTTCAGAGGCCTTCACCCCTAGTTTCCAAAGTTGAAATTCCCCCAGACAGCCCCCTTATACCCTTTTCTAGTCATTAACAGTGTCTACTCACTAGAACAGTGGTTCTCAACCTGTGGGTCCTGACTCTTCCACAGATGTTGCCTAAGGCCATCAGAAAATATATCATGGCAGTAGCAAAATTATGGCAATGAAGTAGCAGCAAAAATAATGCTATGGTTGGGGGTCACCATGACATGAGGAACTGTATTAAAGGGTCACAGCATTAGGAAGGGTGAGGACCACTGCTCTCTAGAATGTCCTCAAAAAGGTCCAGGGGTCCCCCAGCTTGACACTGTTGGGACCTAGTGGGATGTCTTTAGATCAAGAAGACTATGGCCTTAGTGGGCACATTTTTCTCTCTTGCTACGTGGCCTGCCGTGACTTCTATCCCATGCTCTCTGCCATGACACACTGCACGACAGACCCAGAAGCAACGGCGCTGGGGACTGGAACTCCAAACCTGTGAGCTAGAACTAACCTTTCCTCTCTGAGCTGATTATCTCAGGCGGTTGTTACAGTGATGGGAACCTGACCAATAACATAACCTCCCAAGGGACAGTCATGCTGGTTTTTAGCACACTAGATTACTTCTGTTTGCTGTAGAAATTCTACTATAAGTAGAGCGTGTGTGTGTGTGTGTGTGTGTGTGTGTGTGTGTGTGTGTGTATGTGTGTGTGTGCTTCTTTTGTTCAATATTAAGAGTCAACCATGTGGGCAGGGCACAGTAATGCCTACCTTTAGTTAGACCAGTCATGTGACTCTTGAGACAGGAAGGCGGAGGAGAGAAAAAACCCAGCACAGATAAAGGCAACTCTCAGAGCTTAAAAAGGCTCCCGTCCTCCAGCCAGAGTCTGGCTCTGGCTGCCACCATCCCCACACTTAAAGCATCTAAGTTATTTCTGTGGACATAGGTCCTCCAAAAATAGTAAGGAAGCGAGTAAGCTTTGAAAAGAATGCTTGCTTCCACAGTGCTGTTCTGAGGACTGCAGTGGTTTTTAAAGTGCTATGCATGACATTTAAGATGGGCACAGTGACACCCACCTCTAATCCAAGCACTTATCAGGCTGAAGCAAGAATTCTGAAGGAAGAAGTAAAAGAAACTGATGTTTATATCTTTCTTTTTCTAAGGGATTTACCAATAAACTTACTTCAGAAATACTAAGTTGAACCAAGGTAAAATGTAGCTAAAGGAGTATGCTGCTGCCAGGCAGTCTAGAGAAGATGGCCCTGGCTGACAATGCCCACTAAGCCCCATGCATGCCTCTGTCAGAAAGAGCATCATTCTGCCAGCCAGGCAGGATGATCCTGGTTAACAGCTGCCTGGGAAATGCAGCTGTGGTCTGTCTCGTGATAACTTTGGCAATACTCTTACATTGGAAATCTCCCCATTTGTCCAAACAATCAAACCTTAGGATTTCTGTCTCTGTAAAAGATGTTTAATTGCTCAAAGTGTAATCGGGGCCATGAAACTATAGAAGTAGAAAGGGATTTATTTTTGTCCACGGCTGGTTTCTGTTTGTGCATTAGCTGGAGCCAACCGTGCACAATCACTGTAGAGTTTTTCCGTCATTTATTTCTAAGCGGCGGAGTGATTTCTCACTGGGAAGGCATATTAATTCTGCGACATCATGAATCAAGACCATCTGGGCTACATACAAAACCTGTCTCCAATAACAGTAACAACAAAAAAAAAGTACTGTGAAAGCCACAGTAACCACAAAGTCACAACAAGCCTGCGGGTCCTGATGTCTATTTCCCTTTTACAAATGAAAATAGGCTAACAAAAGAAGAGTGTTTGTCTAGGGGCAAAATGGGTCAGTGGTAAGCTAGATAGAGGACGCAGATTTCTTCCAACTTACCCATCCAGAAATGTGCCTGCAGGAGGCAGAACAAACAGCCTAACCATGGGGCTACCCTCTGACACTATGCTTGGGGGAGTGTAGTGGGGAAAAGACATAACACCAAGGCAGAGAGATGGGAAGCAACATGAGAGAATGGAAAAGAATGAGGAACAGAATTTTAAAAACCAATTAAAGGATAACCACCGAGATGGAAACCAGAACATAACACTAATCGTGAGAATGTAGAATGCCGAAGAGGGGGGTGGGGGTGGGGCATGAGAGATGGGCAGATATAGGACTTTGAGTGAAAGCCAGGGTTGCCCAGAGAATAACTCAGTGGTGGAGCTCTTAGCATTCGTGAGTCCCTGGATGGATACGAAAGAAGGTAGCAGAGGCAGTAACTAGTAGTGAGGAATAACAAGCAGGTGTTTCTGGCCTGCTATAGAGCTAGGAGGTCCAGATCCGCCCCCCCAAAAAAAAAGACAGAAAAGCAAGACAATGCCACACATCGGAAAATACACATTCAGCAGATGACCCTGCAGTTCTCCCGTGATATTCGCTAGAGAAATGAGAACCAACCCCACAAGAATGTGTAGACAAAAGTTTATACTAGCTTTATTCATAATCTCCCCAAACTCCAAAACAATGGCAGGTGAAGGAGTGAGTCAATTCCCGGACACACAAATGACACAACACTTCTCAGCAATGAGTGAAGATACTGCAGGCCGTTTGCTCTGAGCCCACTTATGAGACACCCTGGAAAAGATACATAGGAAACAGCTGTGGATGCCAGGGACTAGCGCTGATTATACAAATACCAACAACAGACAGAGAGCCTCCAAAGATGAAGGGGCTTGGGAGCTAACATAACATTGCAGGAGAGATATAACCTGCAGCAGCACACTAGGAGCCATTCGAGGAGGCTTGAAGCACGAGGAAGTGAATTACATAAGGTATTTTGAAACAATAATCCTTGGCTACAAGGATCAATAACAAGGGTGGCCCGAGTCCAAGGCTAAACACACAGTTGCTGGGTGGATGGCCTAGTAGGCATGTTTCTGTGTGACGCTGTGGTGGCCTTTGTGCAAAGATGTGGTTGTGGCAGTATTTTGTGGTTAATTCTTGTCATTAGACATACATGCATAAAATTCCCAACTGTACCCATCCAGCTTTAGTTATTTGGAGGAGGACGGAGGCTAAGAACTGTTTTTTCTTTTCTTTCTTTCTTCCTTTCTTTCTTTCCTCTTTCTTTCTTTCTTTCTTTCTTTCTTTCTTTCTTTCTTTCTTTTTCTCTCTCTCTGTTTTCCAAGACAAGGTTTTTCTGTGTAGCCCCAGCTGCCCTGGAACTCTCTATGTAGACCAGGTTGACCTTGAACTCACAGAGGTCTGACTGCCTGTACCTCCTCAGTGCTGGAACTAAAGGTGTGGGCCACCACCTCCCAGCTCAAGGACTGTTTTTATTCTCACAATTTCGAAGAGTCACTATCTATGGAAAGGGGTGATGGAGACATTCTGTATCTTGGTTGTGGAAATTGGAGATTTTTCAACAAGATGGCTCAGTAGGGAAAGGAGTTTGTCACCTAGCCTGACAACCTGAGTTCAATCCCCAGGACCCTCAAGGTGGAAGGAAAGAAGCAGCTCCCATAAGTTGTTCTCTGACCTCCACACATATGCACTGTGGTTCATTCATACATACAAAAACATACATACAAAATGAATAAGTGTAAATATTTTTCATGCATACATGTTCATACATACAAAGTAAATAAGTGGAAATGTTTTCCTAATTTGAAAGCATTCCAAAGGGGGACATACATTATACCTCTATAAATGTGACTAACAGAAGACAAAAGGGAACAAGTGTCCGAAGCTGTCTTTGTGGGGCTGCAATTGGAACCAGCCGAGCGGCCCCAAGTTCGTACCTGAGTGGAGGGGTGTGGATGAGGGAAAGGCTAGCTATAGACGATAAAGAAAAGACAGAGACACAGAATAAAATCAGGAGGGCAGGTCAGTCAATACTGAATACCACGAGTTCATTTTTCAGCACTCTTTTATATCTTAATCAAAAAGGGGAACATGGTATCATGTGTATGGAACAAACAGCCTTTTCTTCCTCACTTATTCTAAGGGTTCAGTAATGACACCTTAGATCCAATTTCTTGTTCCCTAGCCTTGAGGGCAGGAGTAGCCATACCTCAGATTCAGGTCTGTTGTTATTTAGACTAAGACAGCCAAACATCCTACTGTAGCCACACCTTTGACCTATAGGTCTAATGACTTGCTGAGGACAGTTTTGAACTCTCTGCCCTTGTGCCAAGATGGAGCGTAGCCATCTTTATGGGCAGTGACAAACAAGGGCAGAAGAAAATAACTGGAAGGCTGGGAGCGAGGAAAAGAAAGCCACAGGGAAGAGGTCATTGGTGAGGGAGGATACTCACATCCCTGCAACTGCACACTCTCCCTGGTAGGGGATGTGATCTCTGAAACAGTACCCAGGCATCCTAGAGACCCCGGTCTGGAGCCTCTACCATGGGCCTGACCAGAGCTCCACCTGAAGGCCCGCCCCAGAAGGTCCAGTTACCAGGATACAGGGGATAAAGCATTTCCTGCCTAGATGTCTGGGCAGCTCCCACTGCCATGGAGACCACTGGGAGCTGAAGGAGCTGCTGGCACCCAGAAAGCAGCAGCAGAGGAGGCTAGTAGTCTTGGACTAGCTGAGCAAGTGGTAAGAAGGGGTCAGACTCGAGCAGGAGCCAAGCCCACCTACTCAGCAAGCCTCAGATGCACAGTTCCCAGGTGGGATCTATGGAAGGGAGTAGCCGGAGGAGGGGGTTCAAAGGTCCACGATCTGTTTGTCTTCTTCCTTCTGCAACCATGTTTGTCACTGTGATGTTTGGAGGTAAGCAGGGTCCCCTGTCCTGCAACATAGGGGCATACTCACAGTTGTTCATCCCTCTACCCCAGAGACCTAGGAAGGAGAGATACAGGCTGGGAGGGAGGGGCAGGGGAATTTGAGAAAGCTGTTTCTATGAGGCAGCAAAGCAATGCCAGGACAAGGAGCAGGGCCAGACTCTGGGAGGACTTCAGTTGTGGTCTCCTGTACACTACATAGCAAGAGATGGATGGAAGGTCCAATCGGTTCAAGCAGCATTTGCAGAGGGTATTAGGCCTGATGCACAGTACTAGTGGCATAATCCTCTTGTCATCTCTAGGCATGGGAGTGGAAGTTCTCTTAGTTGGGGGAGGCTGTGACATCCTACCCACTCAGTTATGCCCCTCCCTTAGCTGGTTGTCAGGTGCTGGTGAACCCCTGGTGCAGCCTGGTGACCTTCATTAGGCACCTGAAACAGAAGGCTCAGGTTCCCCCAGAAGGTGAGGAGACTTGGAGGGCCTGGTGAGGAAGGATTGAAGGCCCCGTGCCGGGGTGCAGCCTACCCAGCTTATTCCCATTTCTGCCCAGTAACCATTGCTCTTCTGGCTGAAGACGGGCACCTGGTGAAGCTGGAAGAGGGGATCGCCGAGCCCCCCTCCATGGCCTATTCCCTGCTACAGGAGCAAGGGACCTATGTCCTGGTACAGGTCATTAGTAAGTGGGGCCCAAGATTCTCCTTTGTAGCTATGTTGGACTATAAGGGAGGGACAGCAGGCCACAGACAAGCTAAGATCCTGTTCAGCCTCAACCTTGGCTGGGTCCTATACCCAACCATCCTCATCCAATGCCTGTCCTGACCCCAAGCCTAGGCTAGTTTTGTATGGGGACCACTAAGCCAGTCTAGGGTCCTTTGCTCTCTCTATACTCTGCAGAAGGGAAAGATGGGACTCCCACCCACTATGAGTCTCTACTGGACAACTTAGATGACCAATGTCCAGAGTTAGCGGGTAAGTACCAAGGTAAGTGGGGGTAGGGCCCATCTACTCAGCTCCCAGCAACAGGATTGTCTGGGCCTTCCAGAGGAGCTGTGCTGGCTCTCCGGCTTTCCGGGCACAAGCAACAGTCAGAGAAGACGCACAGGCATTCGGCGTGGCCACCGGGAACATGGTCCCCCTTCAAGGTCTCGAAGGGTAGCCTCCCTACCACCTAGAAACCGCTAACTGGAGCCAGAGCCAGGTACAGAAGAGGTATGGAAACCCAGGAACATCCAAAACAGGGAGCCCTTCCCAAGGGACACAGGTGCTGAAGGGTACAGCCTTCACACATATACACACCCAGAGCAGTACACATTGTACCTAGAGATAAGTCCCACTATACTGCTGGAATATAAGCATCCTAAAGGCAGAAATGCTCTGAGTCAGGAATCTGGTACACATTTCTCCAGCCTGGCACAGCATAGGTGCTCTATGCATAGTTGCTGACTGAACCCAGTGTGTGATAAAGTGGTCTGTGCTGGGATCTTAAGGGCCCACTTCCTTTCCAGCAGGTCCTATGACCTGGCGTACCACAGACAAGTGGCCCAGCTGGACCTGGATCCAAGGGGACTGGCCCTGACCTCTGCATTTATGATCAACTGCAAAACAGACAGCGGTCCAACAGCACCTCCTCTTTCAGAACCTGGCATTACTAAGAAGTTGCATCAGCAAGAAGGGAAAGGTCACAGACAGGATGGGAGAGCCCCCCTCCCACCCCCTTCCCCCATTTGAGGGCAGGGAAAAGGATCCAAGGACCAAAACAAGAGTGAGGGGGCAGATGTTCCTGTGGGGCAAAAACAGTAATCTGTCCTTAACTACCCACAAAGCAGATTATAACAGGGTTCCTACCCCCACCCAGAGGTCCAAGTACAGCCTAGGGTTACACAGCAAGAGACATTCTCCCCTCCCTTTACACACACACACACATCTCCCACCAGACAGGGAGTCAGTGAGCACACAGCAGGCTGTGGTCTACAGTAAACTCTTTAATTGAACATTTATGTCTTTTGTTAATCAGCAGGGTGAGAATTACCCTCCTTACTCCAGTTCCACGTACAATCTCATCTTGGTCAGGGCTGTCGGTGAGGGGTTAAGGGTAAGAGCAGGCCCATGGCCTCCTCAGGGCAGGGAGCTCAGACCTGTGGAGGGAACCAGAAGACAAACCAGTGATCAGCTGTCACCAGAGTGTCCACCCCTCCCAACCCCACCAGTGTCACCCCAACTGCTCACCGTGATTGTATTTACACTGCTTCAGAGCTTCACTGAAGCCCTCGCATAGAGTTAGGTCACTCTGAGTGGTCGAGCAATCCAGGAACTGCTTGATCTCATAGGAGCAGGGCCCCATCTGTAGGGGGTAAGACGCCTGACGGGCAGGGGCCTAGGGGAGAGTATAAGAGGCAAAACTGTCAGCTCAAGGTTGGCACCCAACATCAAATACTAAAGCTCGAGGCTTCCTGCCTCTCTGCATAACCCCACCCCTGGTCCCCCAAGGATGGTTCAAGGCAAGCTGAGTGACCAAGACTAGATTGCCCTTCCAGCCTCAGCTGCATCCCTGACACAGGTTGTCTCTTAACGGATAGACAACGGTTTTCTTTCTGCCTCAAAATGGACATGCTGGGCAAATGTAGGAGGGGGAAGAGAAGGCTCTAGAAAAAGCTGTACACTACATGTATACACAGAGTGACCTACTTCCAAGACACAGCACTATCCTGGCGCAGCCACACTGAATCTCATGACTCAGGACTCACACCGCAAACTAGCATCTGGATTTGGCTCAAGTGTGGTGGGAAGTGGCAGAACCCTAGTGGGGCAGAGGTCACCAGGGAACAGATGCCATGATGGCAGGCTGGGCTCTGGTGATCACATGGGCTTGGGAAATACTGCATCTCTCTCTGCTCAGCTAGGGTTAGATGTTCTGGGACAAGTCTGCACTAATCTGAGCTTGGGTTTCTCCATCTTTCAAGGTCTAGGGGGTATCTGTCTCTAGCAGTCAGACATTTTGGCTGCTGGGGCGAGGTTTCCAGGCATTCACAGTAGGCTTAACTTAGGGTTAGGGCCCTCTTTTGAACTCTGAACACACTGGATCACCCTCGCTGGACATTTAAGCGGTTCCTTTTGTCTCCTTGAGCAAATTCTGCCTCCGTTTCTCTTTAGTCCACTCGCTCACCTGCTGGACAGCAGGCTGGGCAGGCTCCGAGCTTCCCCCACTGAAGGCGCTGGTCAGGGCATTACCCATGACATGCCCTACAGCTGAGCCCACAGCTACACCAGCAGCGGTGGATGCCATTTGAGCCATAAGGCCCGGCTGGCCCGAAGCGGCAGGTGCTGGGGCGGCCGCTGAGGGTGGTGGGTGCGCAGGAGGGTGTGCTGGGCGGCTGCAGGAAGCAAGGGGAGGCAAGGTTAGTGCTCCTGGGAAAAGCTCCTCTGCTCTGAGGACCAGGGCGACCTTCATCTTAGACTCGTGTTTCTGCACCCCCGGTCCTCCCCCAAGCCAACATGGCGCAGCAGCTTCCAAGGTCATTCTGCGGACGCCCTTGGGAGAGTCCCCGAGCTTCCCTCACCCTTCCCCACGGGGTCCCTGTCCCCCCTCACACCTGGCCGGCCTGGCAGCCGCGCTGCGGCTCCCCCGAGGCATGACAGTAGTAGGACCAAGGAGAATCAGAATAAGAAGCGTGGACCGTAGCACTCGCTCGGTGCGGGGAACAAACGCAGCAGCGTGCGACGAGTCAGGTGAAAAGGGTGGAATCTGAGGCGGAGCCTCGGGACACGCCCATAAAAGGGAGGGGCAAGCCTCCCCCTTCCAGTAACCTTCTGGATTAGGGCGGTGAGCCATCCTAGTGCGGGGCGGAGCTATGAGGGTCCAGGAGACACTGGTCAGTGTTGCAAACCCCTATGCTTAAGCAGGTGCAGAGAGTGCAGGGCTTTCTGTTAGCCCATCGCAGAACCCAAGGGGTTTGTCACGAGGGGAAGAAGAGACACTTAGGCCATCAGCGGAACAGGGAACGGAGATTCCAGGCCCGGCTTCGCCCCCTGACTCCTGTCACAAGATAGAGTTTGACAATAGCCATTCCAGGATCACCAAAGGACTGGAGCCCAAAGGCCTTCAGTGATCCATTATCAGAATTCGAGCCAGGAGGTGTCTCGGTCCTTCTTCGACTCTCACATTGCGCTGGCATCCTTGAGCTATGCCTGTCCAGGTGCACACAAGACCCTTAACCCTGAGACCACACTACCACAGGCCCCTTGACCCTGGGATACAGAGCCAAAAACTGATAGTGTTTTTGAAACATACAAGCCGTCCTAGAGGTGACCTGAATACCTAGAGGTGTTTGCCAGCAGAGGTCAAGCCAAACTTAGGTTTTAGCATTTTTAGCACCTTTGGCCTTTGTTTGAGAGCGCTGGGGTCATGTCATAACCTCTGGCAGGAAAAAAAAAAAAAAAAGTTAAAAAAATCTGGGTGGTGCTGGTGCATGCTTTAGTCCCAGCATTTAGGAGTCAGAGGCAGGTAGATCTCTGTGAGTTTGAGGCAGCCTGGTCTACAGAGGAAATTTGTGTAGCCAGGGCTACACAAAGAAACCCTGTTTTGGAAAAAAAATAATAATAGTAGTAGTAATGATAATAGTAAAGTAACGGCTGGTCAGAGTAGGGCGGGCACAGAGGGATCATGATTCCCCCCCCCCCTTCTGTCAGTGTTTTTGTAACAGCAGAATCATCCAGCACCAAACATTCAACAGTAAAAGTTTCAAGAACAGGGGGTCAAAACTATTCAGGACCACACACTGGATGAGAAGGCCATGACCATCCCTGTGTCCCAAACCTTTCCTTTCCTTTCTTTCTTTCTTTCTTTCTTTCTTTCTTTCTTCATTCCTTCCTTCCTTCCCTCCCTCCCTCCTCCCTCCCTTCCTTCCTTTCTCTCTTTCTGAGACAGGGTTTCTCTGTGTAACAGTCCTGACTGTCCTGGACTAGCTTAGTAGACCAGGATGACCTTGAACTCACTGAGATCCTCTTGCCTCTGACTTCCAAGTGCTGGGACTACAGGTGTGGGTCACTACTGCCTGGCCCAAACCTTGATTCTTTCAGCAGCCTCTGTGGTCAACCCTCTTCTACCAGGACTTTAGTTCTCTTCTGAAATGGAATCATCACCTATCTGCAAGTAAAAGATGAGCCACTCATCTTCCCCCCCCCCTCCCCGCCACCAAAGAAACGTCAGGCTTTGCTCCAGACCCATTGGGTTATAGGTCTGGTCTCTGCTTACCTGGAATTAAGTGGGCAAGTGGTAACATCCTTCCAGGTTCAACTTCTTCTGCAGGCATCTGTGTCTAGCCCACCTATATAAATGCACCCATCTGCCTTCCAGATCCTGCACCGGGATAGTAATGCCTTAGCTGCTGGCTGGTAAGTTGCTGGTTTCTCAAAATATGGCCATGCATTCCTGGCAACACTGAAGGCTGTTTATGTGCTGCACAAATAAATGTTTTAGGGTTGGGGGTTGTTTTGTTTTGTTGAGACAAGGTCCCTCTATGTAGTCTGGCTGTCTGAGAATTCACTGTGTATCCACACTGACCTCAAACTCACAGAGATCCACTTGCTTCTGTCTCCCAGGTGTTGGGATTAAAGGTGTGCATCATTATGCCCAGGCTGGCCTCAATCTCACAGAGATCTACCTGCCTCTGCCTCCCTAGTGCTGGGATTAAGGGCATGTGCCACCACTGCCTGGCAAAAGGTGAGGATTTTTAAAAGATCACAGATGCCCAAGTAAAACGAACTACTCTATGGCCTCCAGCTTGCAGCAACTCAGGGCCCTGTCTGCCTGCCCGTCTGAATCTTAGCTTTGCAGGTTGCCATTGTTGTGGGATATTTGTACACTGTGTGAAGTATATTGCTGTGATTTATGTAATGAAAAGATGAACTTCCAATAACAAGGCAGGAGGTATATCAGGGGTTTCTGAGGAGAGATAGGCAGAAGAGTAGGAATCTAGGCATGAAGGAGACTTCAGGAGATACTGAGAGGAAACAGGAGGTTCAAGATGTGATAGAATGTAGATTAATATAAATGTGATAATTTAAGTTATAAGAACTAGTTAGGAACAAGCCTAAGCTATAGGCTGAGTTTTCATAATTAATACCCCTGTTGTTATTTGTGAACTGGTGGCCTAAGGGAAAGTCCACCTACACAGATGGGCACCCCTTGCAGAGATGAGAGTGGATGAACCTTTCCAGCATCTATACCTCACTCTAGACCTTGCTTCTCTCCTTCACATCTCAGATGGCTGGGCCTAACTGGTCAGGAAAAGCCCGTTGGCCAGGGCCTGAACAACATGGGCTCCAGTGACCCGCTCAAAAGTCCTCCTATGCTCCTCTTCTCCCAGCCACGGAAGTCTGTATGTATGTGCATCATTGTGTGCCTAGTATCCTTTGAGGTCAGAAGAAGACATCAGATCCTAGGACAGCCACTATGTGGGTGCTAAGAATGGGACCTGGTTTCCTGCAAGAGCAACAGTGCTCTTACCGATAATCCATCTTTCTGGACCTGTCTCTGGTTTGTTTAAAGGTGAGGGGCTGGCCAGCTTCTGACATATGCCTTAGTTTCCCCAGAGGTCATATTTCAATTTCCTGTTCCTTTCAGCAACTATTGTGCCACCTTCCTAGTGGATTGGCGAGGGCTGTGAGGATAGGGGCATTTGACCACCTGTCACAGACTAAAAGAAGTCAGACAGAGGTCAAGCCACCAGGGAGACCTGGCAGAGGATGGGAATTCTGAAAGTGGGGTTGGAGAACAGGAGGAATAATTTCTCTGCAACTCTCACCCCTCTGGGGACTCCTGCCTAACCCAGGCTGGGGTTGCAGGCTGGCTGAGTTTAGAACAAAAGGCCGGGGAAGGCGGGGCAGTGGGGGGTGCGGTCCGGGCGCCGGCGGGGGGCGGGGCGAACTCTATAAGGGGCGGCAGCCCGGCGCGGCCCAGCAGGCCCAGCAGCCCCGGGGCGGATGGCACGGGCCGCTTGTCTCCTCCGCGCGATCTCGCGCGCCCTCCTGCTCCAGCTGCCTCTGCTGCTGCTGCTACTGCTGCTGCTCCTGCCGCCGCCGCTGATGGCCCGGGCCAGGCCACCGGTGAGTGCCCGCCTCTCCTCCCCGAGGGAGGGCTGGGCACGCGGGCTGGGCCCACTTGCTGAGCTTGACCCACCGAGCGCCCCAGTTATCCTAGCGCAGTCGGTCCCTGAAATGCCTTTTGGGTCGCTCTGGCCGGGATAATGAGCTTCCCGTCGTTGGCGGTGTGCAAGTGGAGCCTATCTGGTTAAGCGCGAATGTGCACGCAGTACTCAGCTTTGACCTGCTTCAGCTAGGGATGCTGGAGTGTTGTGTTGGTGGAGGTAGCAGAGGGAGTGGGTACCAGGGCCCCTAATTCATCACAGGAAAGAAGCAAAGCAAATCGGGGCGGGGGTTGGGGGAGCTGGCAGCCTCCGGTGGGCACCTTTGCAAGGTGTGTACAGTGGCTGGAGAATAAAGGAAAAGCTAGGGAAGGAGTAAATGGGGCCCAATTTGAGAGAGGTGCCTCAACCTGTAGGAGGCAAGTTTGGGAGACTTGGAGCCAACAGAGAATGCACCCTGAGAGGCAGTGTGTATGAGCAAAAGGTGGCATCAGCATGAAAGGGGGCACTGAAACTGGATGCTGTAGACCCTCAGGGAACAAAAACACGGGGAGAGAAAAGAAAGTGGGTGCAGAGAAAGAGGTAAAGGGTGAGGAAAGGGGATTGAGGGACTCACAGCCTCTTCCAAACTGGTCTTTGAGGCACCTGCCACAGTAGCAACTAAGCTAGGTTGGGGCTGGAACAGGGACCACTACAGACCTGCAATACTCACTGGGTACCCTGCCCTGCCCTCAGCTGCCAGCTGAGGCAGCCAGCCAGCTCAAAGAATGATGGGAGGAAGGTATGACAGCCAGGTGTTCTGGGACTGGTCCGTTGGTCCAGACACACTGGTCCACCTGCCAGATTTGGCCTTGGGCACAAAAGGGTTTGGAAAGGGGGGTGGGTATCGAAGGGGGTGGGTATTGTGGATCAGGAGCTCCTCAGGCAGAGTGTGGAGTTCCCTGCCCTAGAACTTAGAGCACAATCCCTAACAACCCCCCCCCAACACACACACACACACACACACACACACACACACACACACACTACTTGTCATAGCCACCAGGGGTTGAACTCATGCATTTGGGAATTGGAGAGGTCTGAGTTTGAACCATGAAACCTTGACTCCTTTATCTATAAGGGGACAAAGAAGGAGGGAGCCCCAGTGTCTACTGTTGGGCATTTAGTATAAAACAAGGCAAGGTCAGGCACACTGGAGAGACAGAGTTGTCAGCTGTAGTCATTCTGATGCTTGCACAGGAACTGGGGGCAAGCCTGGGGTAGGATCTCAGCTGAGGATCCATTACTCTATAGATGCACAGAGAGGGTCACCGCTAGCGTTTTTATCCCTAGACCTGCCACCAGCCAGGCCAAAAGAGTTCTGTAAATATTTATTCAGCCCAGCCCCCAGCTTTCTGAGTTTTTGAAAGCCCCACAACCTAGTGGCCCCGGAAGCTGCCTTCCCTTCTGGAGCCAGTGGGGGAGGGGTGAAGAGAAGCCCAAGGGTCGGCGGATGGGAGGGGAGTAGTGTGTGTGAGGGGAGTAGTCTGTGTACCCGTTGAGTGGCTGTTTCCTTGCCTTCTCAGATGCTCTCCTGCCTCATCACAGCCTAAGTGACTATTTCTCATTCAAGGTTGCTGACATCAAAAGCAAACTGAGGTTCAGGAAGGGACCACCAGCTTGTGCCCTCCCCACCCCCGTAGCTTCCTAGTCTGGGGCTTTTTCTTATCTATCTTCCACCAGGTTTCTCCCATGGTCTGGATTGGAGGGTACTCCTAGGTCTGACCTTAAGTGTCTCAGCTATGCCAGGAGACTGGGTCAGCCTAAAGTTCCCGGAGTGTGTCTGGGGTTGCAGATTGGCAGCTGCCAGGCCAGAGGAGGGTGGGGCAGAGTGAGTCAGTCCCCTCCACAGGGCAGGCCAAAGGAAGGCTGCTAGCTGAGAAAGAGGGAGTGCACTAGAAACAGAAATGCTTCTTAGGAATGTGGGTCTTGGAGATGAGCCAAGCTGGTGGGGTGCGGGTGAGTTCTGAGGGGGAGAGGCTTAAGCCCCAGGTCAGAGCTGAGCTCCTGTCTGGCTTGCTGTGTGATACAGGGCTAAGTCTTTAACCTCTCTGGACTCTGTTCCTGCTCTGGGATACTGGGCATTTAGGATAAAATTAATAACTGTTTCCCAAACTCTCCAGAGCTATAGATGAGGTCAGAGGTTCTCTGAGCTCACCAGTCTAGCTCACTGGGTCCCAGGAACCCTGGAGTACTGAGAATTTGGGAAGAGAGTCCCAAGTGTGGGAGTACAGGGCCTAAGGGAGTAGAGTCTCGGAAGGACCCCTCCAGGTGAGAGGGTGCCTCTCAGCTCCATCTGAAAGATTGACAAGTTGAAGCTCAACAAAGGCCGTGACATGTCCAGGTCACCAGTGAATAGAATTCAGTTTTCAGAAGCTTGCAGCTTCTGGCCATGCCCTTGGTGTCTCACAGGGAAGGGAGAGATGTTGAAGGGACCTCGGTGGAGATGGGATGGGTTATACAACCCCCGTAACCTTTTGTGCTGTCATGGCGGCTCTGCCAGCTTCTGGCAGAGCACATACACTGAGCAGAAAGACTAGATTTTGAGTTGGTGGGGGCTCCCTGCCATTCTAGGAGACCTGGGTAGAAGAATCTGTCTCTCCGGCTGGCCAGGTTGGATAGGTCCTTGTGGCTGGTCATATAGAGCCAGATCCACATCTTGACTGTGACACTTTGGGGTCCCCAGGTGGTAACTCACCTGTGCAAATTACCTGGGAGGCAGCAGGTGCTTTGTAACTTTCCCAAAGAAAAGAATTGCAATCTCATCCCTTGGAAGAGGATATGGGAAGAACATGGGAAAACGCAGCTCTGGTCGCTGTTGCCATCAGTCGCCCTGAGACACTGACAGGGTGGGATCCAGCTGGCCCTAGCCTCCTTGTGTCAAAGGGGCAGGAGTTCACCGATCTGGAAGGGTATGGGCAAAGTGTCTACTAGAACTGGGACCTCACATGGATGGGTATTTCTCAATAGTAGAGCACAAGTACAGTCAGCCCTGAATTCGATTACCAGCACTCCCACCTACACCACAGAAAGGGAAATGAGACCTCCGTTACCTGGTGCCCAAGGTCGCTTGCGCTAAGCTCTCAACATGCCTCCCTTGTGTTCTCCAGGCAGCACTTAATGGGAGTCTTATCCCCATTTGCTAGGTAAGCTAGCCCAGAGCCACACTGCAGCCCCTCCAGGCTGGGGGAGGGTCATAGGAGCATCCTCAGGAACTTTTGGATATGTTTGGTGACTGCAGTTAAGGCTTCATAGGCTCCTGTTCCCCTAGTCTCAGTGTGTTTCCATCTAGACCTCCTTAACCTGGTTGGCAGGAGCTGGTGACAGCCCAGCACCCTCCAGGAGGGCAGGAGGAAGATGAGAGAGTGTGATGCCTTGGAACAAGTATCAGGAAACTAGAGGCTCGACCTAAGGCAATGGACCCAGCCCTGTGCCAGCCAGCATACCTTTCAGCTCCTCCATTCACCCAGCAATTCAGTGGGCTAAGAACGCCATCCCAGGGATGAGCTGACTTGGTTTTTGCGTCGTTTTTTTTCTTGCCCAGGAGAGCCACCATCACCACCCTGGGAAGAGAGGGCCGCAGCTCTGGCATGCAGCTCTGCCTAATAGCTTGACATCTGCCCCTGCCTCCCATTGGGCCCCTAGTCCTGCTAGTAGCTCCAGACCTCCACGATGTGGTGTGCCTGACCCACCTGATGTGCTGAGTGCCCGAAACCGACAGAAGCGCTTCGTACTATCAGGAGGGCGCTGGGAGAAGACAGACCTCACCTATAGGTAAGGACCAGAGGGCAGGGGAGCAGGACAGCATGTTACCTTTACCCTTTCATCCGGAAATGCCCAAGGCCACATTCACACAGCACACAGACCTGCATGCCCACTGACTCTCATCCCCCAGCCATTCATGGACCAATAACCTGGAACCATGGTCTAGACACATGCAGATTATGCCCTCTTGCAGCCTAAAAGAGCCTCAGTGCATGCCTGGGGGAAGATTTCAGACACTTAGACAGGCTTAAGTAAGTACCTGTAAGGCTCAGGCCTGGACTGGTAGTGAATGGGACAGAGCCACAGCCCTGGTAGATTGTTCAAATCTGTCATAACAACTTGGGCCTTTTGTAGATGGACAGAAGTGATGGTGGACTCCTTGTTAGTGATGTAGTAGGTCCCTCAGCAGGTGGTTAGAAGCCAAGACAGCCTGAGAGACAATGGTCTAGGGTCACATGGCATTGGAGCTGGGATAGGGGTGCAGAATTTCCCGGTTGGGAAACCAAGTTCCATTACAAGGCTCCTCAGAGTGAGTTGTACTGTCGGGTCTTGGGACCCCTGGTCTTGTATCCTTTCCACTCAGTGTGTATAGCCCTACATACAAAGGTGAACCCATGTCTGGAAACAGTTCCCTAACCCTGAGACCCAGGACACTCCAGGCTGCAACCCTGAGTGCACATGCCCATTGATCATTCAAAGGCAACACATCTTTCTTGTGGGGAGGTGGTGAGACAGGCTCTCACATAACAGCCCACACAGCCTCACATTCACAGAAATCCTCCTGCCTCCACTTCTCCAGTGCTGGGAGGACAGGCATGAGTCACCACTCTCAGCTCCAGGGGAAGCTTGACTCCTCAGTCCTCAGGGGCTTCCTTGCCCCATGCCCAGGCCCCTCCACCTCCCCCCAGGATCCTCCAGTTCCCATGGCAGCTTGTAAGGGAGCAGGTACGGCAGACGGTGGCAGAGGCCCTCCAGGTATGGAGTGAGGTGACACCACTCACTTTCACCGAGGTGCATGAGGGACGCGCCGACATCATGATTGACTTCACCAGGTGAAACCTGTGGCCTGGGATCTTGCTGGGAACACAGCCCATTATCAGCAGCCTCTAACTGTGTTCTGCCCCGCCCCCTACCCCCAGGTACTGGCATGGGGACAACTTGCCATTTGATGGGCCTGGAGGCATTCTAGCCCATGCTTTTTTCCCTAAGACCCACCGAGAAGGAGATGTTCACTTTGACTATGATGAAACTTGGACTATTGGGGACAACCAAGGTATGTGCTGGAGGCCCGTCTTCCAGATGAGGCAATTTAAGGGAGCACTTAAGCTGGGGTCTACAGATTAATTTGGCAACTGGTGGCAGGAGGTAGAGGTTGCTAACTCACCACCCCCTCTTCCAGGCACAGACTTGCTACAAGTGGCAGCTCATGAATTTGGCCATGTTCTGGGGCTGCAACACACCACAGCAGCTAAGGCCCTTATGTCCCCTTTCTACACCTTCCGATACCCACTGAGCCTCAGCCCAGATGACCGAAGGGGCATCCAACACCTCTATGGCCGGCCCAAGCCAACCCCCACCTCCCACGCTCCAGCCTCAGGCTTCCAGGCTGGGATAGATACCAACGAGATTGCCCTGCTGGAGGTAAGAATGAGGTGGGTAGGAAGACAGAGGTAAGGTACTGCCTCTGTTCCTTTTGTACCCCTGCTGGCTTTATGGCTCCAGCATGTGCTTTTTTCTGGCTCCTCTATCCCATCCCAGCCAGAAGCCCCACCGGACATCTGTGAGACTTCCTTTGATGCAGTTTCCACCATCCGAGGAGAGCTCTTCTTCTTCAAGGCAGGCTTTGTGTGGAGGCTGCGCAGTGGGCAGCTGCAGCCTGGGTACCCTGCCCTGGCCTCTCGGCACTGGCGAGGATTGCCCAGCCCTGTGGATGCAGCTTTTGAGGATGCCCAGGGTCATATTTGGTTCTTCCAAGGTGAGTGGGAACTGGAAGTCAGTGACAGATGATTCAGGGACACAGGGGGCAGGGAGGCAGAGGACTTAGAGCCAAGGGAGACTGGGAGCTCACTTCTTGGGCACAGCTGAGTGTCTGCCAGAGGTGGTAGCTCTTGAGATGAGTAGCATTGAAGGTCTTGCCCTCTGCAGCTTCGTGCTGATATATTCAACCCCCAAAGTCGTGTGCGGTGGGGCTTTAGCGATGAGGAAGGACTTGGGTTCCAAGGTAGAATGGCTCACACGAGGTGTGACGCTTGAATAAAGAAGAGCAAGAAACTGATCTAGGCACAGTGACCCTGGAGTCTGTGATTTCAATTCTCATCTGGCAGAGGTGACAACCTAGAACATTCCAAGTGGCAGGACTTCATAAACACAGGTGAGGCATGGGAACCCTGTATGTGCATTCCAAGGCAGCCAAGGGGCCTATTCCAGGAGGGGCTGGGGTCCAGGGGTGGTCAGCAAACATCTGCAATGGGCAGCCCTCTGTTGACCAAAATAACCTTAGCTTGGGCTTATTGAACCCAAGCTTATCTCAACCCAGCTGGTTCTAACATCCCTTAGGAGGTACGATTGCTGGGAAGGAACTATTGGCCAGCAATGTTTTACAGACAAAAGAAGCAGGTTGGGAGAGTTCCTGATGGTGGCCAAGCAGATCCACAGTGGCTGGGCATAGCAGTGGTGGCTTGGCAGCTCCTGACAGTATCTTCCCTCTGGCAGGTGCTCAGTACTGGGTATATGATGGTGAGAAGCCATTCCTAGGCCCTGCACCCCTTTCCGAGCTGGGCCTGCAAGGTTCCCCGGTTCATGCTGCCTTAGTCTGGGGTCCTGAGAAGAACAAGATCTACTTCTTCCGAGGTGGAGACTATTGGCGTTTCCACCCCAGAATCCAACATGTGGACAATCCTGTGCCCCGACGTGCCACTGACTGGCGAGGGGTACCTTCTGAGATTGATGCTGCCTTCCAGGATGCTGAGGGTGAGTTAGGGATGAGGTAGCTAGAGGGAAGCGGGTGTAGTAGCCACCACACTTCTATACAGTAGTGGCTATCATCCTGTGTGTCATCCTCCCACCCCCACCCCAAACTTCATGAGGGCTCCCCCATCCTCACAGGTCCTTTGTCTAGCACCATCTCCCCTCCTGGTGGCCAACCCATGTTGCAAATGAGATTGAAGGTCTAGAGGTACAAGGACTTGCCCAGGTCCCTTGGCCACAGCCAGTACTTAACAAGGACAATGCTTCAGACACAGCACCAAGTCCTTACTTATCTCAATCCTCAGAACAGCTTTCTGACATCACAACAGCTCTGTTTATTTGTTTGAGGCAGGGTCTTACTATGTATCCTGGGCTAAACTGGGACTTGTAGACCAGGCTGGGCTTGAACTCATAAAAATCTGCCTGCTGCTACCTCCACATGGTGGTATAGAGAGTGCACTACCACATCTGGCCATAATAGCTCTTACTGGCATAGTTTCAGAGGGGCAAACAAAAACCATCAGTGAGGTTACTATCCATACCAGATGAACAATGGGAGAGCCAGGATTCCCATCAGTCACTGCTCCTAACCACTGGCTTTCCCCCAAGACCAGGGCACTCTTGCTTGCTACTCTCCTTTGCTTTTGTGCCCATGTACACTGGGGAATTCACTGGGAGAGCAACTTTGAATAGCATCAAGCTCCCTACCTGTGGTATTGTTTTCTGTGGTCTATGGGCATGCATAGAAGTGATGGGGAGCTTGGCGCAGGGAACAGCACTTGCGTTCCTGAGCTAAGGTTCACAGGACCTACTGGACCAGACCCTGGGGAGGGGGGGCAGGCAGAAGGGTTCCCTGAAGGGAAAGGAGGTTCTGGTAAGCCAGCTCTGGCATCTACAGATTTGCTTCCTTGTTTCGAAGGCAAAGGAAGTAAATAAATGTAGCTCAGGCTGGCTTCTTCAAACTTTCTATGTAGCCAAGGATGCCCTTGAACTCTTTCTCCTCCTGCCTCTACCTCCTGAGTGCAGGAAGTACAGACATGATACAGTGGTATCCAGTGGCAATGGCCTGCTCACACAGCAGTGTCCTTCCCCAGGCCCAGCCTGACAGGCAGATGCAGAGCCCAGTACCCACTTACCCAGCCTGACCTCCTTCTCTCCTCAGGCTATGCCTACTTCCTGCGTGGCCATCTCTACTGGAAGTTTGACCCTGTGAAGGTGAAGGTTTTGGAGGGCTTTCCTCGTCTTATAGGCCCTGACTTCTTTGACTGTGCAGAACCCGCCAATACTTTCCGTTGACAACACC
This sequence comes from Phodopus roborovskii, assembly GCF_943737965.1. Lineage (NCBI taxonomy): Eukaryota > Metazoa > Chordata > Mammalia > Rodentia > Cricetidae > Phodopus > Phodopus roborovskii. The sequence continues at coordinate 21,978,036 of NW_026126434.1, read as the reverse complement.
TTGGATGCACTCAGAGCTACTGACTCCTGCCAGGCCACTTATAACATTAAAGAGACCCACAGCCACCATCTTTGGGGCTCTGGGTTTCAGGCATGGGATAGACAGAGCCTATGTCTCCTCAGGGGAGTGGGTTGGAGTATGGCACCATTTGCAAGGAGGGCCATGCTGGTCATGGTCATCGGTCAGCAACTGTCTCAAACTGGGCAAAGGCTTTGGCATGACTTAAAAATAAGGGAGTTCTTGGGCCAATAATATACCACTTATGTAGGTTATGGTCAACCTGGCTGCCCAAGGTCTCACCTGTGCCCCTCAAAACAGAACTCCCTCATGAATGTGGGGACCACAGTACCTCCATTCATTTTTTGTAATGAGGTTCCTGTGGGTAGTGGTGGTAGTGATGAGATGCCCAGGGTACCATTCTGCCTCAGCCAAGCAGCTGGACCTCAGGACAGTATCTTTGTTAATAAGTCAGCTCTGGGGAGATGCTGAACAGATTGCCTTCAGCCAGAGTCAGAGATGTAGTTCTCAGCCAAAAGATACACAGCCAGCCAGCCAGGGAGGCAGCTACTTCCTTCTAGAGACACTGAACCTCAGAGGCCCCGCATACCTCACAGCCTTGCCTGGCCATTTCTTCCTGGTGGGAGGGCTCTTCCTAGCACAGGTACCTTCCAAAGCCATGTAAATGTGTATAGTGTATAAAGCCTTTTTTTTTTTTTTTTTTTTTTTTTTTTAAAAGCCAAGACTGTCATTAAACATGAGTGTTTTCTAAATGTCTGTCTGGTTTTTCTTTGCAATTGCAGTCAGGATTTGGGAGCTAAAGTCAAAGCCTTCATCAGCCAAGACTGTTTCCTGGGGCTAGGACTCATGTTTAGGGTTTCTCCTACTTCATTCCTGCACAAGTAGGGAGAGGCACCTGCAGTGGCTTTTCAACTGGCTGCCTGCACCTCATTTGTCCCTTTATGTTATCCTCCAAAGCAGTGGCCATTTTATCTGATAACGCCTAAACTACCCCCTCCTCCTTTGGGGAGAAGGCATGTTCTCATAGATACCTGGCTCAGAGAACTCAGAGATCTGCCTGCCTATGGTCTGGGGTTTTGGAGCATTAGGTTTAAAAGTATGAGCCAACATGCTTGGCCCATAACTTAAAACTCTGGTTCCCATGGCTGTAAGAACAGTGGATACAACTTACAGTTGCCATGGCCCTTCCTAGATCTTTAGCATCTCCTTTATAATGACTCCTCTCATACCTGCAATCTCATTAGACAGACCTTCATGAAGTAGTCACCAGGGTCACGAATTGGTCAATTGTTTGATTTTCAACTTTCATTAAAGTGTTTGTTTTGTACATCCCCCCCATGACACCCCCCCTTCCCGTTATCTCTTCTCCAGCCCCATAGTCCCTTTGCTCATTTACACAATGCCACTTTTAGTTTTATGTTCTATGTAACACACAATTTATGTATCCATAAAAAAAAAAATCTGGAAACCACAAATGAGAGAAAACATTTATCTTTCCAAGACTGGCTTAATTTTTTTAATATTATCTCCAGTTGCATCCGTTTTTCTGCAAGCAATATAATTTCGTTTCTGTGACTAAAAAAAAAAAAATCCGTCATGTACACAACACATTTTATTTTCCTTCTTTTTCTGTTTGTCTGTTTGTTTTCTGAGACAAGAGTTTCTCTAAGTAGGCATGGCTGTCCTGGAACTCACTATGTAGACCAGGCTGGCCTCTAACTCACAGAGATCCACCTGCCTCTGCCTCCCGAGTGCTGGAACTAAAGGCCTGCGCCACAAAACCTGGCCTATACCACATTTTCTTTATCCATTCTTCTACTGCTGAAAAGCTACCTAGGTTGGGTTACGATAAACATTACTCAAAACATTTTTGAGTCGCTGCTTTGTTCAATAGATGGTGGACTGCGTGGACATCTTCCAGTGGCACTGTCTTTTCTCAGGGCTGTGAAGGCCCAAGGGGCAGAGGCACAGAGCAGGGCTGGGCTTCAGGCACCAAGCTTGCACAGAACTAAGGGGAGAATGCAAGCGGTCCTTCCTGTCCACTTGGCACAACACCTGATATTTTGAATAGTTCCAACCTCCATCCAGCACTGTTACTCTTCCCCTCCACCTGCAGCGGACACAGCTGTTCCTAGAGCACTTTCGGGTGGAGAACCTGAGATGCCAGCCTGGGGTTGCCATGGCCAGACTCCCCCATTCTCTCCGCTTATCGTCTCATTTTTTTTTTTTTTTTTTCCGTCAGCCCTGGCTGTACGAGTAGGAAAGTCACCGCCCAGTCGGGGCCTCGGTAGCTATTTATGTCGCTGAGGAGTCTTTCCTCCATACCGGACTAGTGAGGTAGCCCCGGGAGCGAAAAGCGCTCGGGTTCCTTTAAGGGCCCGCGAGAACGCGCTCAGCCTTGTGTTGCGCAGGCGGCGGCGCGCACGTTAGCGTCGAAAACCCCCCTCCGCGCTTGCGCACGGAGGGCGGCCTGCTCGTCGTTTTCGGCGGCCGCTGAGGAGCCCAGTAGTGGCACGCCCGCCCGCCCGCTTGGCTTTCCCTGCCCGCCCTTCACCTCCCGGCCTCCGTTCCCTTCAGTACAACGCACCTCGGCCCCGCCCCAGCCCACCGGATTCTTCCCAGCTCGACCCCGGCTGCCGGTTTCCCCCGCCGCCATGATGATGATGGCGTTGAGCAAGACCTTCGGGCAGAAGCCCGTCAAGTTCCAGCTGGAGGACGACGGCGAGTTCTACATGATCGGCTCCGAGGTAGCCCGCGGCGCGTTCTCGGCTTCCCGGCAGGGAAGCGGCTTGCCGGCTCGAGCCCGGAGCGGGCCTGTGATCCCCGAGTGCGCGCCTCCATTCATCCCAGAGGCGGGCGCGTGCTCGCGTTTGGGGCGTGGCCTGTTGGGCGTGGCCGGGTCCTTAGCCTCCTGGACCCTCTGGGTTTGCTTTACCCACTTGTTCAAACCTTAAGCTCATCTGCCCAAGCTTAGGGTTACACTGCAGACAGATACAAAAAGGACATTAGGGAAGCCCCTGGGCGCTTGGAGGTGGAGGTGCGGTACTGCTCTTGAACCCTTTGGTGCTCTCGTGTACCCCACTGCCGTGGTCTTGAAATCTCTAGTTGCACGAGGCTTAGGAAGGCCTCTCCCCCCCCCCCCCCGCTTTGTCTCTTGCCTCAGAGGTGGGCCACAGAAGCATTATGGTCTTCATTATCTAAGAAGGATGTTTGCTTTTGGGTGGATGAGACCCCGAGACCAGAAGCACCAAAACTTTGGATATCTGTGAGCCGATTTTGACTTTATAGGGAATACAAATCCATAACTAGAAGAGAGCCTCTGTTGAATCAGATGGACAAGTTTTCTTAGGAAAACCTAAGATGTTTTTGTTGTTGTTTTTGTTTGTTTTTTACAAATTGTCTCAAACTAGCTTTCCTTCCAAGGTCAACCACCAACTAGTGTATGGTTGTCTATGACAAGGTCTCTCTATGTAACCCTGGCTAGCCAGCCTTGAACTCAGAAAAATCCACCTGGCCTCTGACTCCCAAGTTCTGGGATCAATAATGGCATGTGCACCACACCCTGCTTATGTCCCTCTTTTTCAAAAGAAGAAAGAAAAGATATGGGTAGCCAGGCATTGGGGTGCACCCTTAAGCACTCAGGAGGTAGAGGGTGAGTTTGAGTCCAGCCTGACCTACATAGTGAGACCGTCTCAAAAGAAAAAAAACAAAAAGATGGTGGGCATAAAATTCAGATGTATGGATGTCTGTCAGTAAGGAGGTAAGTGCTCCCCATACAGGAGAACTAAAGCTGATTCAGATGCCAGCAATTAGCTCCTGACCGCCATGTTCTGTGTTTTAGACTCCATTTCATTAGTGTGTGGTTGGTTTTTGGTTGCGTGCTAGGTTTTTATTTTGTTTTTTGACAGCTTAGTGCTGCATGATGAATAAAACCTCCCCGCAGACCGAGGCTTTCAGGACACCTCATGATTCTTGATGTAGCTGTATCAGGTAACAGGGCCAATGTAGTCAGAGCATTCTTGATGTAGCTGTATCAGGTAACAGGGCCAATGTAGTCAGAGGCATCAGGACTTAGGAGTTCCCATTGTCACTAAACAAAAGTGGGAACTGCCATGATGTGTTTGAACCATCACTTCAATGCTGCTATCCCACAGTGGCTGTGCTGGGAATGGTCCTTGTTGGCCAGTAGGCATCTGCTCAAAATGACAGGTATGTAAGGTTCAGCATTCCATACAGAACAACTTGTTGAAAGGAACGTATACCTGGTCTAACATATGAAAAGGTAAATCCGGCCTCAACTTAGAAGTGGGTGATGGTAGTTTTGAAAAGAAAATACTCATCTGGTGGAGCAATTGAAAGACATCTGGTCAGATGGGGAAAACACCGGGAGGCTAAGTGACAGCTTGCTTTTCCTCCTACCCTCTCCCTCTGCCTTCCCCAACTTCCCTCTTTTTTCTTGTGCTGGGAATTGAGCCTTGTGCTAAACACACGCTCATCCACTGAACTCTGGGCTGGCCTGGTTCCGTTTTCCTCATGTATATGAGATGCTTAAACTGGAGATGCATGGCTTTTTGAGGTCATTGTCATCATAGCATGTTTTAAGTTTTTGAAAGCTAAACCACCTGCTTTCAGCCTTGGCCCTCCCAGTTGAATGGGAATAATTACCCTGAGACCAAAATGGATCGGGTGTTTGCTCTTTGGGGCCTGGCTTTGGCTTTGAGGAGAACTTAGGTTCTTGGGGTACTAAATCCTATGACTCCTGTTGGCAGTATTGTCTAGATGATGGTCCTTGTCCCCTTCCTCTGAAAATGACGACAGTATTCTGACAGGTGGGCCAGACATGGCAGTACCAGCAGTGTCTCTCAAATCTGTGGAGCTCCTTTGGGAGGGTATCTACAGTGGTATGATTGTGTCACCATCGTTCTACCACGTGCCACTTGAGTCACAAAATTTGAAGAAATGAATACCCAAATCCAGAATCTTCTTTTGTATTCCAGAGGGGGCAAAGATTGACTTAGGAAAAGCCAAGCAGTCAGGCCCTAGCATGCTAAGCTCTGAAGGGACCTTAGGAAGGCTCTGTGGTACAGACACCCTACAGGACCCTCTCAGTAGCTGTGGAAGACAACATTGCTGACTTCTTTGTTAAAATGAATGAAAACTGTACTTTTACCTTGGATGGTAATGACCCACAAACTAAGTAGCAACAAGGAGTCTTTGTTGTGTGTGTATAGTCTGTTCAGCAGTTCTGGCTGTTGTAAATCTCTCCTGAAGAAAAATGGAGACACAACTTTCTCTTAATAAACTTACACTATGATAGGTAGAGAAGGTGAAAGAATAATGGAAGTGAGCCTCTCTAGAGCAGAATTCAGACTGGAGGGCCTGACGTGGTAATGCACACCTTTAATCCCAGCACTTGGGAAACAAAGGCAAGCCCATCCCAGTGAGTTCAAGGCCAGCCTGGTCTATATAGCCATTTCTATGCTAGCCAGCACCTTGCACTGTATCCTCTGGTTGTCCCCACAGTGTGACTCTGCAGACATCATTTCTGATAAGTCAGTGAATCCATGGATCTTCATAAAAATCACAGGACTAGATTTTCATGAAGGCTGTACTTAAGTGTTGCTACGAGCAAACTAAGCTATTACTCGGGGGAAGTAGTGATTTCTATGATAGTTCAGGAGTTACTAATATAGGGCTTTTTAGACTCAGAAAATTCTTTTGGTGTCTCTGGTTTGAGTTTTGTTACTAAACAAAGCAACACAGGCAGCAGGGCAAATTATCTTGCATCTGTCTAAAATTAAAGACATTTTGGTGTTTATTGCCTTGTAAAAATATCAAAGTCTGCTTCTTAAGATGAAAGGAGGTCACAGGAGTCTCAGATTTCAGAAAAGTGCCAAGAAATTTCTCGTCCTGATCAACATCACAAGCTCGTTACTGAGGGCTGGGATCCTCCCTAATAGACATGTGGTCAGGCCTTTTGGAACTTGGTTCTGATGTTAGGATACACAGATTCCAGCCAGATGTGCACTGCTGTTGAACCCTTGATGTCAGCAGAAAGCGTTTTATGGCTGCTGACAGGCTGGCGTCTGGAGGCTTTGTATCTCATGTACTTGATCCAGAAAGCCCTCTGTGCCAGAGCCTTTTGGCATAGTGATGGATGGTCTGACCCTCATAATGAGCCTTCTTGCTTTACTCATAGGTGGGGAACTACCTCCGTATGTTCCGAGGTTCTCTGTACAAGAGATACCCCTCGCTCTGGAGGCGACTAGCCACTGTGGAAGAGAGGAAGAAAATAGTTGCATCGTCACATGGTAAAAAAACAAAACCTAACACTAAGGGTGCGTCTTCACGAGGGTTTGTAAACCTGTTTCAAAACCACTGCTTATGTCATGAAGATAAAACGTTTTCACTCCAGTGTCTTCATTGCAGCCTGACCTTAGTTTGGTAGGGAGCACCCCAGGGGCAGGGCCACCCTGCCAGTGCATGCATGGTTCAGGTGAGAGTGGCTCAGGGAGCCTTTGATGCTCCACCGTTGTGTGTTCCTGGCTGGGCCAGTGGGTGTGTGAGGGGCCAGGGCCAGGGTGGTAGCAGGTGCCGTGAAGACACAATGGTTTCAAAACGTTTTAGGAATGCGTGATTTGCTACCATTTGCTGTGAGTGTGTCACCATAGTTGTCCTTGCAGCCCTAGTAGCAGATGGTGGCCCTAGCCCTCACTTTCCTCTGGGGCTTTCACTGCTTCCCTCCTAGAGCACATTCATCCCATAATACTTCATCTTGGCAACCAGTGTGCTAAGCTCATGTGCATGTGCCCATTGCGCGTGGCCTGCCCTGTGCCTGGACTTGCTAGGTGAGCCACCTGGCACTATTGAAACTAGTGAAAGCTCTGGGAATGGCAACTCTATGCAGAGTGAAGATGCTCTTCATACATTTTTGGGGCCTCTAGCAGGAACATTTGGGTATGGGTACAGCATGCCATTTGGCAGGTGGCAAAACTGCTTTCCACTTAGCAGAGGCACCCTGTAGAGAGCTGCCCTGGGCCTGGGTGCGTGTGTACCTGCATGCATGCGTGCTCACGAGCAGTCTGTAGTGTGTCTTGTCTGTAGGTGCTAACGTAGTTGTCTGTTGTGGTATATTGGGGGTTCTTTTAATGCAGGAGCCAGAGCTGCTTTTTATTCACTACTGAAAGAGATACCCACTATTACCTGAGACAGTTTCCTTTGTGTCCCCTCTGCCACAAGAGGAGTGCAGTCACTAGCATGGTGGCTGCCTAGCTTTGCCTACCCTTCCTTGAGTTCCCATGAAGTCCTAGTGATCTTTCTACATGTACCTTCCTTCCCTATAACCAAGTGAGTCCTCCAGCATGGCTAAGCAGCTGATGAGTAGCAGCGCTTGACAAAGATTCTCTAGAAGAGCTGGGGGTCACATGGTATGAAGTTGTCTTGTTTTCCAGACAGCACATCTGGCCTGACTCAGGGACGGTAACTTTTGCCTGGTGTAAAACAGTTCTTTCCAACTCTCTGGGCTCTTGTTTTAAAAGAAGAGGATTCATCTTTCATTCTGTCTCCCATCTTGCTTTGTGTTTTAGATTGTGGTGGTGTCAGACCTCTTCCCATTGGGGTGTTACTCCTAAGCTGCAGTTACCCCAAACATGTCTGCCCCTGAGCTAGTGCTCTTAAAAGGCAAATTAGTCCAAATCCATCCCACCAGAGGCTTTCTCCACTGGGATGTCTAGGTAAAGCCCCAGTGCGGATTACCCTTTTGGAAGAGGCTAGCACTCAGCAGTAGTGAGTTTGACACCTTGCTTTCTCCACCTCCTGCATGTGAAAACCTCATGTGCTGTAGCAAGTTGGTTGTCAGCTTGTTCACACCACTGCAGGATGACCACAGTGGGTCTCTCTGCTTACAGATCATGGGTACACCACCCTCGCCACCAGCGTGACGCTCCTGAAAGCCTCCGAGGTAGAAGAGATTCTGGATGGCAACGATGAGAAATACAAGGCTGTGTCCATCAGCACAGAGCCCCCCACCTATCTCAGGTATGCCTTCATAATCTTGGGTTGTTTCAGGGACATGGGCAGGGGTCTCATACTGAAGAGCGGGGTAAAGTGAAAGTTACTCATTCATTGTGTGTTTATAATTGCCTGACCTAGGTTTCTAAGTTTTTTCTGTATCTTTGACATTCTTTTTTTTTGGGTTTTTTTGTTTGTTTGTTTTTTCTTTTTTGAGATAGGGTTTCTCTTTAGCTTTGGAGCCTGTCCTGGAACTAGCTCTATAAACCAGGCTGGTCTCAAACTCACAGAGATCTGCCTGCCTCTGCCTTCTCTGAGTGCTGGGATTAAAGGTGTGTGCCACCAACGCCCAGCTTGAACACCTGATTTTTTATTTCATTTATTTATTTGACATTCTTAACAAACATAGGTCAAGTCTTGAGTTCTGGAATGTTCTGAATCTGAGACTTGTTTGACTCAGATAAACTTCCAAAAGAAACTATGGATTTGAGTACACACAGGTGGGACTTTGAAAGAATCTTTTCCTTTCTTTCTGAGACAGGTCTCATGTAGCCCAGCTGGTCTTAACACTTGCTGTGAGGCTAAGTATGGTGTTAAACTTAGAATCCTCCTGCCCTACCTCTTGGATGCTCTGATTACGAATACCATCATACCTGATTATAATAGTGCTGGGGCTGGTACCTAGGACTTTGTACATACAAGGCAGCAGTCTACCAACTGAGCCATAGCCCCCAGTTCCAAACAGGTCTTTGGTTTTTGTTTGTTTGTTTTTGACCAGGGTTTCTCTGTAGCCCAGGCTGTCATAGAATTCACTCTGTAGACGAGTCTGGCCTTGAACTCAGACCACCTGCCTGTCCCTCACAGATGCTAGGATTGAAGGTATGTACTACCACCACCCAGCCAGGAAAAAAAAATATTGTTTTTGAGACAAGGTTTCTCTATGTAGCCCTGGCTGTCCTGGAGCTCACTGTGTAGACCTGGTTGGCCTCAAACTCAGATTTCTGCCTGCCACTGCTGCTGGAGATACTTTTTAAAAATAACTTTTTAAAGGTGTATTATTGTAGGCACATGCATGTAGAGGTCAGGGGACAGCTTTGTAGAATCAGTTCCCTCCATGTTTACATGTGTTCAGATCATCACACTTGTAGAGCAAGTGCCTGTGCCCACTGGGCCATCTTCCCAGCCTAGAATATAACTTTTAGGAAAATAATGTGTCAACAAAAAAGCAAGTAATTAAATTTTTACTGTGTTGTATGTAGTGTCTCCACATCTAGACTTAAAAGCAAACTGAAAACTCTAATAGATTTGGTGAATGGATAGTTGTGATAGGGGTTGGACCCAGGGCTCCATGAGATGTGTCCACCACTGAGCTATATATACCCTAGACCACAGTTTACAAATAACTAGAGTATAGTCCATATCTAGAAATACAAGAGGTAAAAAAACATAGGAAGAATGTTTGTCTTCTTCTGTAATCTTGTTCTATTGGAGGTGGAGTGAAAAATGGAGCCCAGGGCCTCTTGGCTAAAATGTGTTATCGTTGAGTTATATCCTTAGTCACTCATGTCATTTTAAAAATTCAAAGCTTAAAAAGAAAAGCTAGTCAGTGTGACCACACCTGTAACCCCAGAACTCTCAAGTAAAAGCAGGAGGATCTTGATTTAAAGGCCTGCATAGGCTACCCTATCAAAAAACAAAAAAGTTTAATGTACAAAACCCAGAGAATAGTGGGGGAGGAAGGTATTGTTCAGAGTGATGTGCCTATTGAAAATTATTTCCATGAGGATGTTTCATCTTTGTTGCTAGATTGCTTTTCTGGTCCCCCTCAGCCCCAGAGAAGGTGGCATGCATCCAGGCTGGTGGGCGCTGTAGACGCATGCTCAGCAGATTTTTGTTCTCCCCAAGGGATGTGGTAAGAACATAAGGATAACTAGGCCTTCCCAGGAAGTAACAGAAGGAAATTATGTACATCTGGATGACACTTTTATGTTTGCACATGTCAGCTGGGAACCCTTTATACAGTGGTAAACAATTTCTTGATAGTGTCATATGAGGACCAGCTGAGGGATTAGATTCCTGTTGCCTTGGAAGCCAAAACAACAGGGATAGGGGTGTCCAAAGTTAGAAGTAAACAGCTATACTGTTCAGTCAGCCTGACATTGGGCCTGTCAATCCACCTTTCCTGCCACTGGATAGTTTGTCCCCTCTTAGAATTCTTGAGAAATTTTTGTAATGGAAGAAAGATTGGAGATAGAGCAGGATTTGAGGGTCAAGGGGTGGGTGGGGTCAGCACAGAAGAAGTCAATAATAAAGGTCTGGAGTTTCCAGATACAAGCCCAACTACCCTGGAATTGTCTGGAAGGTGCAAAGAATGCCAGTCCTCTCCAGAGATGGACACTCACTTAATCTGAGTGGGGCTTAGGAATTTGCTACTTAAAATTTCACATACTCATGAACCATTTGTCCACATAGACCAAGTTGGAAACTGGTCTTGCTGCCCCAGCTGTTAAGCCCTGTGCAAATTAGTCCCCAGTTGTTGGGCTATGGTCCAGGTCTCAAAGGTGAAAGCAGACCTTAAGGTCAGAGCCAGGCCTACAGTGTTGCAGACTTGGTAAGGTCCTGGCCAAACTGCTTCATTCCCTGCCCCTACTACCCTTGCCCAGCATCTGGTCCCAGACTTTAGCTTTTTTTCTTCAGAATAAAGGTTATAGTTAAAGGCTCTGCCCCAAAGACAAAGTCCTGACCTGTCTTAGAACGTGCTGTTGGCCTCACTTTGAACGCTAGTAGACAGTTGCTGCAGGAGCTGTGAGTGCCGTGTGGTGGGGTATAAAGGTATGTGTTCTGTCATTGGTGCTGCTGTGGTAAAATACCCTGACAAAAGGCAACTTAGAGGAAGGACTTCTAGTTTTAGGTTATAGTTCACCATTGAGAGACAGCCGGGCAGGAACTCAGACAGCTAATCACCTCACATCCATAGTCAAGAACGAAGAGAAACATGTACCCATGCTGCCTGCTTCCATCAATAGCTTGGTTTTTATTCTTGTATTTATTTGTTTATGTATTTATTTTTTGAGGCAGGATTTCACTCTGTAGCCCTGGTTTGCCTGGAACTCACAGATTAAAGGTGTGTGCCACTACACCCAGGTCAGCTAGCTTCTCCATTCTTAATACAGTTCAGGATGCCAAGCCCAGGGAATGCTGCTGCCCACAGTGGGCTGGGTCGTCCCATAGCAACTAACAGACAAGAGCATTCCCCACAAAATGACCACAGGCTAGCCTAGATCTGGGTTCCTCATGGAAATTCTCCTCACCTGTGATTCTGGGCTGTGACAAATAGAAAGTTAAAGCTAACTAGCCCAGTGGGCAGCACACAGGGGCTCTTGTCTGCTAGTCAGGGTCTGGCTAGGGAAGACAAACCAGCAAAGCACTGGGGTTCTCCCCGGGGTTCTCCTTTGTCTAACTCAGCAGGGGCTATTCAGTATGAAATAGCTTTGGGACTTTTCCCAAAAGTAAGAATAACCTGGAATTTGGGGAAAAAAAGTTTTCATGTTGCACGGGTTATTTATCTCCAGTGTTATTTCCTAGAATATATGTATCAATCAATTTTCCTCGCTTCTATAGTTCTGTAAGCTTAGTGTCTAGAAGACAGTGCATTTTGGAATGGCCATCACATCTAAAATCACAACCAGCCAGGTCTGTAGTCCCAGCTTCTCAGAAGGCTTAATTCAAAGCCAGGGAGTCAGGAGCCCTTAACTAAGCCTGCTTACATCTTACTCTTGCTGCTCTTGCTGCCCCCAGCTTTGTCTGACAGCATCACCACATTTTGAGTGAGGGTGGAGCAGGGAGGGAATTAGAGTAGCAGTTTGGCCCAATCGTATCAAGTCTCTTTTCTGCAGATCTTTGCCCACTGAGCCCTGACTCAGCATCTAACTCCTCTTTCCAGGACATTCTGGGAAGTCTGTGTCTTATTCTTCTTCCCCTAATTAGATAATGTGCTTTTGTACAAGCCATTTCTAGTTTATAGTGCAGTACATCATGACATGGTTAAGACCAGCTTGTACCTGGCTGTATCACTCCCTTTCTCCCTTCCTCCCTCCCTCCCTTCCTTCTTTCCTTCCTTCCTTCTTTTGTCTGTCTGTCCATCTGTCATCTGTCCGTCTGTCTTTTGAGACTGTGTCTTACTGTGTAACTCTGTCACAGAGATCCATCTGCCTCCTGAGCTATGGGATTAAAAACGTGCCACCACCATGCCCTTCTGTATCTAATACTTTTGTGCCCTTCTTCTCACACAGATGCCTCTAGGTGCCAGGAGGAGTCCCACAGTGTAAGAAATGTCCACATGTCCTCCACAGGAGCTTGGAACCTGCCCAGGTCACAGTAGTGCCCACTGAGCATGAGTAGAGTCTGAGTGAGCAAACATGACTCCTGCTCTCTCTCTCTCTCTCTCTCTCTCTCTCTCTCTCTCTCTCTCTCTCTCTCTCTGTGTGTCTCCAGGGAACAGAAGGCCAAGAGAAACAGTCAGTGGGTACCCACCTTGCCCAACAGCTCCCATCATCTGGATGCTGTGCCATGTTCTACCACCATCAACAGGAACCGCATGGGTCGGGACAAGAAGAGAACCTTCCCCTTGTGGTGAGTAGGCGCTGCTATGCTTAGCCTCTGTACAGACTCCCCCTTCTTCCTCCAGCGCTCTGTAGTCTCCTGCCAGAGAGGCACTGTTCAGTGACCCTGTGTTTCACAACTGCTACCCTGACACTGCCTCGGATGCTGTTCTCTTCCAGGATGTCATTCTTGGCCTTCCCCATCCTCCCTGGCTCCCTGCTCTGTTCTCTCACCCCCTTCCCTAATCTCTCAGTGTAATTCTTGGGGACACAGTCCCTAGGTCTTTCCCTGCTATATGATTCATCTGATGCCCGCAGTCAATCTGGGGGTTTAGGTAATAGCCATGTGGCTCCCACTCTGTCAGTTCTCTGTGGCTGCTGAAACGAAGCACTGTAGTGACAGATTTAGTTTTTCCTAGTTCTAAAATTCAGAGTCTGGAAGAGGTTCACAGGCCAAAACCAAGGTATGGGCAGGGCATTGCTCCCTTCAGAGGTTCGTTAAGCTTTGACCTATAGCCTTAGTGTTTTCCCACCCCTCTCCTGAAATGTTTGCTGAGCCTTAAGGGGAAGGGGGTAGTTTTTGTTTTGAGACAGGATCTCACTCTGTATCCCACAATGACCTCAGACTGCTGGCAATTCTCCTGTCTCAGCTTCCCAAGTGCTGGGATTACAGGCATGAGCTACTAGACCTTGCTAGCATGTCTAGGGTTTCTTTCTTGGGCAGAACTTCCTGGCTCTTCTTGATGCATTCATGAAGCACACTGCCCCACCCTGTTACAGAACTTAACCCTAGACATGTTTGAGCTTGTCGTTTTTTGCCCCTCTGCACTCCCATTAGACTGGGACCCCTGATAACATCTTCTGTGCTGTCTCAGCGTTAGATGACAAATGTCTACATGAAATGGCCTTTCCCTTCCAACCATATTTACAGTAACCCACAGTGCAAAGGTAAGCTAGAAACTTGGTCCCTGGAGACCTAGACATAGGAAACCCTGGAGCCCTGACTGACAGCTGCTGTGGTGTCACTTTCAGCTTTGATGACCATGATCCAGCTGTGATCCATGAGAATGCTTCCCAGCCTGAGGTGCTGGTACCCATCCGGTTGGACATGGAGATTGATGGGCAGAAGCTGCGGGATGCCTTTACCTGGAACATGAATGGTATGTGGATGGGTCAGCTTTGCCTGGGCTTTATATGAAAATGGCCCACTTTCCAAGCATCTGCCTGTCAGGCAGATTCTCTATTTGACATTTGAAGCCTTATGGCATGGTTCTTAAGTCTAGAAACATGGTTCTTGTTTGGCCAATGGCGCTATTCCTTGTGGACTAGGCATGTATCTTAGTTGTTTCTCTTTTGCTATATAACAGGATACCCAATACCTGGGCAATTTATAAATAAATATAAGCGATTCCCTCTGATATGTGTCTGAAAGCCAGAAAGTTGAAGGTTCAGCTGCTAAGTATGGTTTTCTTCTGTTGAGGCCTCACACTGCTTCAACTCATGGCAAAAAGTAGAAATGAAGTTACTTAGAGAAAAACGAGGACACACTGACAGTCTGCCTATGTAGCAGTGAAACCAACGTAACAAGAAGGGGTACTCACTCATTAGCGAAGGCTGGGCTTACCTGCACTATCGTAAGCTCCCAGCTGCCAAAAACTAAGCACTGCCTTGTGCTTCCAGCTGTTGATAACTAAATAAGCAAGCAAACAAACAAATAAAATGTGTGGTTGTGCATGGCTTTAATGGCTGGCTTGATCTGGTCAGCAACATAGAATGTGGATGGAATAAAATAACAGCATAGAACAAAACAGGCAGAGGGAGGGAAAAGGGATCAACAACACTTAGGGTGTTTGAACAAGCCATGGAGAAACATTATTTTATATTTGAGGTGGGAACCTGTGTTCATAATTCCAGCACTGGGAGGCAGAGGCAGGCAAGTCTGTGTGATTTCAAGGCATCTTGGTCTACAGAGTGAGTTTCAAGACAGCCAGGGCTACAGAGAAATCCTGTGTCAAAAAAAATAAACAAAAAAAGGGTGCATTTCTAAAATCAGGGCCCATGAGATCACTGTGGGGCGGGGCTATGAAAAGAGGCACAAAGAGATCTGAAAGTGGGAGACCTGAGATGCTGGGCCAGCCTCAGGCCCATCACAGTTTGCTGGTGACGCCCCCTTTGGCTTCTGAGAACCTAGGCACACTTCACCCACAGGCCTCTAAAAATTCCATAGTCCAGCTAACATGTCGTGATCTAAAATCAGGCACTGTGTCATGTCCCTGTAATCCTAGGACTTGGGAAGGTAAAAGGATTGCACAGTCAGTCTAGGCTGCTTTTGTGAGCCTCTAACAAATAAAACATAAACAAAAACGATGACGGTAATATGGAATTTCAGGTTAGCTCTAGAGTAGTAGTTCTCAACTTGTAGGGCACTGTTTCTAATGTCACAAGGCCACATATGTGCTCTTGTGCCTCTACCCTCACCCCTTATTGATTTTTAACAAAAAGATGCAAATTCAGTTGATTGGAGCAATTGAATACCCAAAGATAATAAACTTTGACCTAATCTCACACCTAATATTAAACTCTAGAATCTGGAATATAAAACACAAAACCATGAAACTTGATGGGGAAAGTGTAAGAGAAAATCTTGAGTGTTTGGGGACAGACAAAGAATCTCAAGGCACCAGCAGCACAGTCCAGAGCAGGAAACACTAAAACTTGGCTCTGCAAAAGACCCTGTCTGAGGGGTAAAAAGACAGCCAGGTGTGGAGGTGCCATAAAGAGCTACATAAGGAGACCCTATCTCAAAAAGAAAAAGATAGCAGGGAATAGAAATGTGACCAAGGTACTTGACATATTTGTATGAAATTGGGAAAGAACAAGTTGTAAAAACTTTTAAAAAGTAAACATACAAAGGAGAAAGGGGAACAAGGGAGAAGCCAGGACAGGTGTGGGCACCATGAGATGAGGCACTAAAAATAGCTTGGATATTTTCATTTTCTGATTTCAGAGAAGCTAATGACCCCTGAGATGTTTTCAGAGATCCTCTGTGATGACCTGGATTTGAACCCGCTGACTTTTGTACCAGCTATCGCCTCTGCCATTAGACAGCAGATTGAGTCTTACCCCACAGACAGCATCCTGGAGGACCAATCTGACCAGCGCGTCATCATCAAGGTTGGTACAAGAGGACTCAGCCCTTGGTGGAAGTCCATCAGGGTTTCTTGCTTGGGATGCAGTTTCTGGGAGGGTGTCCTTCAGGGACAACCTGACTGTCCTCAGGAAGGGGAGCTGACTTTTCAGAGGAAAGTGTCACATTGTGGGTAGGGCAGCCAGTGCTTTGAGCCAATCCCAGAGTTAGAAGGTGAAAGTGGCTGGTGGCTGAGGATGTATGAAAGCCCATAGTTGAGATGTGCAGTATCAGTGTGATATTCTTAGGTGCTGGACCAGAAATATTTTATGATCCAACACCTGCTAGTATTCCTGCTTCCAGCTCTTCAGGGTTTCTACTCATAAGTTAAAAGCCCACATCACTTGGCTACCCTTTCATTTGGAGGACCTACCAAACTTGCACAACAGTTGTATTCCCTCTAACAATTCACAAAGGTTCCAGTATTTCCCTATAGTCACCAAAAGCTGTTTTTATCAGCCTCCCTCCCTCCCTGCCTACCTCCCTTCTCTGCTTCATCTCTTGTTTACTTACTTCCTTGTTTGATAATAGTCATCCTAATGGGTATAAAGTAATCTTACTGTGTTGGATTTTTAGAAAAATATATTTTGTTTTATTACTTTGGGGGGGGGGAGCAGGGCAGTTCAACACAAGAGTTTGTGTGTATATCCCTGGCTGTTCTGAAACTAGTTCTGTGTTCCAGGCTGGCCTCAAATCACAGAAGTTTACCTGCCTCTGCCTCCTGAGTGCTGGGATTAAAGGTGTGCACCACCACTGCCCAGTGTTTTTAGCTTTATTATTAGTGTATATGCTGTGATGCATGTGTCTCGCTGTGTTGAATTTTTTTTAACTATTTACTAGTATGTGTGTGTCACGATAAATGGAGGGCAGAGGACTACTTTGTGGAGTTGGATTTTGAAAATAGACATATCTTTCTAAGGGGCAAGGAAGTAGATAGGGCAAGTGTACCTGTTGGCTGCTTGGCAAGATGACTGTAAAGCAGTGACATTAGGGTAGAGACAGTGGCTTAAAACAGACTCAGGAACAGTCTGAAGAGTGGCATGCAAGCTGAGTCCTAAATAGTCAGCATAGCTACATAAAAATTGATTACCACAGGACACAGAAGACACTTGGTCAGCATGAGATAGAGGGGGATGAGAAGAGAGGCTAAGATCAGATCAGGTGCCCAGAACCTCAGTGTCTAGTGACAAGCTAGGAGGTGTGTGAGGGCAATCCTATTTTGTAAACAAGGGACTAGACGACAAGGGCTAGCCTTGGTTTTTAGCTCCTGAGTCATGAGCAGAATTCATTCTGATCTGGCAGTTGAGAATGGCTCGTCCCCACTTCCTCACAGCATTCCTGGGCTGCCCTCACCTGTATTTATTGGTTCTTGCCACAGCTGAACATCCATGTGGGAAACATCTCCCTGGTGGACCAGTTTGAATGGGACATGTCAGAGAAGGAGAACTCCCCAGAGAAATTTGCCCTGAAGCTGTGTTCGGAGCTGGGTTTGGGTGGGGAGTTTGTTACCACCATTGCATACAGCATCCGGGGACAACTGAGCTGGCACCAGAAGACCTACGCCTTCAGGTAGGATCCATGGTCATCTTACCCTCTGGTCTCACATTTTTATCCACTTTCTTGCCTATGTTGGAAAAAGACTTCACTGAATTGGAATGCTTACCAAAAGCATGAACAAAGGGCTTTTTACAAAGATGTACAGTTCAGGTAGTTTGTTAGTGGGTTTTGGACTCAGCTAGGTTTACCAGATGTGCCAAGAATCAGCTTCCTTGGGGCTTTCTGTCCATATAAGCAAGAGAAAAGGGGCTGGAGAGAAGTAGCTTCTGTTTCATAGGAATCCAACACTCTCTGAGCACCAGGAATGTAAGGGGTATGCAGACATGCATTTAGGCAATACATCCACGCACATAAAAATAACAAAAATGTTTTGAGGGAAAAGGAATAAGGCCTGTCCAAAAGGGTATGAGCCCCCTCAGCCCAACCCTTGATGTGCTTAGTAGGCACATGAGTTGCTTGTTGGGATCTGCCTGGATCCCTGGAATACGTCCTAAGCACTTGTTTTTGGAATCAGAAAGTGCTACTTTATCTTCCCAGCCAAGCAGGCCTGTTGATCTCTCAACACTTGTCCTATGTGTTGTACCATCTGTTCAGCTGGGGTGCTACCCATACTGCAAGACCTGACAGTGACATTCAGGCTACATGAGAATCAGAGTCTAAAGTGCAGAGGCCTGGGGCAGCCAGAACCCCTGATGCTCCCTGCTTTCTCAGCACTGTGGTGCCTCCCCCATGGATGTGTGGAAGTAGGGATTTCTCAACCACTTACACAAGGAAAGGGTTGTTGTCCCTGCCATCCTTGTAGGTCCTCCTTGCTAAAAGGAGCCCTGATCTGATTTCTGCCATGCACAGAATATGACAGGCACTGAGTTCCATGACCTCTTAATGGAGTTTTAAGTTCTAAGCCTCTCTCACTTCATGTTGGAAGCACACTAAGTTTCTTCTAGCCAGTCTGCCATTCTCTGCATGTCCATGTCCCATACCCTTCCAAACCTACCCCATAGTCCCTGGCCTTTGGTTGTGTACACAGAGTAGCAGAGAAAGCTGCTGGTCACAGGGCATGTGTAAGCAAGACCACAATGCCTGTGCATTGGAAGGCCTGATAAAGGCCAGGCAGTGATGCTGGGTGCATGCTTTCAATCCCAGCAGAGGCAGAGGCAGGTGGATCTCTGAGTTTGAGGCCAATCTGGCCTACAAGTGAGTTCCAGGACAGCCAGGGCAGTTAGACAGAAAAACCCTGTCTTGAAAAGCCAGGGGTGGTGGGTGGGTGGGGGGTGGGGTGGGATGGAGTCCTGATAAAGGCCAGGGCAGGAACAAGAAGCATGGGGGGGGGGGGAGGTTGACAAACTGGTAAGGGGCTCCATCAGTCTCCTGAGTACAAAACTGAAATACAGCAACACAGACATCTCATACCAGAATGAAGACAAAAGGGTTATGACAAGGACTGTAGGGATAGTTCGGTGCTCTTACAGAGGACCCAGGATGATTGCCAGCTCCCATTTGGTGGCTCACAATCATCTCTAACTTGTTTCAGAGGATCTGGTGCCCTCTTCTGGTCTCCGTGTGCACCTGGTACACATACCTATATGGAGGCAAAGTACTTACACATAAAGTTATAATAAAGCAGATTTTAAAAAATTTTTTTTTAAAAGAAGAGCTGTGACAAATATGGTGAAATGGGTTTGATGAGGAATAGAGAGCTAGGTTAGGCAGCAGGGAGTTTGCTGCTCTTAGAATTGCCTACAGCAAAATTACTAATAACTTCCTCCTGAGCCAGTCCCTGTGCTCCAAAGCCAGGGACCAGCAAATAACATCCTGTCTGGCATAGGAGAAAGACAAGTGTGTTATGTGTGGCTGCCAGTGTGCTTTGACTCTAAGTGGGGATGGGCATAGATCCCAAGGTGAAGCTGTTGGGGCAGGAAGGGCAAAGGAGATGTTTGAATGCCCTCTCCAAGCTCTTTGTAGAGCTCAGGTCATTAGTGTCTGACCCATAAGGCTGCTTATACCCACAGCCCTGCCAGGATCATGTGCTGGGCAGAGAGGTAAAGGTATACTTGGTCAGAGGGCTTGGCAGCTGAGCCTAAAAGAGGGACAGACTTATGACGACTAACTTAGAATAATGTGTTCAGGGGTCATTGATGTTAAAACATTATCAGAACTCCAGTCTTATAGCTGAATAATATTCCATTGGTTAAATATATACATCTGACTAATCCATTCTGTTGTGGGTTGCTTCTACTTTTTGGCTATAGTAAATAATACTAAGGGCATTTGTATTGTTTGTGTTTAAACACTCGTCAGTTCTCTTGGCTCTATCTAGTAATAGTATTTCTGGATTATATGGTAACTGGTTAACTTTTGTTTTATGGAGACAGGATCTTGGCTTTGTAGCTTAGGCTAGCCTCGAATATATAGTTCATGGCAATCGTCCTGACCCAGCCTCCTATAAGCCTGTATTATATGATGAGCTGTCACACTTGGCATTTGAGGAACTGCTAAGCTGTTTTTCCGGTGGCTGCAGCATCCTTCAGAACCCATCAGAGCTGTGGGTCTGAGCTCTGCACCCAAGCCAGGGCTTATCTTGCTGTTCTGATTAGCTTTTCTGGTGAGTGACAAGTGATTATAGGCTGGAGTTGTGTTTCCTAGTGAGTATCTTTTTGGTGATTATTGGCTCTGTGTTTGTGAGGTCATTCACCTCACCCCAGCCTCGGGTGTACATGTGTGGCGGTCAGACAAATTTAGGAGTCTGTTCTTTCCACTTGTGGGAGCTTGGGACCTCACACTGAGCCCTCTCACTGGCCTGTATTTTTAACTGGTTTTTCTTGATTTGAAAGAATTCTCCATATAATCTGGATACACATTGTTTAGTATGTAAGATTTATAAATATTTTTTTTTCTGTTAGTATCCTTTGCAGCACTAAGTTGTTATTTTGATGAAATAACAGTCCAGTTCATCTGGTTGTTTTACTTAGTCGATAACACACATGTATGCAAACATATACTTAGGTGTTTGTATCACATGTCAGGAAGCATTGGCTAATGCAGAGATATATTGTATCAGCAGCTTGCCTGCAGATTGCCCTTTCCTAAGGGGCATGGCAGCTGAGGCTTGCAGACATTAGGGTGAGTGTTGAATTTGGTCTCCTCTCCTCCAGTTAAGCAGCCTTAGGCAGGTCATTTCTTTCTTATGTCTTCATTCTCTTCTTTATAGAGGGAGAATGGTAACTAATTCTTAGCTTGCCTGTACGTCACAGAAAACCAGGGCTGGCATGGTGGTGCACACCTTTAATTGCAGCATTTGAGAGGCAGAGGCATGTAGATCTCTGAATTTGAGGTCAACCTAGTCTACATAATGAGTTCTAGGACAGCCAGGACTACACATAGAAAATTCTGTCTTAAAAAACAACAATAAAGGGCTGGAGAGATGGCTCAGAGGTTAAGAGCACAGGCTGCTCTTCCAGAGGTCCTGAATTCAATTCCCAGCAACCACATGGTGGCTCACAACCATCTATAATGAGATACGGTGCCCTCTTCTGGTGTGAGGGTATACATGTAGGCAAAACAGTATATATAATAAATAAATCTTAAAAAAAAAACCTTACATCAAAAATAAACTCAAATATGCCCCATTAGCATCAGTCTTTCCTCTCACTGTTGTCTTCTAACACCCTTACACAGTGATTTGTATGGTAGGAGAGTGTCCAGGATCCTTCCTGACCTCAAAGTTCATGAGTAGGAATTCCCTTGGAAGAATGGATGCTGGCTTACAGACTTGGGACTCAGGGCAGCATCTCTGCTTCCATGTCTCCACAAAGCTGAGGCAGCTAGTGTTGGCTCTGCACCCATCCTTCCATGGTCAGCCTTGGTAGTTCTATTTATGAACAAACCCATGGTATGAAATCTTCCCAGTGTCAAGGGGAGGTAAACAAAGGGGCCTGTTTGCCAGCTCAGAGAAAAACATGTTTGCTTCCTTCTGCCTGTGCTTGGCGCCTTTCAAGTCTGCCCTCCCAAGGGAGATGACCTGAAGATAGATGAAGGATGAGTCTGCCAGGGCTGTTCCTGGATTTCCAAATGAGGCTGCTGAGAAGAGGCTGGCTCTGGGACCACAGGGTTGGGGATGACTGGTCCCTGGCCTCTGAGTCACTAGCAGGAGTTTGGACTTCCAGGTTGTGTGGGGCCTGTGGGTATGGATATTGTCAGCTGAGGTTCAGTAGTATGTCAGACCTGTGTCAGCCAAGGAGCCACGGTATCCCTGGTCCTTGGAACCAGCTTCACCCATACTTTGGCCTTGATCCAGGCTCAAGGTCCCTGAAACCCTTGTGCCAAGAGTTGGCTCTAGCCCAGCCTTTCTGAGTTGGACTACGGTGAGCTGTCAGCTGTGAGGTTTGGCCTGTACTAACTTGGTGCAACTCTGCTGTCGAATCTGGTGTAGGGTCTTGCTTTTATGAAGGCCACATCCCTGAAGCCTGAAAGGCTGTGTAAGGACCTGTCTGGCTCTGAAGAGGCCTCTGCAATGAATGTTGGCTGCCTCCAGATAGTAAACTCTGCTCCTGTATTTTAGACAAAGACTGAAAAAGCCCATTTTCATCTGCCAAGTACCACCTGGCCTCTGCCTCCTCCTTTCTCAGAGCTGATAAGATACTGCAGGACAGCAGGTAGGCACACACTTGATTAGGACTGTAGGTAGAGTAGGGAGTTTGGCCTCAGGTGACAGAGAGGCTGCCTTGCTGGAAGGCCAGTGTGACAGTTGAGGGAGGAGAGGACCTGGTTAGAACCGTGATGTGAGGCTTCCTGCCAGGATAGGGTTAGCTGTATGTAATATATTGGATACCTCCTTAGCTTCCTCACCAACTTGGAAACCAAGGTGCAGAGTGGTACAGCCACCCCCCCCCCCCCCAGTACTTGTACCCTCATAGCCTTCATCCCATTTTGTTCCCACCATTGTGTCTGTTTGGCAAAAGGCTTGAACCTGAGATGCTATTCTTTCCAAAAAAAACTACCTCCATAGCCAGCAGATCCTTGGTTCTTATTGAGAATTGGTTCTGAAGGGAGGCTGTCCAGGCTGGAGGTAGTACTGTTCCTGCTGGACAGGTCCTGGCAAAAGTCATCCCCCAGCTGCCCCAGCATTGCTGCTGGGACAAGGAGGTGGGCCTTCCTGCTGTGCCCTGGCCATCTCCTAAGAGACAGCAGAGTAGAAACCAGTGGTTTCTGGGGGGCTTCTGAGCTGCCATTCTGTTAACTAGCTCTTGTTCCTCTCCTTGTTCCCTTCCCTCAGTGAGAACCCACTTCCCACAGTGGAGATTGCCATCCGAAATACCGGAGATGCTGACCAGTGGTGCCCCCTGCTGGAGACCCTGACCGATGCTGAGATGGAGAAGAAAATCCGGGATCAAGATCGGAACACAAGGTACACCACAGGCACCTACCTTCCCTAGCAGAGGCAGTTTCGGGGGGGGGGGGGGAGAATCAGGCCCCAAGGTACATTTCCTTGAAGAAAACAACATCCTTTAGCAGGTCTCAGGGTTTCTATAAACAGGACCTGTGCAGCAGACTCGCAAGGTCAAGAAAAGGCTAGAGACCATTCCTTCTAGATGGGCCCCACACCTAGCTACTCTAGGAAAGTAACATACCTAGGAGGGTAGCCACCCAGACCTGTGGCCGGCCCCAGCTGACCATCTGTTCTCCTATTCCAGGCGAATGAGGCGTCTTGCCAACACTGCCCCAGCCTGGTGATGAAGTCATCCATGCTCAACTTCCACGGAGCATCTCAAAAGACTGCCTTTCCTTCCTCTGGTAAAGAGAGGCAAAGGGACAGCTGGTGCCATCCTGAGGAATGGGGTAGGGCCTCCCAGGTGCCTTCCTTCAGCACACATTCCATTTGCTAAGCCCCAGCACCATCCCCAAAGTCTAGAGTCAGGAAGCAGCCTCATTTGGGTTGTGTTTTGTTTTTGTATAGGAGCCCCACACAGGGCTAGTAACACTTTTTAAATAAAAACTAGCAAGCTCAGTTTCTTTGGTATTGATAGCATAAAAATGTGAGCGGAGGTAGAACCTGTGTGGATGGGAGGGGTGTGTGGCCAAGGTTGATGTGCCAGTCCTTCCTTTCTCACCCTCAAATCCTCAAGTCAGCAAATGGTGACCACTGGGTCTCCACACCAGCCACGAGGACCCCAAAGCAGAGCCCAGTCATTGTTCCTTCTTGTGTCTTCCAGCTTCCCTGTGACCCTCTGTGCTCAGCAAGTCTTTGTAGAGGTTGACAGGAGTGTGTCAGAGCTTCCTTTGTTGGCCTTGGTCCTGCTGTATCCAGACAGGCTGTTGCCAGCTGGAGGGGACCTTGCTCTGGTATCCCTTTTAGAGGACTTGGTCACATGTGGGTAGCACCTGGACAGTGGCATCACTAGTACAGGAAGTCTTCTGTATCAAAGTTCTGCAACCCAAAAAAGGTTATCTAAGTTCATCTCCACTGTGGCCTGGGCCAGCTTCTCCATCCCCAGCCCAAAGTGAGGGATAGAGAAAGAATACACCAGCTGTGCACCATCCTTGTAAGTTGGCAGTATGTGGAGAAGAGGTACAGCCCTCTGCCCTCCCACCTCCACCCCCCCCCAAGCTGTGCTTTCCATAAGCTACTCATTCCCTTTGTCCTTGGTGTGTGGTATAGTATAGGATGGACATAGGACCCATTAAGGTGGCTTATGGGTCTGCACAAACCAAGCAAACTGGGCATACAGGTTATGATTAAAGATAGTGATCCCAGCACCCCAGCTACAGTCTGCTGCTGTCTCTTAGTGGGTCATTCCTAAGGAGTGGCCCGCCCCTCCCCCCCATACCCCTAGACCCTGCCTGCTGTAAACTTCTCCACTCCACACAGCAACACAGCTTTGGCTCCACCAGGTTTCACTACAAAATTGAATCAGACTCAGTAGAAAACATTTTTGTTACCATAGAAACAATAGGCAGTGGTTTGGGGAACTCCCATGCTCTTGGGCATAAGGAGTAAACCCCAGTGGGGCACATGTAGAGCATCAAGGAAAACTGGCCACATTGACATCCTCGGTTCAGAGGAGATGCGGGTAGGAAGGACTCTCAGGCCTTCAGCAAACAGAATGTCCCAGAACTTCCTCTATACACAGGGTGCTAGTAACATGGAGCTCAGGTTCTGGGCTCCCAGAGCAGTAGAGGACCAAACTTGTTCTTTGCATCTGAGCCCAGAGAAGACCATGAAGACCTGCTTTAAAGGAGGACAGAACCTAGGAGGATGGGCATTGCCCACAGGTACCGCAGCCAGGGTACCTGTAGGCTGGGCATGATCGTGGATGCTTAGGACATGTTCCGGTGCTCCTTCAAGGCACTGGCAGCATGAAAATGAGAACTGTGGGTCTGTAGTTGGTGAGTTAGAGCTCTGCTAGGCATCCGTAGGCAGTCAACCACTCTGGGCCCCATGTCCTACCACCTACAGTGAGCAGAGAGATGGTACAGAGGAGTGGAGGGTGTTGCTGGCTGAGGCACCCATCGTTGGGACCAGCCTTCTAGATGGGTTGTTTGGCTGTAGAAGGTAGAGCCCTGCCAGAAGCCTCAGGCTGACCAGGTAGGCTTACTGCTCCAAGAGCTGCAGTTAGGGCTCTGGTTGCTCTTCTGGAAGGGGCAGGTAATTGGGGTCCTCCTGAGGGTCGTCTAGTAGTAGCTTCCTGTGGGGATGGGACAATTATACTGAGCTGTGGTAAACACAAGTTCCCCCCTGGAGTAGGTAGACTACCTCCTGAGGGAGGGAAAACAGTTGTCCAATACTCACAGGAAGTTGGGGGTCAGCAGCAGTCTCTTGCCTCCAGGCTGGTTGGGAAAGAC
The DNA here is from genome assembly GCF_943737965.1 of Phodopus roborovskii. Taxonomy (NCBI): domain Eukaryota; kingdom Metazoa; phylum Chordata; class Mammalia; order Rodentia; family Cricetidae; genus Phodopus; species Phodopus roborovskii. The sequence goes on along the minus strand of NW_026126434.1, from coordinate 21,952,824 downwards.
ATCTTCTAGGAAGTAGTAGATGTGACCCACAACAATCCCTGAAAGAAATGCAAAGGCTGGCAGAGCCATCTGTCACAGCTCAGGATAACCCCAGGTTCCAGAGCACAAGTCCCATTATCTGCCAGCTCAGGGTAAGATCAGAACTGGCTTTGAAAGGCATAAAGGGGGGGGGGGGGGAGGGACTAGGGGCCTGAGAATACTGTGTGATTAGCAGCCAGGAAGCAGAAACTAACCATGGCCAGGCAGGACCCATGCTAATATCTGCAGGTGAACCACAGATGCAAATCCTGTGGCCAGCTGGATTGCTTGAAGGGCTTTAAGGACAGAACAGGAGTTGGGACAGGAGGAGTTTGGGATGTTTGTGGGAGAGGGGCCTGGTGCAGGGGGAAGGGATGTGTGTGTCCCAGCTGCCCTGGGGTGAGTGGGAAGGGTGGGCAAGGCTCACCTAGCAGGTCTGTGAGGACTGAGTTGCCCAGCAGCATCGAGAAGCCCATGAGGGCCCAGGGCAGGAATGGAGCCTGGAAGTTGAGTAAGCCAAAGAAGTTGACCCTCACATGAGGACTGCGCCGGCTCCACACATAGACCAGCATGGCCATGAGGGCCTGTCCCAGGAAAAAGAGGCTGCCCAGGAATCCCAGCAGCTGGGTCAGAGTCAAGGCGCTCTGGAGTGAGCCATCTGCTGCCCACAGTGCCTCTCAGACTCTTTAACCGGATTCCCTCATATCCCTGGTCTATTCCATATCAAGAAGCCCTGTCTGCGGCTTCCAGGTACCCAGTCTCCATCAACCCCTATACCTGCTCGTTTCTTTTGGCTCTTGCATTCATGTTTCAGAGTCCCTGTAATCTACCAGTCTATCCTGTTATCTCCCTGTTGTGCTCTGCAGGGACACTGAAGATCTTAGCTGGAGCATCTAGGCTACAGAGCTGCTAGGCCCTGAAAGTTTGTCCCTCCTGGCCTGGGCACTTCATGTCAGACCCCAGAGTCACGGCAGGCTAGACGGAGGTGTCCCCTGGCCCAATAATACTGAGCCTACAGGAAGGATACAGTCATAAGAACACCACCAAAGAGAAACATGAAGACGAAGTCGGCCTTGCGACCCCGGAAGGAACCCTCCTCCAGCATGCGGCAGTAGCGGAACCTGCAACACTGGTATAGGAAGTGCCACGTCGACTGGGCCTCAGTTTCCCCACTCCGAGCCCAACACACCCCCCCCCAGCCCGACCTCACCACCCCACCCCCGTGGCCCAGGATACACGAAGAGCATGTTGAAGAAGAAGCCGAATCCCAGTGGCCCAAAGAAGAGGAAGGTAGTGATGAGCCTCCAAACCTGCAAAGAGGTGGGGGTGGCGGTGAGGCCCGGGGCTGGAGGGCCAGAGCCTGGCTGACAGGTGCCAGAGCCAGGGCCACCTCACCTGGAATTTCCGGAACACCAGGTGCGGGTTGAAGTAGAGCTGGAAGGGGCTGAGGAGTTCCAGCTGCTGCAGGATGGGGAGACGTGTAAGACGCCAGAGACCGGCGACCTCCCTAACCCCCTCTGGCGGGCCAGGGTCTGTAACCATGGCGCCTCCAGGCCCGCCCGCCCGCCCTCCCGCCGTTCCGCTCACCACTGCAGCGGTGGTAAGGACGCAGGCCGCGGTGTAGGCTCGCGTCACCGTGGGCACCTGCAGGAAGCCCGCCGCCAGCCCCTGCCCGGCCATTGAAAATGCTAGGCGCGCGCGCGGTCAGCGCCGCGCTCTTAACCCGCCCAAGCCCCGCCTCACTGCCCGGTGGCCAATCAGCGTCGGGTGAGCCGAGTCTGGGACTGGAAAGCCAATGGGAAGAGGAAGCGGGAAGTCTAGGTGTATGGAGACGGCTGGCCAATGAGGAAGTCCCACGGTAGAGCACATGGCGGTTGTTGTGGCTGCTATGGAGGCGTGGGAGGTTTTGTGGCCAATCAGAAATTGTCGTTTGACAGCATCTAGAGAAGGACCAATAGCAAGAGCCCACGAGATCGCCGTGGGGGCGGCGCTATGAAAAGAGGCGCAAAGAGATCCGCAAGGGGGAGGCCCGAGATGCTGGGCCAGCCTCAGACCCTTTACAGGTTTGCTAGTGACGCCCCCTTTAGCTTCTGAGAACCCAGGCCCACTTCACCCACAGGCCCCTAAAAAGTTCCAGAGTCCAGCTAACATGTACGGGCTCCTGTGGTGATCTTTCTGGATGTGTGCTGTGGGGAGGACCCGGCCAAGGGTTCTAAGCCAGGCTGCAGCAAAAGTGCAGACTAGAAAGGGACTTGAAATTTTGGTAGAAGAGAGAAACGTCATTAATCAACCATTCATTGAGGACTTACTGTGTGTTGGATATTCTGATAAATGCTGGGAATCCTGTCGCTAAGACACTGTCCATCATGGTCCAGTCAGATCAGTACTACAGTGACCTAGTTCTGTCTAGGCAGCGCCTGTGCTCAGTAGGAGGTTATACAAACAAAGCAGTAACAAGTGCTGTCATGTCAGATTTAGATTTCCATAGCCACTATGGGAAACAGTAAAGCTAGTATTTACAGTGGAACAGTCATTGGATGTGTTGTTGTATGCCTTAATTCCGAGCACTTTAAAGGCAGAGGCAGGCAGATCTCTGTGTGTTCCAGGCCAGTCTTATCAACATAGAAAGTCCCAGGCCAGCCAGGGTTACATAGTGAAATCCTGTCTCTAAATAAATGAATGTAAAATTACGAATGGGCCTAAAACCCCATCACTAAGAAACTGGAGGCAGAATAGTGAGTTCTATGTCATGCTACCTGAGCTACATAACAAAATCCTATCTCAGAAAACCAAAATAATAATCATTTCATTTTATTTAAATAAAGCTTAAAACATAGAATTACTATGTAACCCTTAGCAAGTCTACCCAGAAGAACTTAAAGAGCTACTTTTGCCAGACATAATGTCATATGACTTTAATCCCGACACTCTGGAGGCAGAGGCAGGTTCTAGGCTTGCGCTCTTGGACTGCTTGAAGCAGACACCTCTGGCCCGTTCAATAACTCTCTACCTGGAGAGCTATTGGTAAGGGAAAGCTCTCGAAACCCCAAGTCCTAGGGACATAGGGACAAAAGCAGTGCTGGCCACCCTTAAATTCCTGGGTTCATACTAGGCCCCCCCACCTTCCTCCCAAATAGATGAAATAATAGATGTTCACCACACGACCACTTATTCTGGGGCCCTGTGAAGAAACGGAGGTGATGGCAATGTCCCCACTCCCTGAAGTCCCTCCTGTGTATTAGAGGGCTTCCCTTTCTCAGTGTTTGAGTGTACAGGACCTACCCCTTCCAACATGGTAAGTGAGCCTCCACCAGAGCCCTAACTAGCCCCACCCACAAGTAGCTAGATCCCTTGTTGGCCCTTCTAACCCACAAAGTATTTTTAGTACCAAATTCTGAAACTGCACAACAGCTGCACACAAGACCAGAGTGAAAAGGCAGCATACAGTCCAAGTAAGCTGGGTTGAGACCTGGGCCTCAACAAGCGTTGGTGGTGCACATCTTTAATCCCAGCACTCAGGAGGCAGAGACAGGCAGATCTCTGAGTTCGAGGCCAGGCTGGTCTATAGAGCCAGTTAGGCCTCAGGGCCAGTTACATTACATGGCCAGGTCCCTCTGGGCTTGGTTGGTGGATCCAGACTTGCCAGGAATGTGTGAGCCTCTGGGTAATATAGGTAGGAGGAGGAATAGCCTATGCAAAAACCCTGTGCTGGCTAGCTTTATGTCAGCTAGAGACATCTGGGAAGAATCTTAATTTAGAAAGTGCCTCCATAAGGATTCCTGAACAGGTAGGTGATCCTGGTGATGCAGTCTAGGGGTCTTAATTGGGTTTATTTTCTCTACCAGCTAAAGAATTAAAAGGATGGCCTGGAGAGATGGCTCAGCCATTAAGAGCAGTGACTGCTCTTCCAGAGGACCCACCCAGGTTCAATTCCCAACATTTACATGACAGCTAACTAACAACTGTCTATAATTCCAAGATCTGACACCCTCACACAGACATACATGCAGGCAAAACACCAAGGCACATAAAATAAAAATAAATGAATCATTTAAAAAAGAGAGAATTTTAAAGGCAGGAGAGATCTTGTACATAAAAGGTAGCAGCAGAGAAATCTCAAACAGTGCACAAAGAATCAACAGTTCAACAAAGGTGTTTGTTAGAGGTGAGGAAACACATGCAACAGACAGAGAAAAATGAAAGACTGGGCTTAGATAGACTCCTGGTAGGCAGACAGATAGGGACAGGGGCTGTGGCCAGGTAATAAAGGTTGTAAACTTCCAAGAGGGTGGACTTCCTCCTCACCCTCCTGACTTGAGACAGAAGCCTGGCAGCTTGAAACAAAGATTTTGTAGGCCTTTCTCTCCCACCAGAAAACCCTGTGCTGATGGACTTGCCTAACAAGGCCAAGGGTGGATCAGGACATGCCACACAAAAGTATGTGTGGCCAGTCAACCACCCTCATGGAAAAGACATGGAAATCCCATGGGTAGCCTCCAGAACCTGATCCACACCCATAACAGGAGTCTAAGTGTCTCTCTTTAGGATTAACTCAGTAAGCATTAACTGAGTGCACTACTGATTGAGGCAGAGGCCACAAAAGACCAGAGGCGTCAGGTTGAACTGGTGGCTGTTTAGCCTACATAGTGAGCCTTATAATATAGGGGTTCCTGCTGCTGTAGAAATAACATCAGGGAAAGGAGAAGGAGGGCTCTCTGTCCTGAGAACCCTAAAAGGGTCCCAGGTCTCAGCACCAGATGTAAGAAAAATGAGGCAGACAGAGATGCAGACAGACTGGATCTCAACAGGCTAAAACTGCTTTATTGGAACATTGAGGGGCCTTAGTCTTTCTGTAGGATAAAGACTGAACACTTGGAGGGGCTGGGGACAGATAGATATAGATAGTTATATATTAGATATAGTTATAGATAAATATATAGTTATAGAGATAATGATAGATATATAGATTAGATACATAGATAATTATAGATATAGATAGAATAGATATCTAGAGATATAAATATATGAATATAGTTATAATGTAGATAGATATAGATATATATGTGGGAGTTTGACTGGAAACAGGGTGGGTTTTCCACACCCAGGCATATTATTTCCATGTGTGGAGCAGATCCATCAGGCCGGTACTAAGCTATTCTTTATGGCTAGTGGCTATTGCCTGCTACTGCCTGACTCAGTGGGCTATTACCCCACAAGAAGAACTTATCTAATATTGTTAGATCAAACACAGAGATGTGCTAAAGATAGCTCAAGATAACTTGGCTGCCGATCTGCAATACCCCAGATCTCCACTATCATAATTGGTCAGCTATGTAGACTCTGACACAGGTGCAGCTCCAGAACAGGAAGTGATGGAAAGATGCTCGGGAGAAGACATGCCCAAGCATAGGTACAGGCTTCAGCATCTTAGCTGCAGTCATGTATAAATTTCAATGGCTCTCAAGCCACATTCCAAACAATTGCTAGGAAACTCCTTTTCTCTCTTTCTCTCCCTTTTTTCCCAGTTGAGATGATGGGATGATTGTCGGCTGTGTAGTGATTGTGAGGCCAGTCGGGGTTGAGACTATCTAAAGCAAAACAGAAATGCCACAAAGGTTGCTCAATGGGTTAAGACAGGTCTTTTACTGTGTATGGGTTTCCAATGAGATACTTAAAAAGATTGTGGGTGAGGAAGGCCTATACATCAGTGAATCGCGAGGTTGCTGCTATTTAACATCCTCATTTGAAACAGCTCTATATAAAAGTGATATTGTGGGAGCTGGAGAGATAGCTCAGTTATTAAGAGCCCTTGTCTGCTCTTCCAGAGGTCCTTGAGTTCAATTCCCAGCAACCACATGGTGGCTCATAACCATCTGCAATTGGATCAGATCCCTCCTTCTGTTGTGCATCAAGACAGAGCACTCATATACATAAAATAAATGAATAGATATTTTTAAAAAAGTAATAGTGTTTCTTATGACAGTGACCACTCTCGTAGCAAACATTAATTATTCGACAATTGTTGACTATCAGCTGTGAAAAGCTTTTGTCAGATTCCAGCCTAAAGGGCTCCTTTCCTTCCAATGTCCCTTTAACTTTTCCTATCTTTCTATCCTGCCTCAATCACACACAAGTGACAGAACTGGCCATTTCCCTATTCTCCTCCTCTTCTTGGGGAGTCTGATGAGAGAAGTTACTCACTCAGGAATGTAGGCTTGAGGACTTCAGACAGACAATGTTGTAACTGCCATCCCAAGTCCCTGTACCCCACCCCTCCCTCCAATTGTAAACTCGGTTGTAGTTTTAGAACAGCCCACAGTGGATATTGAAACAAACAGTATCAGTTCAGGACCCTCAAGACCAAGTTACTCAACACAAAGATTCATTTGCCCCAGAGGGACAGAGGGCAGGGAATAAGAGACAAAGACAAGAGATAGAGGACAAGGGAGAAGGGGAAGGGGACAAGGGAAAGGGATAGGGGCATTTGTCCCAAAGGACAAAGGAGTGCCTCTGGATAGAGAGAAGATAGACACAGCCCAGAGGCACATGGTGGTTTAAAAAGGAAGCCCCGAGTTAGAATGAGGTGTTTAGTTTTAATTGGGCACATTAATCAGGTGAGACAAAGGAGGCTTCTGATTGCTGAACTTCAACACTTTAATAGCTGGGCCTTGGTAGTCAGTCTCAGGAGGAGGAAGTGGCCAAATAAGGGGATGGACCTTGGTGGCTAGCTTTAGGAATGTAATCTATTGGTTTTTAGCAAGGCAGAGAGAATGGGAGAGAAGGGCAAGGCCTGCCAAAGCCACATGCTCGAATGGGCTAGTGTCCCTTCAGACATCCCCCATCCCTTTTTGACATTCTTGTTTTGAGAGGCTCTGTGTACCTCTGGCTAACTGGAACTCACTATATAGTTCAGGCTAGGCTGGAACTCACAGAGATCCACCTGCTTCTACCCTCCAAGTGCTGGGATTAAAGACGTGCACCACCACAGCCAGGCCACATTTCTTCTCCTAATTATGCTGGTTTCAAATCTTTCTGCAATCAGCCCGATTGCTTTGTCTGCAAATATCAAAGAACAGCCAGGAGGGTCTCTCAACCTTAGGGTTGAGTTTATTTTCTTTTTCTTTCTTTTTTTTTTTTTTCCTTAAGCTATTAACTTGAAAATAAGATTCAGTTTGAGTGAACACTTGCCAGGCCCAGGGATGAGAGGAAGTTTGACTTTGGGTTCAGAGGTGCCCCAGGCTTTGGCCATGGCTGTCTCCATTCTGGATTAAGCTAACAACTGTTAACATCCATGGATTGAGTCTGTCTGAGAAGAGTGTGGCATGAGGGGGGCTAGGTGTTGACAGAAGGCTTGGTATTGACACACATAGGGACCTGAGGGCATAACATCTGTACAGTGTTAGTGTTCAGGTATCTGTACTGGCCTGTTCTTGGGGTTCTGACAAGACACACCCTCAGCTGCAGTCACTAAAGACACTTCCTGTGCACACTCACTAAGTTCCTTTTTAAAGAGGCCCTGCCCACCTCCCATTTTTCTCTTTCTCTGCCTGTCTTTGTTTCTCCTTCCCCTCTCTTCTCTCTTCTGCTGCTCCTGTCCCAAGAGGCCGGTCTCCCTTTTCCTCCCCCCCCTTTTCCCATTTACTTTCCCCCAATAAAGAAACCCTCTACCCAAGCAAGCTCTGCCGCATAGCATCTTTCTCTTGTGGGCTGCTTTTTTTTTTTTTTAAAATCACAACACATGGGGCCAGTCAACTCTTACAACATCCCTATTTTCCAGGTGAGCAGAGGTCAGACTAGAAAGAGCTTTGATGAGAGCTGTAGGAACCCCACTGGTAGTGCCACAGCCAGCCCTGTGGCTGGCCTGCTAGGCTTAAAGGTAGCTCCCCACCTGCTTGGTTAACAGGATCTTGGCCTTGAGTGGGGGGAAACAGAAGGCTGAAGTGGGAAGGGCCCCAGCACCCTGAGCCCCCGAAGCCACAGACTGCTATTCTGCACCTCCTCCATGCCAGCCAGGTCAGACTACAAAGATGGAGCAGACTGTGAGGAGTGAGGAGGTGGTGAGGCTGGAGCTGCACTGGGGATAATATACTGAGCATACGAACTCTCCCATGCCCACAGTTCCTCAAGGCTAATTGGCCAGAACTTGGTGATTATGGGAATTTGAACAGCTGTACATCTAGAGGCAAGGCTATCCTGGGCTTTTTTTTTTAATTTTTAAAACAATCTTACTTTACATACCGATCCCCGTTCCTTCTTCCTCCCTCGTCCTTGTGCTCCCCCCACCTCCCCCCCTCCATCCACTCCTCAGAGAGGGTGAGGCCGCCCATGGGGAATCATCAAAGTCTCACATTTGAGGTAGGCCCTCCCCCCCCCATATCTAGCTGAGTAAGGTGTCCCTCCATAGGGAATGGGCTCAAAAAACCAGTTCATGCACTCTTTTATCCTGGGCTATCTTTCTTTCCTTTACTAGCCTTCCATTGCTTACCTCTGTGGCTAGCCTAGCTCTTATCAGGTAAACCCTTCAGAATGACTTTTGTCAAACCGCTAACTTCCATAGACCTGACTTCCTGATACCCCAGTCATGTTGCATGAACCTTTCCAGGGAGATGTGAACAAATGTCTATTCCTCCCAGATAGGCACCAATGGCAGACCCAAATTAGATCCTATCAGAGTCCCATTTGGGCAAACCAATGAGTTCATTTGACTTACAGAGCATGGAGGAAGGGCTTCTGACTAGTGTATAGTGACCCCACAGCATCCAGACCACTGGAGAGTCTCACCTCAGTATGAGTGACAACTTCTCCACAGCTGCAGAGATGGAGACCCCTTCAGAAAACCTTCCATGTCCTATGTATGATATCACCTCCCAAGACTGCACACAGCTGGGGCAAAATTACATACAGCTGGGATGAGAGACATAGAAGTGGCCAGAATCTCAGCTGAGGTCTAATGACCCTCCCCAACTTCTCCTTTGATGGAATGTTCACAGGCTCTGTCTTGAGGGTCTTTTGCAAGTAATCTTGCTGCTCTCTTACACTTGGGAGGATAGCGTTAGAGAATGCCTGCGTATCTGCCTCCCCCAGAAACACATTTAATGACTGTCTTGACTCTGTTCTCCCACTACAAATGTTCAGAAAACAGTGGGGGCTTCTCCTCCTATTACTTTTTTGGTGTTTTATTGTTTTGTTTTGTTTTGTTTGTTTGAAACGGGGTTTCTCTGTGTAGTCCTGGCTGCCCTGGAACTCAGATTCACCAACCACTCCCCCACCTCCTGAGTGCTAGGATTAAAGGCATGTGACACCACCTCCTGGCCACATATGGAACAGATTCTTGTTAGAACATACTTCGTGAAAACTGAATCTGTGTTCCAAAGCATGGTCATTTATAGTTGACTTAGAATAATCCCTCACTCCCTTTGGGGTGAGAGCTATGCTTTGACAACTTTGGTGCTAAATATGGGACCTAAGAACATCCATTTTCAAGAGAGGAATCATCCAAATCTGTGCCATGCATCAGTATAGGCCTTTGTGCCCGACTGACCATTTTGCTTCTCAGTTTGGCAAACTTTCTGGAGCCTGAATCTCCACTTTGGTCTGGCTCCCAGCTGCTGGTCTGTGTGGAGCTGTTGTTAGCTATTCCCTCACTAAGGACCATAGTTTGTGAACTGTTATTTCAGAGCGTTCCTGTCAGAGTGGTTGTTGAGTGGGAGTCTTTGTTAGTATTTGCACATATCCAGTGCCTGTGCCGTGGTGCACATGTAAGAAGACAACTTTCTAGAATCAGTCCTGTCCTTCCATTAGCCATTCTGGAGATCAAACCCAGGCTTGCATGGCAACACACTGAGCAATCTCAACAGCCTATTAATCAATTGATTATTATTATTATTATTATTATTATTATTATTATTATTATTATTTGTGTGTATGTGTGTGTGTAAACACATGCTATAACTTTTGGTTGTGGTCAAAGGACAACTTTTTGGAATTGGTTATTTCCTTCCTCCTTTGTGTGGGAACTGGCTTGCTCAGCAAATGTCTTTACCCTCTTTTGAAACAGGGTCTCACAGTGTAGCCCTGCCTGTAAGTCACTATGAAGATCAGGTATTCCTTGAACTTATGACAACTTTCTTGCCTCTGCCTTCCAGGTGCTGGGATTGTTGGCATGTACCACCATGCCAGCTCAACTTAGGGTGTTTCTGTTTTAGATTCAAACTCCTAGGGCTGAAAGTAACAGAACTTCTTCCTACAAGGGAAGAATTAATGGGGTACAACTAACTATATTATTATGTTGCTATCAATATTAGTAATGTTAAATATATCAAATTCATAGATATACTGGCCAATTTATTATAACAGCATATATTTGCTCTCACAGCATAGTTGGGTTTCCAGGCTGGATATGGCATTTGGATAAGACTGGCTCCGGTTTTCTGACCAGTGGAGGCAGTGTAGGCATGTGTTTAACTTCAACCTTTTTTCTACACAAAAGGCAGAGCCACCCACATGTGGGTAGTTGAGGATTAGAAACCAAAGAGCAGAAGTGAGTGCCAGGCTGCTAGAAAGACTTTGACTTCAACATCCCTATCAGTTAATGTTACTGAGGCTGAACCTTGCATGTCTCAGTGAGAGGTTGGAGAAAAAGGACTTGCACACATCAGACCCCCTGACACTGTGGGCTGGGTTCCCAGTGCCCAAGAAGCATCTCAGGGAGAACCAAGGAAAGCAGCTATCCCTGTAGCAGTGATGGACACAGGGAATGTGACAAGTGTTCATGCCTGCCCCTCCGGAGCTTTTCTTTCACTTTGTGTGTGTGTGTGTGTGTGTGTGTGTGTGTGTGTGCTCTTATAATAGTGCAGTTCCTACAATAATGTAAGAGTGTACGATGTTGCTGTTTCTCCTTCGTTTTCACAACCTCCTCTTCAAGTTTCTCTTTGACTGTTTTTGTGAACCAAGGTCTCATATAGTCTATACTGACCTTGAACTCTTGTGCTCACTCTCCGCTGCTCAGGTTTATAGGTGTGTGACACCATGCCTGCCTTCCAACTTTAATACCCCTTTAAATAACATTTATTTCTGCATATGGCAGCATGAGGATTTTCCCCAGGCCCATACTTTCCCTCTAGTCCAGCAGGAGGTTATTCTATCATACACCAAGATTTATTTCTTCTGTTTGCTTGACTGCTAACATCTAAATTGTTTCTAGTTTTCTTATGTCACAAACAATGCTACATTTGTGAAGAGTTTTTGAACATAGGACTTACAGTTTCTCGAAGGCAAACCAAAGACCTGCTGAGGTTGTTGTTTGCCAGAGCTATTTGCCAACACCCAAACTTCTGTCTTGTGTTGCTGTGCCAATTTATGTTTCCATGGTCAGGAGAAGAGCAGTAATTTCAGCCAGTTACTACTGTTGACACAAAACCACAGTCCTCATGTCACGGGGAACTTGAGGTAGTTTATTATGCAGCCAAATCTGAGTTATACAGTCTGGGAACAAAGATTTAGGTTTGTACTAATACCATGTTAAACTATGGACATGGTTACAGGAAACTTTATTAGTTGCAGAACAAAGAAACAATAAATCAAAGCACTTACTGTGGTGGAGGCTGGAGGTCGGTTTGTAGCAAAGTGGAACAGTTCTGATAGTAGCTGGTGACAGTCTAAGGTTTTGGACTGTTGAAAGCTAGTGGTCTGCCAAGATGTTGGGTCAAACATGGGGTAGACAATGAAGGCTTTCAGAGGGTCTAAAAGAGGCCAAGATAATTTGGCTCTGGGTTTGCAAGGTTTTAACTCCATAATCTCCAAGTTCAGTCATTTGGCCTCATAGAATCTTTAACACTAGTGCGCTCACCCCCTTTTCTTCTGGGGGCTCCAGGTCATATCCCCAACACTTGGCATTGTCAAAATGAGAATGTTCCTTTAATGAGGTGGAAACTGTTGAGGGCTCAATGGTGGCTGCACTGTTGTGAATTTAACTTGCAGGTCCCATTTGCCAATATATGCAAGTCTCGTTTGTGTGGCTGCAATGTAATTGTGTATATTTTGGCACATGGAGAGGCCTAGCAGTATGGTGCAGCTCCCCTGATGCCATGCCCCATCACGCTCTGCTGAGTCAGCATAATGGAAAGGACTAGATGGAGGATAGACCCAGTCACCCATATGACCTCCAATCAAGATGAGTTGTTTGAGGTGGAATGTCATGTAGCCCACGCTGACCTTGATCTTTATGTAGCAGGGGAAGAAGGCCTTGAACTCCTGATCCTCCAGATGCCTCAGTCCCCATTCCCAAGTATGCACCACCACATCCTGTCTGTTTGTGTTTTGAGATGGGGCCTTGCTGTGTATCCAAACTGTCTTGAGCCCATGTCCTCTTGCCTCCTCTCTGCCTCCCCAGGTCCCCAGTGCTAGGATCACAGGATACCACCATTTATTTATTCTCTTCCCACAGGCATTTACTTGCATGCCAACTTCACTATAGACTCAACAGACTAAGGAGGGCTTTCTCCATGGCAGGCCCAATCAGATGGCACTCATGAGCCATTACCAGCTTTCAGCATTGAGACTCTCTCGAGTACCAAGGCTTTCCCAGATCTTTTAGATGCCATTAAATAAAATATTCTACCGGCGTTGGTGGTACATGCCTTGAATCCCAGCACTCGGGAGAGGCAGATGGATCTCTGTGAGTTTGAGGCCAGCCTGGTCTACAGAGCAAGTTCCAGGACAGCCAGAGCTACACAGAGAAACTCTGTCTTGAACTCCCCCCTCAAAAAAAGGAAATATTCTATTAAAGAAAATAAGAAATTAAAAAATCAGTTATGGTCATTAAGGCATCAGTGAGGAAGACTTTAATTCAAGGGGAACCATGGCAACAGATATAGGAGAGACTGGCCCTACATCTGAATCCACCACCCTCCATCACTCCTTGTAGGGAAGCCCAAGATTATTACTTCATCTTTAACCAAAAGGGTGTCCAGGCGTTCACCATGTGGTCTTTCCTCATGGCTTTCAGTCACCAGCTTCAAGTGGCAGTTCTGGGGGTGGCACTCTATGGAAGTTGAATTACCTGTATGCCGCCTGACTGTGCCTGAGGCTATGCCAATTCATATTATATCTCTGAGCCCAATTCCTGGTCTAAACAGAGGGGAAAGTAATGAAGTAATACTTGGATAAAATGCAGCTGTCCTCACATACCCACAGGAAATTGGCTTCAGGACGTTGTGTAAGCCCTGAACCTTGTACATGCTCCAGTCCCTTATAAAGTGGTATGAATTTTGCATGGAATCTATATGCATTCTCTTGTAGACTTTTTTTTTTTAGTATTTATTTATTTAATTTACTTTTTGGTTTTTCAAGACAGGGTTACCCTGTATTGCTTTGGAGCTTGTCCTGGAACTCATTCTGTAGATCAGGCTGACCTCGAACTCAGAGAACTCGGGAACTCTGCCTCCTGAGTGTTGGGATTAAAGACATGTGCCACCAACTCCCGCCTTTTATTTATTTATTTTATGTATATGAATGGCCCAAGAATTCTGTGTCCCTTGTTCCTTTCCTTTCTAAAATATTTATTTTATTAATGTGAAGAGGGAATCAGATCTCATTATAGATGGTTGTGAGCCACCCTGTGGTTGCTGGGAACTGAACTCAGGATCACTGGAAGAGCAGTTGGTGCCCATAACCATTGAGCCATTTCTTCAGCCCCTTTTGTAGACTTCCAATCATTGTTAGGTTACTTATAATACCCTAATGACAATGTAAGTAGTGTGTAGATAGCTGTTATAGGAAGCAGTGATAGAAAGTGTTCATGTTCAGCACATGTATGATTTCTTTCTCTAGTATTCCAATCTACAGATAGTTGAACTCACAGATTCAGAACCTGTGACTACAAGGGAATAACACTCCTCAGAGCTTGCCCAGACAGAGCCTCATAGAACCTCAAGTTGCATCAAGTCATTTTAGGTACCACAAAGGACGATTCACAAAGGATTAAGTGAGGCAAGAACACACAAGGAAGAGGGTAGTCATGCAGTCTGGAAAACTAACTAGTTCTATCCCCTCCTCCCCCGTATCATTACCTGATGGCCATATGACCAAGGTTCCTTGAGAGGAACCAATGGAAAGCCAGTCAGTCTGCAAGGTGATTCCCAAGGCAGAGGCAGGGTGGGGGGACAGCAGGTGGTGGCCTTGGAGGATGTGTAATTGGCACTATATTTGCTCCTTGCTCCTGGTTGCTGACATTGCGATGTTTGAAATCCTTGGGATTTCCTGAGTGACGGAACTATTTCTTGTTCTTTGGAATGATCCATTCTGATCATGCTTGAGTTGATGCTGGTGATGTGAATTAGGTAGGGTTGAAAGCCCTTAGCAGCCACAGAATGGAACCAGTCAACAGAAAAGTCAAGTGATAGGGTCAGAATTTCCCCACCCCCTGGCCCCTAGGAAGGAGATGAAACTGAACATTAAGCCCTGTTTTTAAAAATCAGAAAACAATTCTTGAGGCAGGTGAGGTAGGATTGAGATTCCAAGACCAGTATGGGATATAATTAGATATTGTCTTAAATCCTACCCCCCCCAGGGGGAGGAGAAAGAGGAGAAGAGAAGGGAAGGTTTTGTTTATTTGAATAATGAGACTTAATGAGCTTGCAAGTTTGTGAATATATGAAGTGCTGGGAAGGTGATGTGACCAGAGAGAAGATGGAAACTTCAGACACTAGCCTCTCCTGGCCCTGTGTGTCTCTTTCATCTGGCTGTTCCTGATTTGTATCTTTATAATAAGGCAGGAAACAAAAGGAAATTGCCCTTTTGAATTTTATGTTATTCTTGTTTGTGTGTGTCTTGAGAGGGGGTTTGTGCTGCCTCCAAAGCCAATGGAAGGAAGTGCAGATAGGGGAATGGGCATGCCTCTCAGTGCCACCTTCTTAGCTTTAGCTTTGGGATGGGCAGGGGTTTCATTCGTGGCCTCTGCACCATAGTGGTGAAAAGGGTTCCTGACCCTTGTTCCATACACACAACATTAAAAAGTGAAGTAAAATAAATTACTATAACTGGAAAGATTGAGATACCTTATAAAGTTTGTGTTGGGGATGGGGGCTAAAAGCCAAGTTCCATAATTTCTCCAAACAGCGCCACCACCCAGGGACCAAGTGTTCAAATAAATTGAGCCTGTGGGGGATGTGGCTCATTCAGATCACCCACCATCTTAGTTTGTTCCTGCTGCTAGAACCAAATACTTAAGAGTTTAATCCCAGCAGAGGCAGGTGGATCTCTGTGAGTCTGAGGCCAACCTGGTCTACAAAGCAAGTTCCAGGGCTGTTAAAAAAAAAAATTGGGATTTTGTAAAGAACATACATTTGTTTTCTCATGGTTCTGGAGGCTAAGATGTCCAAAATGAAGGCACTGGCAGATTCGTTGCTTGGTAAGGACTACTTTTTCTGCTTCTAAGATGGTGCCTGATGGCCACGTGCTCAAATGTCAGGAAGGGTCGGGTCAGTACTGTGAGGGGTGACACAACAACAGGCATAAAGAGGTTGGGGTACAGCTTAGTTAGAGGTTAGGGGCACAGCCTGTGACTAGCATGGATCGAGCCCTTGGTTTAATCCCCCAATACCAAATAAATAAGCAAATGGCAAAAAGGATCTCTCTAATTGCCTCTAGCCCTTTTCTATCAACGAGTCTGAGCCCCCATGGCTTACATAATACTCTTGAAGACCTCACTTTCTCATGCCACTACACTGATGATTCCGTTTCAACATGAATTTTTATAAGGGTGCAGATATTTAAAACATAGCACTAGTATAGTGATTAGGACCCCCAGTGATAGGTTACATTATTGGGGTAACATCTAAACCATGTGGGAGTAGGGGTACAGTTCCAAACTAAAGTGGGGCACTTCCTATAAAAAGGAAGGAGGCAGTAGTTGCTGTCTGAACATTTACCGATACTGGCATTCATTCCCTAGATGAACGAAAGAAATGGAAAATTCCAGTGCTGCACCTGTGCCTGTTTCAATGACATCAGATTGCTGAGTCATCCACAGTGGCAGGGATCCAGGATAGCTCTTCTCTCCAGTAGCTAACTAGAGCCTACTTTCAGTTGATTCTTTCAGGTACTTGGCCACAGTAATAGAAAGTTGCTTGACACAGTTATGTAGGTTAGCGGGTTTGTTAGGCAGCACCTGTTGTAGAAGCCATGCACGTCTTTTGTTCTTGCTACCCTTCCTGCTCTGTTTGTGACTGGATGGAGCAGACTCTGAGAAAGGCAGCTGAATGTCATGCACAGAGAGAGAGTGAGAGAGATTTGGCTGGCCTGTGAGATTATGTAACCTCTCCTGCCATTGGCCAGAGGCTCTGATGAACAGAAACATGGAGGCACTGGGCCAGGTCCTGGGAGATCTGCCTGTTTACCCTCTCCTTATACTCCTTGAATCCAGTCTTCAAATACTACTATGCCTAAGACCTTAACCACTCAAACCCTATGACCTTCAGCTTTTGCCATTTGTCACCATCTGAGATAGGCATCAGGGCACTTTCAGCCCTGACTCCCCGCAGGCTATGTGGGTGTCATGTGCCGCCTGGAGTTGTGTCATGACATGAGAACCTGCAGCTGTGGTAGTCACAAGAGCCTAGATATTGGTGAACATCTGGGATGTGGTCCTGCCTGTCTCTTCCCAACCCGTCTCCAGAGACTGCAAGAGTCAGCTCCCTGTTGCTATAGAGAAATACTTATGGCAATGAGCTTATAAAAAGTACCACTACTGCTTCTGGGAGTTTCAGCCCCAGATGGAATAGAGGAACAGCGTGGTACAGTAGGAGTGTATAGAGAAAAGGACTCCGTTAGCAAACCAGAAGCAATCAGGAAGGAGACCTGGGTTTCACGTTCCCCTTAAAAAGGCATAGCTGCTGTGAACACATGACCTCCCCCAAAGCCTCCACCCCTAACACAAGACCTCCCCAAAAGCCTCCATCTCTACCATAGCACCTCTCACAAACAATACACTCAGCATTCAAGCCATTGCAAGAGACCTTCACACCTAGAGAGAGCACATGGACATATGGAGCTATGATGATGGGCTGTGATGGGAGCTGATTTGAGAAATTCTTTCCTTAATGAAGTCCAGAGGGGCTGCGCTGGGGTGTGTGTGTGGGAGGAGTGGGGGGAGTCTAGTTCACTCTTCACAAGGTATGGGGTGAGAGTGGCCCCTTAGTGTCAGGCTCCAGGCTGAGAGGTGCTAAGGGAGGTGTCACAGTGTCTGATGGTAACTGATGTCTCCTGATGTGCACATGTCCAAGTGTAAGCATGAACATCCAGCCAGTGAACCTAGGAGGGAGTGTCCTCAAGGAGCTGTGGAGTGCTCCTTGACAACTGTTTTCACATCCCTGGGGATTGTGACTGATGGTAGACAGGTAGTTAGACTCAGGTGTTTTCAAGGATGCCAATAAAACCTTTTTCTTTTGTAAAAGATTTATTTATTCTGTATACAGTATTCCTGCAGAAGAGGGCACTGGGTTTCATTATAGGTGGTTGTGAGCCACCATATGGTTGCTGGAAATTGAAATTAGGTCCTCTGGAAGAGCAGCCAGTGCTCTTAACCTCTGAGCCATCTCTCCAGCCCCAACAAGACCTTCTTTATCCATAAAATTCTCACCTACCTGCCAAGTGAATTAAGGCATTATTTTGTTGGTGGTAGCTTTGCACAAAGCAATTAGAAGCCTGAATACATCAATATGTCTGATATAAAAAGGATACCAATCAGCTGGCTTGTAGTGATGCATGTCTTGAATCCCAGCGCTCGGGAGGCAGAGGCAGGTGGATCTCTGTAGGCCAGCCTGGTCTACAGAGTGAGTTCCAGGACAGGCTCCAAAGCCACGCAGAGAAACCCTGTCTCAAAAACAAACAAACAAACAAACAACAAAAAAGGACATTAGTCAACCATGGGGCATGCAAATCACCTTCTCCCAGGACTGGGAATGAAATATGTTTCCTGAGAGGAGAATAAAGATGTGGACTTTTAAAGGGCAGTGTGTCCTGATAATCCCATGGGGGAGAAGAGAACAGGATCCCTGGGGAGGAGATTTACTAGGGATGAGGAAGGCAGGGGCCTGCCCTCCTGCAGTGCCCAACTTTGGCTGAAGGAAGGCTGATACTGGGGGACAGAAGCAGAAGGTTTTGTGACCCTCTATGAGCAGGGAAGCCCGGTGGTAGGAGGCTTGGGGGAAACTGGTAACACTGGTTAAGGCGGTATCACACTGCCTGTTCTGTCTTCTGCTCTCTAAGGAGCTCCTGGGTGGCCCCCTCTGCTGTTAGCCAGCTGCCTACTGCCTGGAGTGCCTCTCTACTCTTGCTTCATTCCACGCTACCTCCTCACTGACCGTGGAAACACTGAAGCCTGCTGGGCAGGTGAGTTTGGATCCCCAAGCCACCCTTGAACTGGGGTACCTATCACCAGAGGCTGAGGGTCCTCGCTTCTTGAGTTGTTATTCTTACTAAGAAAAGATTGGGATGGGTGTGGTGTTATACCTTTTTTAATCCCAGCACTTGGGAGGCAGAGGCAGATGGATCTCTGTGAGTTGAGATTAGCCTGGTCTACATAGTGAGTTCCAAAACAGCCAGTGACATAATGAAACCCTGTCTCAAGAAAAGAAAGGGAGGGAGGGAGGGAGGGGGAGGGATAACAGTGGAATGAATCAGCCTCATCTGCTTCTAGCCAGGGAGCCCAGGGAGGTACTAAGGTACAGGCGCACGCAGGCGCACATACACACAGTCACTCTGTCTCTCTCTCTCTCTCTCTCTCTCTCTCTCTCTCTCTCTCTCTCTCACACACACACACACACACACACACACACACACACACAAAGACTGCCCTTGCCTTCGATCACTCTGGTTTCTCTGGGTTTAGGCAGGCTATTGCTCTATAGCCCAGCTTGTCCATGGAATCACCATCCTCCTGCCTCAGCCTCTTGAACACTGGGATTATAGGCATCCCAAAACCTCTGGCTTAAAATAACAATCATTTACCATGTCTTTTACCCATTTATCAGGGTTGGCTCTGTGATCTGTTGATATCAGCTATGTATTCATGGCACTAGGGGTTAAGGCCAGTCAGGGCTGGGCTGGAGTGAGTCAATAATGCAGAAACATGTCTTTTCCCTTGTGATTTGGATCACTTGGCCTGGAAATGTTCTTGTGTGGTGGTGGCATTCTTGTGTGGTGGTGGCAGAGTGAGAATCCACACCAGAGCACAGTGCTCTCTCAACCAGTAGCCCACTAACCATTGGCCAAAGGATGCCTGCTTCTGAGTTCAAAGGTAGGAGTTGAAAAGTCAAAGACACACACATCCAATAAGGTGGACCTATGAAGGTGCTCCACACCATTTGCCATTATCTAGTCATGCATGTCTCTGCCTGTGCAGAGTGTGTTGAGTCCCTCCAGAAGGTCCAGAGCGTCACCCACCCAGACACTGTGAACCTTAAAGTCCTGGAAAGATTACGTTAATGCTCTATAGACCTTTTTCTTTCTTTTCTTTTCCTCTCTGCCTCCCTCCCTCTCTCCACTTTTTTTTTTTTTTTGACAGTTTCACTATATAGCCCTGGTTGACTTGGCACTTATAGAAATCCACCTGCCTCAGTCCCCGGAGTACTGAGATTTAAGACATGTGCCACCACGCCTGGCTTTCTGTATGCCTTTGACACACAGAACCAGGGTCTGAAACAAGCAGCCTTTGTGCATTCAAAAATGTAGCAGAAACAAACGTGGGTAGCACTCAAAGGGAGAGGCAGACAGGGAGGGAGATAGGGAGATCTCTGGGTGGAGTCCAGAGCTCAGCTTGGAGGAGGCTCTGCACCTCCCCCACAATTTACCTCAGCTCTGCAGCACTTTCAAGGGACATGGGTAAGGAGCTAGAAGAGATGCAAGAGAAGCAGACTGTGTGCCAGGACTACCAGGCATGGTGCCCATGGAAGTTGTTCCAGGACTGTACCCTGTAGAGGCTGGTGACCAGCCTTGTGGTGCTGAGCAGTGTCATTGAGCTCTGTAGGAAGGATGACATGCCTGAGGTTCCTGCTCTGCTCTGCTCTCAGCTCTGGTGAGACTTTCACTAGCTGGGAGTCATGTGAGGTTTTAGCCTCAGAGCTGCCCCTCCACTGACCCAAACCCAGTATGCCTCTGCTTCCCTGATGTTCCAAGGGGGCAGGAATGCTGGCCAAGAAAGTCTAGTATGCCATCATTGGAACTGGTAGCTGAGAGCTCGTCACAGCTTTTGTTAGTGTGAATCCACCCTCCACTGGTCCTCCTGTGCGAGCACTCTGGGGTTCTGATGCTCTTTGGCCTGTGGTCATCTGCATCAAACAATTTTCTATCCTCCCTATCAGCTCATGGCTCCCTGATACCTCTGTGCATTCCAAGACCATGTGCAGCTTCCAGACAGAGAGGAGAGTAAATGATTGGGGCAGAATGGTGCCTCCATGGCAAGGTCAGCAACTTGCCCATAAACCTCAGACGTTGTGCAATACTGACAGCCAGGTACTCTGGGACAGCAGATGGGTCCTGGATGATGCTTGTCGGTGAGCACTAAGTGCAGGCCAGCTGCTACATCTGCAGGTTCCTCCTGGGCATGTTCATTGGCAGCGTTATTTGAGTCTAGCAATGGCAGAGTTCTAAAATTTGCCCAGCGTATCATCCTAGGGTCAGCTTCTTAAAACCACACCCATGTGTTATCTCAGTTGCTGTGCATCGGGGTCCTCAGAGTAAGCCCTCATATGAGTCATAGTGTCTGAGGTCACTAATGAGGAATTCACTTTGAACTTTGGGTCACTAGCAGATTTCCATTCCTACCAGTGGTAAATCTGCAGAGCCAACAACAAATGTCATTTCCCATTCTCTTTTGAATCTGACATCACAGCTGACTAACTGGAAGAAATTCTCTGGTTTTAAGGGTCATGTGACTAGACTGGACCCACCCAGCCACTCTCTGCTCACCCCCCTTTTAAGGTCTTTACCCCTAATTATGTAGGGCCATGGAACACTGCATAGGCATAGTTTCTAGGATTGAGGTATGAATGACTCTGGGGTCATCTGCCTGATGTTGAAGGATCAAGGAGTGTCTTACCACCACCACAGGGCGTTCTGCCTGTTTAAACATGAAGCATTAACTCACAAGGGTAGATGGATGTAAGGCACAAGTAGGACTAACTGAGCCAGAGCACACAGGGATGAGATTTACTGGTGATAGGAGTATGGGTAGGCTACAGCCCAGGACCAAGACTGCATTCAGAAAACTGAAGGCTAGCCTTGATGGGCAGTGTGCCAGGACTCAGCTCTTTCTGTCTCATCGAGGGCATGTGACAATAGGACATCCTGGGATTAAAGGTGTGTTTGGTTTTAGGTCACTTTCAAGTCACTTGTGAATGTGCACACACACAGATGTCACAGTGCATGTATGGAGGTCAGAGCATCACTTTATGGACTCATGTCTCTCCTTCCACGTTTATATGGGCTCCAGGAACTGAATTCAGGTCTTTAGGCAGGTGCAGCAAGAACTCTATGTGAGCCATCTGCCAGCTGGTCTGGCTCTTGCTCTGCTTGTGCTTCAGGAACTGTGTGCATCTGTGCCCTTTTCAAAAAATGTTTGTGATTTGGCTGTTGGTCATAGAGTCTTTTCTAAGCATATTCTTTTGTCATGTGTTGAGGTCACTTCATTATATCAGATTGAGGTGGTACTACCACACGCAAATTGGTGATTCCTTGTGTTTTGAGACACTTATTTTGTACTAGCTGGGCTCTGTGGGGAAACTTTGACATGCAAAAGTACACTTTAGGAACCTTTTATTTAGTAGTACACATGCACGTGCACATACACACACACAGTGCATGAACATGCCATGGTTGGAGGACAACTCTCCATCATGTGGATTCTGGGGATGGGACTCAGGATGTCAGGCTTGGTGAAAAGTGGCTTTATCTGCTGAATACCATCTCCCATAAAAGTATATCCTTTATTTTTTAAAGATTTAGTATGTATACAATGTTCTGCCTGCATGTATCCCTGCAGGCCAGAAGAGGGCACCAGATCTCCCTGTGGACTTCTGGAAGAACAGTCAGTGCTCCCAACCCCTAAGCCATCTCTCCAGCCCCCAAAAGTATACCTTATCCTTCCTTTAAATGTGAAAACCTTCTCTGGAACAAAATTTTCCAGACTTCAGAAGTAAATTGCAAAAAGTTGTCACTGGAATCCAACAATTCCATTAATTGAAAGTTCCCGGGGGGCTGGAGAGATGGTTTAGTGTTTTAGCGCACTCCTTGCTCTTGCTGAACACCTGGGTTAAATTCAAAGCACCCACCTGCTGGCTCACAACCATCAGTAACTCCAGTTACAGCATATTTGATGCTTCAGAGTACTAGGCATATATGTGATGCATATACATAATGCAAGAAAAACATACATAACTTTGGAAGGGAGGAGAAAGTTACTGGGTTTGTGATTCAAGGGGGAGATTGAAGCAGATTGTCTTTGGAGGTTATAGAGGTATTAATGCCATAGATAACAGCATGGAAAATCTGAGAAGCATTCAGATCTACACAGGGGCAGGCAGGTGTGTGTGGTTTCCCTTCTTATAGATTGCAGAGGAGGTGGTAGGTTTCCTGCCGTACAGTTGGGTAGTTCTCAAACAGGCCTGTAGTCAGGCTGTCCCTGATTCCGAGGGAGGAGTATGTTGCCCTGAGAATTATGGATAAGGAAAGGTACATTTTGTTAAGGTGTATCCATTATGTGGGTGGGTGAGGAGCTGTCCCTGGCAGCCTGCCTTTTGATGTCTTGGAGTCTAGTACTCTGACCTGTAAACTGCCTTGGGGAGTTGAGAATTATAGTACCTGCTAATCCTCTGGAATCCAGACTCCAGGGCAGTTAAAAGGTTACAGAATCACAGATAGGCTCCCAGTAGGGCACTTGTCAGTTCTGGTATAGGAAGCCCTGAGAAAAAGGCTGCCATGGCAATTAGCAATAGCCCTTAACCCAAAACCTAACATCTATAACCTGCTAAGTATAGCAAATTCTAGCTGGGCAATGGTGGTTCACACCTTTAATCCCAGCACTTGGGAGGTAGAGATAGGCAGATCTCTGTGAGTTTGAGGCCAGCCTGGTCTACAGAGAAAGTTGCAGGGCAGCCAGAGTTACTCAGAGAAACCCTGTCTCGAAAAACCAAAACCAACCAAACAAAATTACAGCAAATTCTGTAACCAATATCTAAAGGACAAACAGAAGGAACAAGAAGCTAAAGCTACTAGAGAGAGAATGAAATGAAAGGTGTGCTCTCCCCCCACCCAAAAAAAATCCGTCTTACCAAGATCTCCCATTGGCAGATAACTGTTGACAAGTAAAAATTACCCAAATATCAAGTGTCCTCCTCCTAAGAGCATGGGAGAGCCTGAGATCAAGGACTCCCTGGACCAGAGTCCAGATAGTGACCTCGGAATAAGGAAAACTTTGGCTCTAGTTGGTCTCAGACTTGTCCGTTTTACCATCAGTGCTTCCGGAACTTTGAGGGTTAGAGCCTGACACCATACCCTTGGGCACACATCCTCATTAGTCCAACTAAAGAGACAATAATGAAAAGCAGAGAACGGAGATTTATTTCAATGTGGCCACATTGGGAAGAAGAACAAATACAAGTCCAATGTGGTGGTTTGAAAGAAAAAGGCCCCATAGGTCCGCTGGGAGCGGCACTATTAAGAAGTGTGACCTTAAAAAAACAAAAAAAGGAGGAAACAGGCCAAAGCTGATGGTAAATCATGAGTGGTTGCTATGACAATGAAGTCTGGAGAGGGATGAAAGTAATGCTCAGGCCTCTTGGTGAAGGCTACTTAACCTCGTGAAGTAAGTGTGGCTTTGTTGGAGGAGGTGCATCACCAGGGGGTGGGCTCTGAGGTCTCAGAAGCTCAAGCCAGTTCTCCTGCTTCCCGATTGTAGAATTCCAGACTTAGAACTCTCAGCTCCTTCTCCAGTGCTACACATGCCACCATGCTCCCCACCATGACAAGAATGGACTAAACCTCTGAACTGTAAGCCAACCTCACTTAACTAAGAGTTGTCCTGGTCATGGTGTCTCTTCCCAGCAACAGAGACCCTAACTAAGACACCCAGTGACCCCCCCCCACCGCACGCTCATCTTCCGGCCCTGTGATAGGAAGTTTACATAAAGAGCACGAAGACTGCATAGCTAAGCAATCCTAGTCAGGGTGTGGTCCCCCTAGAAGCATTGTCTCAGCTCCGGTCCCTTCTGCAGGGTGGTCTGACAAGCTTCCAGAGCTGTGTGAAATCTCTTCCAGGGAGACAAGTTCCTCCTCTGGTGCACCTGCCTTCAGCCTTCCTTTTTTCCCCAGCCTGAGACCCCTGAGGAAATTCCATTTCCTTGGGAACCATTGTTTCAATAGTCTGGTAGCCAAAAGGAGGAACACAAGTGTCTCTTTAGAACATCTTCATTTCTGCCAGAACCGTTACAGAACCTCATATAAACCTTGACGACACAGACAAAACTGTCATTGCCTACACAGCATCCTTTTGGGTCGTTGGAAAAGTTAAAAAAAAAAAAAAAAAAAAAAAGAAAGAAAGAAAAAAAGAAAAGAACAAAGTTAGGAAAACAAAGGGAGACCATGACCCAGTGACTTTCCTGGGCACCTGCTGAATGTCTGGCTTGTTCATGAGAAAGCTATACAAAGTTTACCAAGGGCTTTGATGAGGGTAATTGCTGGGATTTAATTTGAGCAGAGCTTCTGTGAGGGCTGACAGTTGCCCAGTTTAGGATTATACCTTAAGGCCTGGAGGAGCAGAACTGGTACCTTTGGCTTACAGCCAGTTCCCTGTGCCTCCCCTGGAGATCTCCAAGTATACTCACTTGCGTAAAACAGCAAGGGTGTAGAGAAGTAACTGGGTGATGACTCCGTTATGCCTCCTTCCCCATCTACAAGGAAGGACCTACATGTGCAGAATGGTAGCCTTGTGGACACGTGTCCTGGGGGCTCAGGACACACAAAAAGTCTTAATTGAAAGTGACTGGGTTGAAGGTGGCACTCAGCCAGTGGACCGAAGGCTGACTGCTGGTATAACAGAGAGCCCAAAACAGTAAGGGATGGGGCTCCGCCAGGTTCACAGCTTTAGAGCAAGTTCCTAAGGCAAGTAAGGACTGTTCTTTCTCCAAACACCACGCTTTTGGCTCATTTTTCGACGTTAAATCATATTCACTAGTCGAATCGGTCGGTTCTGGCCCATTGGCGGGATACGGACAGCATATCACCGATCAAGGGCTGAAGTTTCCTCAGAAACAAAAATTTCTCAGACCTGTACCTGCTCCCGGTGTACTGTTAATCTGCAGCATCTACCCGGAATGCCTCTACAAACTTACTCCTAGAGTCAAGTCCTTGCTACCTGGCTTACTAAATGATGCATCCTTCGTTTCTATCGTAGGAAACAAAGAGCCAAATACACTTCCTAGAGGACCCCATGCACACCAAGCGCAACAGAAGCACTGCGCAGAAGCACAGTCACGTCCCCTTTGGGACGTAGCCTGACGCCGGCGGAGGCGGAGCGAGGGGAGGAGCCGCAGCCAGCTTGGGGCGGTACTGAAGTGGGTCACGTAGCTCAGGTCCCTGGTTCTGGTTTGGGCCACATCCCGCGCCTCACTGTCCCCTCGTCCGCGTGCAGTCCCCTCCGCCACCATGCCGATGTTCACCGTGAACACCAACGTTCCCCGCGCCTCCGTGCCAGAGGGGCTTCTCTCCGAGCTCACCCAGCAGCTGGCGCAGGCCACCGGCAAGCCGGCACAGGTTTGCAGGGAGGGTACAGGACGAGAGAGGGGAGGGCCCGGGCCCGCCCGACCGCGGAGTAGAGGAAGAATGGGGTTGGGAGCCAAGGCGGGCGGCCGGCGGGTGGCGGCTGGAGGTCTCTGGGAGACCTGTGGCCCCGTGGTCTTTCAGGCGGGCTAACCGCGTGTCCATCTCCCCCTCCCACCGAAGTACATCGCAGTGCACGTGGTCCCGGACCAGCTCATGACTTTTAGCGGCTCTAGCGATCCCTGCGCCTTGTGCAGCTTGCACAGCATCGGCAAGATCGGCGGCGCGCAGAACCGCACCTACAGCAAACTGCTGTGCGGCCTGCTGGCTGATCGCCTGCACATCAGCCCGGACCGGTGCGTGGGGAGGGGGAGGGGCGCTGGGAGGTCGGCGCGGGAGTCGGGGTGGGGGTGGGGGACGACGTTCACAGGGCACCGTCACGTCACGCTCGCCGAGATGGCGTGTTTGGCTGAGCCAGGCTTTCATTCTTGCAGGATCTACATCAACTATTACGACATGAGCGCGGCCAACGTGGGCTGGAACGGTTCCACCTTCGCTTAAGTGCTGGCCTAACTTACCTGCAACGCCCTTCTTGGAGCCTTGCTGTACGCAGCGTTCTGTTTTCATCCACCCGTAGCGACTCCCACCTTCCGATCAGGAGAAATAAATGGTTTACCGACCACGGTTGCCTCGGCGTCTGCTTCCTTGACTTGTGGAGGAATTGGTGCAGGGTGGGGACATTGAATGGAAGCCCAGGCTGCGAAGGTGGGGTGGGTTGTGATGGTGGGTTAGGAGTTGGCCAGTTTGGCTCTCCCAAAAACTGGTTTAAATGTCCTTTGGTCCAAGTCTTTCCTAGAGTGGCCTTACAACTAAAAGAGGTTGACTTATCACATGGGGCCTCAGACCAAGAGTTGTATCAGAGCTTCCTAAGCAGTTGTTGCATCCTGAAACAGGTTCTCTGCTCTGGGCGGGAATCCCTTCCCGAACTGTGTTCTTCCCAGAGCGGCAAAGGGCTATGGCAATGTTCTTTCATGGGAGAGTGGGTAGGTTGCTCAGGCAGAAGGATGGGGATTAAATTGATAGGAAGTTCTCCCTAGACCACACTCCCAACATTTTGCTCAGGCAAACAGCCCCTTGCACCACCACCACCATTGCAGTTCCTGGAAAATGCATGAAGATGGAGGGAGGTACTCTATATGCTGTTATTGTTCGTTAGGAGAGAAAGGTACTTGCCTTAGGGCAAAACCACTGGCAAAGGTCCAATGTGATTTAGATCTCTTGGGGTATTTCCTGCCAAACCAGGGACATCAGTGGGTGGGACTGGGCAGAATCCCTGCTTAGGAGCCTACTGCTGCTCCCTAAGAAATTTCTCAGTGGTTCCTAGTGTGAGGGCCTTCCAGCTATGGAGGCCTAGCTGAGATTAACCTGTCAGGGCTGGCTTGAGTCTTTCCTGAAGAAAAGAGCTGGGCCAGGTGGTGGTAGCACATGGCCTTTAATCCCAGCACTCTGAAGGGAGGCAGACATCTCTTAGTTCAAGACCAGCCTGGTCTACAGAGCAAGTTCCAAGACTGCCAGGACTGGTACACAGAGAAACCCTGTCTCAAAAAACAAACAAAAAAGGAGCCTGTACCACCCTGCCCATGTTGACTGCCCTTCCAGAGAAGTCTGACATTCCCTAGAAAAGGGACTCTTGATTTAGGAAAGGTGGCATCTTGCCTCAGTAGACTCCTGCGGGTTTCAGCTTCTAGTCCAGGTATCAACATTCCAGATGAAATGTGATTTTTTTTGTTTTGTTTTGGTAAGAATTCAAATTTGCTTTTGGAAGCTGAGGGGGCCTGGGAACAGGAGCCCCTCTACTCCTGCCTGGGAGTGAGGAGCCTGACCGAGCCTGACAACTGTGACAGGCCTAGTGTGGGTACAGAGTCTTTCCTGGGCAGGATTGCCAGGGTCCCTGCCCGTTGTACTTTGTCATTAGTGGAATAAACACCCACCAAACCAGGCTTGAAACCAAATAAATCGTGGGCCGCTTAGGTCCACACCCTCTCCTAACTGGCACCTGCTGCAGCCTTGGCTGTGCCTACCTAGGATATTTGTCCCCAGGCAGCTTGCTAATCTGTTGTGCTTAGGTTTAGCAGTCTTGACCCTGGGAGAAGGGAAGGCCCCTACCAGACACAATCCTCACCCCGCCCCCAGCACTAGATCAGGACAGAAGTAGGGGCAGGAGGGGTGATGTTTAGAAAGGAGAATCAAAGCTCATGAGATTGAATCTGCAGGAGTACAGGTCCCTTCTCAGTGTGGAGGCCAGCCATCCCTGGAGGTCCCAAAGCAAGACCCTTCCTAGCTTACCATAACCTGAGAGGAGTCTCCAGCTTCCCTCCATCTCATTCTGCATTCATGAAGGCACCTCACTGCCTCCAAGCTGGGAGGCACACCCTTGCTACAACCATAGTAGCAGTTTGGAGCAGCCCTCTTGAATCTGATGTGGTAGGCTACCTTCTGTCCTCAGCCCGGGGCCTTTGCCACATCCCCTTAGTTCCATTGTACCCTTAACCACAGGGTTGGGCTTGAGGTTGGACTTTATACAAATTCCTGAGTCCCAACTCAGAACCTCTTATTTCTGCTGATCTCATGTCTTGCTGTACCTGGCCCCACCTGTGTGCTCCGGCAAGACTTCCCCCCTTCTGCTCTACACAGAGAAAGGGAGGTCTCAGGCCTCTAGTCCAACTCCCTCATTTCACAGATGAGGACCCTGACCCTGAGGTACGTGGCTGTCTCACTGCTGTCTCCCAGGGCAGAGTCATGGACTTGCTCCACTTCCTCAGCAAGGGCTCTGGCCTAAAGGCCACATGTGGGTCTAAAGTTAAGGTCTCTGTGGCAAGCTCTGGCCTGAGGGCCACGTGGGAACCTAACATTGAGGTCTCTGTGGCAGAGGAGGCAAGCTGAACACCTGCTGTGTGAGTGTGTGCGCACGAGGCACAGTTGGAGGGGATCATGTGAGCCAGAGGAGCCGCCTCCCTCAAAAAAAAAAAAAAAAAAAAAAGCCGCAATGTTTATGGCTCTGTAACCAGTGGGAGCATCTACAAAGTGGTCACACCTTTAGTATGCAAAGAAAAAAAAAAAAAACTTGGAACAAGGGCCTGTGACTTCGGCCCTCCACATTTCTTGGCCAGCCTAATGGGTTGCAGGAAGCAGCTGCTTGTGTCTCCCCCCCCCCTCATCCCAGTCAGCTCTGCCCAGCCCCACTTCCCCCAAAGCATGATCCTTCACTACCCACTGAGTGAGGCCGGTTCCTTCTCAAAACCAAGGCACATGGGCCAGTCAGCTTTCCAAGTGTCAGCTAAGTGACATGTCCAGTGGTGCCTCAAGCCTCCAAGTTGGATAGGCAAAGTTGGGCAGAGAATGCTGTTCTCCCACCATTGTTCAATAGGGTCATGCCATCTAATGAGGTTGTCAGCCTATACGGTGGCCTCCCACCTCAGGTGCTGTTCCTGCTCCTGTTGCCCATGGAGTTGCTCAGGCCCACTCCATGCGTGCCCTTCTGGAGCAGAAGACACTCATAAATGCCTCTGTCTTGGCCCAAGCCTCTTAGATGGGTTGTGGATTTCCAGGGCTCCTCCCTACTCTGGCCTTCCTGACTGCTGCCCTAGGACCTCTCAGGGCCTGTCCAGCAGTGCATACTCTCACCCCAGAAACCCCCTCCAACCCTGCCCTCCTATCAGGCACAACTGCATCTCAGAGACCCCCACCCTCCTCCAGAACTGGAGCCTTAGGGACCACCACCCCTTCCCACCCCCAATCCTCACCTGGGAGTCATCTCTCTGGTTTTACCCCACCTTGGGCCTCAGTTTCCCCCATCTGTGAAATGACGGGGTTCACCATAGGTCTTTTCTCCATATTCACCCAGTCTTGAAGATGGATGAGAACATTTTATAGCGCAGGTTGCCTGTGCCTGTACTCGGGTCTTGATAAATTGTGAAACCCCTCCCCCAACCCCTTCCAGTGGTGGTGTGCCAGCCTTGATGAGCATTTGGAGATGTGTATAGTGGGACATCTTAGAGAGCTTCACCTAATGCGGTGGCCAGACCTGGATGGAGTGCAGGGCTAAACATCTACCAGGGGCCAACACAACAGCTGGCCCAGTGCTGAAGGGTCTGCCACTCTGAGCTGTCAGGGAGCATGACCAGTCTGCTTCACTGCCTTCAAAGCAGTGGATAAAAACGGAACAGGATGGATCTTCCAAAGCAATGCCTCGATTGTTGGGAGAGTTTAGGAGTGTTTCTCAAGTTTTTGTTGTTCTTTGTTTGTTTTGTTTTAAACTGGACACTAGGGTTCATAACCTACCACCTTAGTTTTTTTGTATTATATAAGAGGTTTTAGGAAACCAATTGGTGAAAAAAAATGGATTTATTTACAGTTTTGGCCAAATTATTAAAAGGAAAAAGGTTTTTGAATTTTTCTTTGGCTTTCTTAAATCAGGGTTTCATCTCCCATAGTAAAAGAGCATGTATACATATGTGTGTATGCCAAGCTATTATTGCATATATACACATGTATTATGTATGTATATATGTAATGTACATGCTCTCTTTATATATATATATATATATATATATATATATATGTATGTATGTATTCTAAAAGTCAGGAGCCAAGGACTACCACAAAACAAACCTTACAGAAGAGATTTATTGGGAGGGGAAAAACCCAGGAGGTGGTTGCCTCTGCTCGGGGCAAGAAGCAACAGAGAACTGAGAAGAAGACAGGGTTTATATAGCATTTGGGGGAGGGCACAGAGCTTTCCAGGGTGGATATTTCCAGGGTGGGGATTGGTGGGATTTCAAGTCCAGAGCTTGGGCTTTTCTGTAGGGTGGGTGCAGGGTCCCGCTGTAGAGTGTTAGGGCAGTTAGGGCAGTTAGAGTGTTCTGTAAATGGAACTTGGCCGTTGAAAGTTCTCAGGGGAGGGGCTTGACTACTCGAATGCCTGGAGGGACTTACACATACATATATATGCATACATTTATAAATGCAACCCGATGAGACACTCTAGTGTTGGTGGTATGTACACGTGCTTAGGCTTGACCACTAGGGATTGGATAATGTATCGGGGCCCATCCCAGAAGAACTCCCTTTTCATGTTAGCAGGTAATATGTTTAGGAGACCAAAATTTGGGTGCCAAGGAGCCCCAGAGAAAAGGTTCCCTCCCACCTTCTCCCTCACACCCCACGGTGGTTCTTATCTCAGACCTCTACAGAGAAGGCTTAAATTCATGCATACCACTCACACCTTCACACCCATCCAACACCAGTTTTCTTCACAAATAGCACACTTGTTTAAAATTTGGCCAGATATTTAGCTCTTCTATGTGCCAGACTGCAGCAAAAATAGGCCATCCTTACTACCACATATTTGCTGAGGCAGCAAAATCCCTGATAAGAACAAGAACAGTGCATAAGTAGTAAAAATGTGTCTTTCCTAGATCTAGCTTTGCTTGTGTAGTCTGCAGTCAGTCACCTCTGCTGCTTCAACACTAGGGGGCACTCTGACCCAAGATTTGCATTTGCTTTGGGTATAGCTGGACAGATGGACAAGCACATAAAGCAAAGCTTGGTGAGCTAGGGTGGGCATTTCAGTGGTACAGCCATCCATGAGTGTAGCCCATGCCATTGTAAATAATCTGAAATTTTATTTTGCCAAAGTTGATTTGTCAGAATCATCCTTTGATTTGCTGGGCCCTTGTTATGGGGGGGGGGAGGTGAATCAATGTTTCTTTTCACTCTCTGTAGGACAGTCATACAACACATGTTTTATTTTGTTTGTTTTGTTTTGTTTTGTTTTTAACTTAAAAGTTTACTCTGATGCCTGAAGATTGCCAGCTCCCTCCCTCCCCCATACAGGACAGGCCACAGAGTCAACCTAGTGACATGTTCAGGACATTTTCAGCCTTTGCCATTTGCTATATGTGGAACTCAGAAAATTGCATGCTCAGAGAGATGCTCTCTCTGCAGGGCTCTGCTTTCCTCTCAGAGGCAGTAGCCCAGCTGGGAGAGGCACAGGAGCCCCCACCCCCATCCTCATGAGTCATTTGGGGAACTTCTTGTCTCTCACAAGCTTTGTCTCTCTCCTGGGGGGTTGGTACTTATCCAGAGGGTTGCCAGACCTTTTCTCACCATTTTGGTTAAATGCTCATGCCCATTTCCCACTGGATTGTTTTGACTTAAGAGTTCTTTATCCATCCAAGGACTTAGGTCTTGACTAGTTGCAGCTATTTTCTGAAATGGTCATGGGACTTTGATTGTGAAGGAGGACTGCGTAGACAGGACACTATCACCACTCATTAGTTCCTGCCAACCAGTGTTTTCCCTGATTACCTCTACAATGGACACAAACTCCTCCATCAGACCACTTAGGACTTAAGATGATTTTGTTTGGACAGGTAGACCTGCTGTCTAGAATTCCTCGTTGTGGGGACATATGGCTCTCTCGTCTATTATTATGGATGCCACCCATATCCCTTGCCATTTGTTAAACCCCCATGCTCAAAGACACTCCTTTTATCCCAAGTTAACCCCTGCTTTTGTACTTGGGCCTACTTCTGAACTCTTGACAATGCTCTCCTTATCAGTCCACCTTGGAGTTACAGTTGGCAGAGGTAGTTTGCCTCCCCTCCTTGGTTCCACCGTGGTCGTGAAAAGTTTATCACCCCGTGGGGGCCTTTCCAACTCAGGCTTTGCTCACCCCACCACAAACCCTCTATTTCATTGCTCCCTATTGTTTTCACTTTCTCTCACCGCCTACCTCCACTCCACCTGGTGAAAGCCCACCCTTCCGGTGCTGTTTTCCTAAAGTGCCTCTACGAGTCTAGCAGAGTGCAGGGGCCTCAGCTGTATCTCATGTAAATAAAGCAGTTCGCCAGTGCTTGGATGCTACCGGGAACAAAAAGGCAGCTGTGATACATTCCAAAGCTGGCTTAGGCCTGAGGCCTCCTGCTTTAGGAGTCTGTCTCTGCTTATTCCAACCTTATGCTGTTTCACAGCCACATGCTATTTTGCTGTCAGCATCAGTGGTCCTTCTACCTTCTGGATATTAAGCCCAGCCCATCAAAAAAAAAAAAAAAAAACAAAAACAAAAACAAAACAAAAAACAAAAAAAAAAAAGCTATAGAAGATCAGGGCTTCCATCCAGAAAGAAGCCAAGTGGAACTCTTTGGAGCTATCCAGCATTTCTTCAGGGAAAATTCTTCATTCTGCAAGCAGGGACTCTGACTCTACGATCAGCCCTTTTCCTTCTTGTCCATAGAGAAGTGACCCTCTAGCGCCCTGGAAGTTCACTCTGTTACAACTGTCCTTTCCTGTTCTGCTTATTATAATATAGACCACCCACACTGCTGGATCTTAAGGGAAACTGCAGGTTATGGGAGTCAACATGTGCGGTGGGAAAGGCAGGCTGCAAGATGCTCCTCTCCTTCATGGCCCTGAGGCTCAAGAGAAAGTTGTCTTTCTAATAATTTCCCTACAGTTGTGTCTCTAAACAGCAGTCTCCAAGCTTCCCTCAGGAACATGTGTCAGTGACTGAGAGGCAAACTGTTCTTTGTTCCAATGTTAAAACCTCCACCCAGGAAAGAGTTAAGCCTCAAGTCCTTAACATGGGAAGCAGGCTGCCATGCAGCAATTATGCAGGGTCATCCCCAACCCTTGAGGTGGTAGTGCATTTCCCCTCCAGAATATGCTCTGCTACCTGCTGGAAATTGCATTGTGTGGGAACAGGAAGTCAGGGCTTTGGGAGTGACTCCCAGTGGATACCTTTTTTGCTTCTAATTTCACTGTGTGTGACAACTCCCCTTGGCTTCCTGTCCCGATGCCTTTTCCAAGCAGAGGTGGAAGCTCTGGGTCTGTGACAGCAGCAGACCCTTCCTAGTGGTGCACAGATTTGGGAAGAATACGAAGGGACCTGCTAGCTCAGCATGGTGCTGCTGATGGTACTCAGTTGATGTTGCTCTGAGCATTCAATTATAGGAGCCAGACTAAAGAGAAAAGAGAGGAAGCAGCCCAGCAAGAGGTAGCGGAAGTTGTCCTGCCCCTCCTTTCTTCATGCAGTCTGACAGATAACCCTTGGTCCAACATTTGTTTTCTCTAGAATAGACAAGGCATGTGGGCTAGAGAGATGGCTTGGTGGTTAAGAGCACTGGCTGCTCTTCCAGCAGACCAGGGTGCAATTCCCAGCACCCACAAGGAAAGTATGCAACTGTCTGTGATTCCAGCCCCCCCAAAACTTCTCATTTTAAGAGAGAGAGAGAGAGAATGCATCAGGCAGTGGTGGTGCACACCTTTAATCCTGGCACTCCGGAGACAGAAGCAGGCAGATCTCTATGAGTTTAAGGCCAGCCTGGTCTACAGAGAGAGTTTCAGGACAGCCAGGGCTACACAGAGAAACAAAATAAATAAATAAATAAACAAATGAACGAGGTATGTTCCTTAGCTACTGACTCCTATCCACTTACAGAACTCCTCCTCTTGTCACAAAGTATGAAAAAATAAAAAAATAAAAAAAGGATACATGATATTTCCAGGAATGATATGAGGCAATTTCTTAGTGAATTGTTTCTGGGCAAAACAGAAAACACAGCCAAGGAAGAACGAAAACACAATTTTAAGAATCCCTCTATAGGTGTAGCTAAACATTGCAAAACTCATCTATAGATGTCATGACATTACGGATGGTAGATCATAGAGTCCATTTTGCAGAATTTTTTAAATAACGTAATTCTTTATTGATCCTTTGGGCACTCCACATTATACACCCCAGGGCAGAATTTTTTCCTCAGTTTATGTTAGTTTATTATTGTAACATCTTGTTGTGATGCACCAAAATATGAGCCATTCTGAGGTATCGCACTGGTGTTCTCAATTAACAACTTAAACTGCTTAATGACAATGCTGTCTAATGGTCAAATACGTCATCAGCTGAGTGCAATTATTCAAAGAGCAATCCTTCTTTTGCCTTCAAATCAAAGCAAGTTTTCACCTGGAAAGAGCACTTCATAGGGTTTTAAATAAATTCCAGAATGCTCTCAAGCTCAGAAACAAGGTGTAAATTAAAGCTGTAAGGGAAGCTCCAACAATCATTTTGCAAAAAGAGTTGTTTGTGTGATTTTAGCTATTTTTCTCTCACAGATGCTGTGCTTTCAGGAACACTACAGATAGCTGAACCTGCCCCATGGGCAAAGGGGCTGTGAAGGACAGAAGCTTCCCTGCCTTCTAGCTCTGGTCCTCATCTGTTCTGTGATTCTTTAGAGCTTTAGTTTTGGGTCATCACAATAGTACATTTCTTTTTCCACAAGAAACTATGCAGATGGATCAGACCACAGGGAATGCAGTACTGATCTCGGGGCTAAGTGTGCATTCTCCCCAGGTCCACATGTGCATTCACAACCTGATGGAGAGCAACCATCAGTTCTACAGCAGGTGCAAGCGTCAACACTCAACATCAAAGCAAACACAAACCTTAGAGTGGCCTGGAGGAAACGGGGACCATTTCACCAACCCGGGGCAGAATTTTAAAAAGCCTATATTTGTACAGTTTAAATATGCATGTGTTTAAATTTTTAAAGCATAGGGTATGTATATTAACATGTATTCCTAAGTTCTAAAAGTAAATAAAAGTCAAAGGAGAACAGAGGAACAGGCAGGGGGAGAGCATGTGGAATATGAATTAGACAAGCAAGAGAATATGCATACTCACACACACACGCAGAAACAGACATTTCCCAGAATAAGATATGACCATGCATATAGGAAAGGTGAAATGGGAGGAATGGAGTGAAATAAGGGAAGAAAGAAGTATAGATTGTCCTATACTTATTATACTAGTAAGTCCCAGAAAAGCCCTACATAGAGAGAAAACTGACAACTTGAGGTCATTACAAATTAAATAAGAGATGACCCTGTTTGTGGATAGAAGGCAATGTCATGAGGGCAGTCAGTTGTGGAGTCACCACAGACTCAATCAAAATTCCAATCTTTATTTATGTATTTATTTCTTTATTTTGAGACAAGGTTTCTTTCACTTCGCAGACCTGGCAGGCCTGGAACTTGCTATGTTCCTTGAACTGGCCTTGAATTCACAAGGGATCTGCCTGCCCCTGCCTCCTGAGTGCTGGAACCTATCCAAAGCCTTTAAAAAACCCTATTCTAACATTTATGAAATTCCAAATGACCAGGAACCACCAAATCATTCCTTAAAACATGGCAGGTTATAAAGCTACATAATCCAAATAAAATGTGGAATTGTTATACAGGCGGAAATGAGATCAGTGGAAGGAAAATCAAATATGCCCCTTGACTCGATAGGTGGGTAGGTGAGCAGGCAGCACTAAAATCCATGAAGAGTGTAAGCAGAGCCAACACTGGGGAGGCAGAGCCAAACTCTGAGTTTGAGGCCAGCCTGGGCTACCCAGTGAGTTCCAAGATAGCCAGGGCTACACAGAGAAACCCTGTCTCAAACAAACAAACAAACAAACAACCCCCCAAAAACATAGCAAAAAGACCATAAGAATTGAAAGGTCAGTCAGGAGAATAGCATCTTGATTTATTAGATGAGATACGGGAAGAATATATTGCTAAGAAAATCGACACCAGAATTAGAAGAAGACAACCTGCTGTACTTTACAATTCATATCATAAGTGACTGGAGGCCCCCATCAAGAATACATAAACAACAAATTGCTAATAGACAACTGTCATGATTTGGATCTTAAATGCCCTCCCTGAGTTCATGTGTTGCAGGCTCGGTTGTTGGTGGAGGTTAGGAAATGGTAGACCCTTTAGGATTTTAATGGCCTTGTGAGTGGTCAGTAGAGTCATGATCATGACCCCATGGGATTCCCCCACACCCTGTTCCTTCTGTCCTTTCTGCTTCTCAGTCACCAGGAGTTGGGCACACTTTTGCTCTGCCACATACTCATCATCACAATGTCACAGACCTTTCAAAGCAGTGGGGTCATGCAGTCCTGCGCTGAACCCTCTGGAACTGTGCAGGACAACTCAGAGCATTCATGGAAATCTCAGGAGCTGTACGCTCAAAAGCCTCTCCCCTTACAGTTAATATTTCAGGAGTTCTTGTCAGTTATAGAAGCCTATACAGCAACTGTATAAAGGTGAGCAAAGGACTTTGGAACAACCACATTAAAAACCAGGAACCTGAACGAAACCCATCACAAGAGCCTTCTACAAGCACCCATCGTGTTGGTTGTAAGAAATGCTCACTTCAGGGTCTAGAAACACTAGAGAAATTGGTTTCTGAAAACAACCCAGGTAACTGCCAAAAAGGATACTGGAGGAATTGTGGGTACATTTCTTCATGAACTGGAACATAACAGTGAAATAAACAAGAAACTTGGTGACTATGGATGATATGACAGGCAAACATGAAGGAAAACTTGAGGGCTTGGATAACATGATCCCATTCATTTAAAGTTCAAAAGCAGGCAGCCTCAAGCTACGTTGTGCAGAGGTCCATGTGCAGGTGGTTAAGGTTTACGAAGTTAGGAAAGGGTGCAAGCTACATCTCAGCCCCTCTGACTGTCCTTCCCCACCTCCCCTCTAGGAACCAGCACATGCCAGCCTCTGTGGGCAGCTGACTGGGCTCCTGATGTGAACTCTAATCTGGGGAGGAGAGGAGTGGAAAGAAGCCCAGCCCCTCCCCTTCACAGCTCCAAGATAAATTTATAAATTTACAGGACTACCCAGCACCTCATTCCTTGACAGGTAGGTTAAGCCAGACTAAATCACATGGTGTGGAATCCCCCAAAACTTATGAAGGCCATGAGCTCTCCTTTGTGCAAAGGATTTCTCTGAATCCTTTCATGCCCCCATCATGCACATAGCAACTAATTCTCTTCATTCTCTCACTTTAAGCTATCCTACCCAATGAAACTCCTCTCCGGGCATTATCTTTCCTAATGCTCTCCCACCTCAAGACCAGATCATAGTAACCCATGGTCACAAGGCTCTCTCTCCTAATCTCATTCTGAAGGGCACTTTTGTGTTAGCTTCATTCTCTATGACCCAACTGAACAGGGTTATCTTTTATAGGAGGATGGTGGTGCCACTGATGAGAGGGTGTGTGTGTGTGTGTGTGTGTGTGTGTATGAGACAGGGTCTCACTATGTAGCCCTGGTTGGTCTCAAATTCAGAGGTCTCTTTTACTTACTAATAAAGGTGCGTGCCAAAACTAGCCTATATGGTATTTCCCCCCTCTGTTGTTCTTATGCCTGTTTTGTGTTTGTTGAACCGTTTATCTTTTGTATGTCGTACTTCATAACATAAAAGGCACATATGTGTACCAAGGTAAAGAGCAGACTGCTACGGGCAGTACGCTGAATATTACACTGTACAGAGGTGCTGCCCAGCACTTTCCTATCTCTAGGACATGACTGGATCCTGGCCCATGCAGACAGCCTTCCTGTCCCATCCTCAGCCTTCCTGAGCGTACACCACTACACTGCTCCTGTGGGATTGGGAGGTCTTTCTTCTGTCTTCAGCTTATCTTTGTCTCTAAGGTGCTTTTATCCCTGGAGGAACCCCCTCACCCCTAGGCACATACACACACATGCACACATACACACCAAAGTCTATGACATGGTTAGTATTGATTATCAATTTGACAGGCTCTGGACAAGTTTCTAGGCGCCAAGCTGCAAGGGATTGTTTAGACATGTTCATCTGTGGGCATGCCTGTGGAGGGTTCTTTTGTTTAGGTTGAGGCAGAAAGAGCCACCCTAATAGTGGGATCAGGTCCTGGACTGCACTAGGAAGCAAGCCAGCACAGACATGTTCACCATTCTTTGCTTCCTGGCTGTGGATGCAATCTGACCAGTTGCCTGAAGCCCCTGAAGGTGCCAGGACTCCCCTGCCATGATAGACTGTCCCCACAAACTGTGCACCAAAAGTAATCTTCTCTTCCTTGAGCTTTGTTTTTGTTGTTAGGATTTTTATTAAAACAATAAGTCTCTTTCTGCACCCCTGAACTACCCAGTGCTGGCCATAGGTGGTGTGTGTCTTTTCCTCTCTAGGCAGAACACTGCTATTTTGGAGTAGAAATTACCTTGACTCTGAGAGCCATGTCAACTAATTGAGCAAAACACATCGATAGCAAGGTCTAAGGTATTGGTAATGGAGCTAGCTACCATTGCTCCCTAGGAGGAGAAAAGGGGGGAGGGTCATAGAATGCTCACTTGGAATTGTAGCAATCCTTTCTCCTGCTCTGCCCTAGCGACTATGGCCCGTGTGAGACTATATACAAATTGGTTTAACTGTAAGGGGGACACAGCTTCCATAAATTGTTCATCTGCAATGGTGTGGAATTCCGAATCGACATAGCTATTTGGGGGCCACTTACCATGCTGTAAGTAACCTTTCACCTCTGCTCTGTTCATCAGCCCAATAAACTCATTCACCAAATTGGACTTTGGTGGAATCATTACTTTAGTCTGTCACTGGTGCCCTGTCCGAGGTGAACAGGCATTTGTTCACATCTCCCCAGGAAAAGTTAATGCAACAGCCCACTTTGTAGTGCCTGCATTCTGGCATGTGCTATTAGAACTGTGGATGAGGCCCAAGACTCATTCAACAAAAGGTATTGTTTTAGCCCCTTCAAGCCTAACATCTTGCTTTAAGTCCAGGTGAATAATCCCTGTGAGGGTGCTGTGTCTGCATGATGGGCTTCATGGGAGCCCCAAAAGGCTCTGTGCTTGCCAGTTCCCCAGAGTTCCTCTGGGGTTGTGTGGTGGTTGGCTTTTAACTAGGGCCCTTGCGTGGGTGGATGTTCCATCCTCTTCCTGTGAGCAGGGTCCTTTGGGAATGTGAGCCATGCTCTTAGTGGGTGAATTGTCAGCAAGCCTGGGCTACAAAGTCAGGTGAACAACAGGAGATTAATCTCCGCCCCTCTCCCCCAGCAGCACAATAGAGGAAACAGAAGTTGGAGGCAGGATGCAGTTGGACCCCCATTTCACCCCAGGCTTCCTGTGTTTTCAGGCAAGGCTGCCGTTGGCGCTTTCAGGTGCAGTTTCAATAAGAACCTGAAGAATACTGATGAGCTTGCCCCCAGCATTCCCAAAGGTTCCTGCTGGAACTGGGGGGGGGGGGAAGGCTTCTTCCTGATTCTTTAGCCCTTCACAGTTGGTCCCCTGTTCGTGGACTTGTGAGTGCCATCATTTTTGACTCTTGAGTCATGAAAATCGGGGCTTTGTCTGTCAGTGGACAGTGGCATTAAAAGGAATCAGGGCCCTTCAGAGAATATGCTATTTTCTTGGGTTGAGGTTGAGAAATCACTTGATATCCCCTATGCATCCCAAAGATCACTGCAATCCCAAAGATGACAGAGGCCGTTTGAATGACTTGCTCATATGGAGCAGTCATAGTTGGTGAATGATCACTCGGGAGACCCAGAAGGGTCTAGGGTGGTCGGGGAAAACATGCCCACAGTCTTATTCTCAGAAGTGAGGTAGTGGGGACTGAGGAAAAGAGATCAGTTGTGGAGGAAGAGCTTCGAAAATGAGGGGTCAGGAGGCAGGCAGATCAGAGGTAAAGTGGCGAAATAAGAGTGGGTGAGCCAACCTGAGAGGCAGGAAGTGAAGCAGACTGACAGAGGCGGAAGGTATGCCAGGATGCCTTTGAGCTTGTGGCCAGTCAACATGGCAGACAGGGACCCAGTGAGAAAAAAAAGTCCTGGCCTGGAGACTGGGGAAATCAAAGGACAGAAGAGATTCATTAACCCTTCACAAGATTTGAAATGTGTTAGGTAGGGTAGCAGAGGACTGCTTGGAACCCTAAGGTCACAGCTTTTTTTTTTTTTTTTTCTTTTAATGCATGGATTATGTCCCTGCAGAGACATCTTGGGAGGACAGCAGACGCATTGAAAGAGGAGCTTGATTTGGGTGATCAATGACTGCCACCTCCCTGGGGGAAGACTAGAGCCAGAGACCAAGCAGGATCGCTTGGTTTTTGCTCTGTCACCATGGGAGACAAAATCTAGAGGAATATGTCCTAGAAGACAATTGCTTGGGTTGGCAAGCAAGGAGGAAGTGAGAACAGGGAAGACATTGAGATCACTAATTATGCGTGCCCTGTGGGATAAAGGGACCAAGACTTTCTGCCAGGGGCAGAAGTGGAGTTTGAGTCATTCTGGAGTGACATTGCTCAAGCCTGGGAAGACTGAGGAAGCACACGTGGAGATATTTCCTCGGATACTGAGAACTGTGCTGCAGCAACGACCACTCCAAAGGCCAGGACCATCCCAAGTGGACGACAGCCAGTGTCCAGGGCCCACAGCCAGGAAACCGTGGTGAGCCTCCTAGGCTGGAGGAGAATTTCTCAGGGTTGAAGACACCTGGTGTACAGGGGGGGGGGGCTGGAAGTGTGAGATTTCAAACATTTTGGTTACCATTGATCCAGCTGTCCCTAAGGCAGCCCCAGGAACACAGAGCCCTCAGAGAGGGGAAGGGACACAATGGAACTTGCTCGGTGGAGTCTGGGCCATGTCCTTCTCTTCCCTATCGACATTCCTCCATCAGCTAAATGACCAGAGCACTCCTGCTGAGAGGTCTGGGGACATCAGAAAAAGGTATCTGGGGATGGGATTCTGAAGAGGTTCAGCAAGCAGCTGCAGGCTATTCGAGGGATTTCTCTGTGGTGACTGGGACGAGTCTGAGGCTGTCTGTCCAGCTTGTACTTCTGTAGAGCACATGATAACCTTACTGAAATGTTGAGATGTGGACAAAGGAACCCCACATTGCAGAAGTAACCCAATAGCCTCTCCACTGCCCAGGGGCCAGCAGAGGAGGAAAGTTCTTTTATACACCTCTGGGTTCTTTTTGAATGTTTAACTAGACCTCCCACTTTAGTTTCCTGTGTTGAGTCTAGGTTTTCAGAAAGAGACATGACAGCAGAAGGGGTGGGGTACTTGGGAAGAGGAGGAGACCAACGGGAAGTGAGATGAGAGAGGATTGGTGATTATGAACAAGTACATTAGACACATGTATGAAAATGTCACAACAAAACCCATTACTTTGTATAATTCATATTTTTGCTAATATAATAATTTTATTTCTTTGGACTTCAACCCATAAGAAGAATTTTTTTTAACTTGAATTTCAGCCTGAGAAATTTATAACGAGAAAGGACATGTCTATGGTGACTCTTTTTATTGTGGTAATTATTGTCATTTCTTATCTTTGTAGAACTCTGAGCCAAATTTAGACTTTGAGGTTGGATCTAAGTTAGGGGCAGCAAACAAAGGGAGATTTTTAGTTCGTGGTTCAATGTGCTTTTAAAGTTAAATAACACGGGACTCTAACCTATTCCAAGGCCTGGGTGGGAAGAATCTAAACCTCTTAGGGATCCCAAGCAGGAGCCGATTGTATGGGGGCAGCCTCCTCTCTGTGGGGAAGAGTTGAGACTGCCCAGAAAACTTTCCACTTCTTATAATTTTCAGTGGCCCCAACTTTGCTCAGCAAGTCACACCAATATGTAGTGGACAGTGTCAGTTTAGGGCTTCTGGGTTCTGTCTTGGCGATCTGGCCCACATGGCTATGTGGGTACCTAGTGGTACCTTCTCTACCTGAAGCACAGCAAGGGACCCAGCTTGTGTGAAGTCCTCTGTCATCCTGGGCTGCTCATGAATTCTTACCGGGCTGCTCTTTGGCAGCTCTCCCTGGGGGGCACTGAGGCTACTGCCTGGCACTGTTTTGCCCCCTAGCAGTACTCCTGCTATCCCCACCCCACCCCATCATCCCTAAGTGCTGTACACAGCTGGGGTTTCACCTCCCCTGGTACCTGGAATCCCTGATACCCATTTTCTCTTCTGGATACAAATCCTAAACTGTCACCAGGAAACCATTTTAAAGTGTCCGCTGCCTGTCCATTCTGAAGAAGAATATGTTCTGATAGTGAAGGCAATGGAAAACAAGAAACAAGAAGAGGAATGAAAAAGCTGTCATCAACCCCTGCCCAGGTCCCCCTCATCTGGCTGTTTGCAAGCCTGTGATCCAGCAACCAGTGTTACAGGAAGCACTGCACTAGCATTATTGGTCCCCAATCTGAAGCTCTCTGTGAAGAAGTACTCTTTTGCTCATCCCTGCCAGCTTCCCTGTCAGTTTTTGATGATATTTATTGGGAGTGACTTTTGGATCCTGCTTCTGCTGGTTCTCTGCCCAGTGGGTCCTCAGAAAAGGCAGGCTGGGACAGAAATAAGAGTAGCAAGCCCTTTAGCTTTCCAGGCACCTGACGATTGAGCTCATTCCTGAGCTGGTCTCCATAGACACATGAGGCTGAATGGGTTAGGATCCTCCACTTATTTAAGGGTCAGAATTGAGTAATGGCTAAGACTATGTCCCCCAAACGAGGGGGCTAGGTCCAGCTATACTTTGGCCAACAGAGTCATAAGGTATTGCCCACATGAATGGCCTTCCCTAATTTCCTGGCACTGTCCCTAGACTTGTACCTCATGTTCGTGTGCCCTCATAATGACTTTGAGAGGTAGGAATTAGCAGCTCTGCTTTTATAAAGGGGAAATCGGGGCCCAGTAGTAAACAGGAGACCTCTCATAGCAAGGGAACGGCAGGGCCAACTTTCACCACAGTAGCAGGCACAAGGCAAGGAGAAAACCATGGACCAAGCAGGGTCTACCACCCGCCCCCGGGAGTTGAGTGCCCTCCTCCTACTTCTCTTTGCTCTTCACTCTTTTTTTCTTAGACTCTCCCTTCCTGATGGCATCCTCTTTAGGCTTTTGGATAGAATGTTCAGCAGTTCTTTGAAGCAACCCTATACAAAGCCACGTTTAATGACATGGCCCGGTAGCAGCTTGCATGGGGTGCTGCAAGGCATTTCTGGCTTCCATCCCTCACCCTTCCAAGGACTTCTTCTGCAGCCCCTAGTTCAGTTGACCAACTCTGTATGTTCATGAGAGGGTAGGACAGCTTTGTCAGAAGACCCATGCTCATGACAAGGGTGTGTGTGTAGGTGCCAGTGAGGGTAGGTGGAGTGGGAAGAGGTGTTTGTGTGTAAATAGTATATTAGCCAGAATTAATATGAAGCCAGCCTCACACTGTTCAGAGGCTTATGTGTTTGCCAAGCCCCACACTGATACAGTTACCCACAAGAAGGGCCTGTCTTTAGCCAAAGTGACTAGAGCTTCCAGGCCTCCATTTGCCTTGGGGAGGAGGAGTCCTAGCAATGTTCTTGCTATGCCCCTGTTGGAGCAGTTGCAGATGAATTTTGACAAGCTATTTGTGGCCTGCTGTCTGTTTCCACTGTAAATTCTCAGTCAGTCATCCCCTGTCCTTTTAGATGGACTGTAGGGGAAGGCAAAACTAAAGAATCATTTTGTGTGGGCTTAGTGGGACATCTCTGTAGCTTGAAGTCATCTGTTTTCTTCTTATGGATCATAATCCTCCAGGCACACATGAGGGAACTGAGGCCAAGGCCAATGATGAGGTGACAGTATCAAAGGTGACATAGCATGGCATCCATGTATTTTGAAGTCATCTTTCTTATGAAATTACTGGAGTTCCCTACTTGCATAAATAGCTTCAAGGACATACCTACTATAGAGAAACTAAAACTGTCTCTCTGTTTACTATAGGAAATACGACAAAATCACTGACACATTTAAAAAGTCTATATAGCTCCCCACCAAAAAGAGGAATATTTTAAAGGAATATCCAAAGTATAGCTGGCATTTTACAGAAGAAATGTCAGATTTCTTTTTTTTTTCCCCTTTGGATTTTTTTCAGCTTAGAAATATGTAATTTCTAAGCTTTTATTGAAAGATTGTTTTAGACATTGAACACTCGCCTTTTCTCTTCAGCGCCTT
Organism: Phodopus roborovskii; assembly: GCF_943737965.1. NCBI lineage: Eukaryota > Metazoa > Chordata > Mammalia > Rodentia > Cricetidae > Phodopus > Phodopus roborovskii. The sequence continues at coordinate 21,908,126 of NW_026126434.1, read as the reverse complement.
TTCACTCAAGGCTCAAACACTCAAGACTTTCCACTCAGTGCTACTGGCTTAGCCCCCAGCATTGATGGCTCTGTCACCTAACACCATGCTATGCACTGCTTTCTATATGAACATCTACTTTACTACATTTCAATTGTTAAAATCACGTTATCTTTCCCGGAGCTTACTATGAATCATAACCCTCCAGTCACACATGAGGGAACAGAGACCAATGCCAAGGCTGACAGTATTGAAGGAGACACAGCATGACATGAGACAATGTGCTTTTTAAGGCCATTCTAATTGGTGACAAAAAAAAAAAAATGAACTAAGATGCCCTGGTTCATACGGCCTTATTCTAAGGACCTCCAGGCTCTGTTCAGGCAGGGAAGAGCTGAAACGACCCTTCCCAACATCACTCAACAATAGGTTGACGGGCCCTTGCTTCAATTCTAGGAGCATGGATTAAGGGGACTTGGGCAAGTACAGGGTATAGAGACCAGCACCCCCTCAAGCTGATGAATCCTTCTTGGCAAATGGAGGAGGACATGGTAGTGGCAGGCTGTGACCACAAGTTGCCTTCAAACTACTTCTCTTCACAGTGGTTCTCAAAACCCGGTGAGTGGGAACCGATCCCTAAATCAGATACTAAACCGCTCTCAGTATGTCACTAGGTCTCTGAAATGACCCTGGGAAGGGAATAATTGATTATTTGGGGTAACAAAGCAACCTTAGAAAATTTTAGGAGCTCAGTGACTTCTCTACTAGGGAGTTCCCAGTAGGAGACATTCTCCTAACTGCATGGCTGCTTCACCAAGGTGCCCTGATAAAAGATGTACAAAGCATGAACATCAAGATGGGGAGGGGGTGTCAAAGTCCCATAGTGGCATTGGGTGCTTCCAATAGAGCGAAGGGCACACTTAAAAGCCCTGTGTGGTTCTACACTGGGCCTCAGTGGTGGCTTTCACCTCTCATTGGCATCTGGCCATCTTTTCCCTCTTTCCCAGAGGTAAATCCCACACCTAGAGTTGAATTTCAGTGTGATTGTTAAGAGGAAGGTCCAAACACCACAAAGAGAAACCAGCCACGAGAGAAAAAACAACCCTGACTTCCTGCTGCTTCAGATTTCGGTCCTGAGAGCTTTTTAGTTAGCCTGTTTTCTCTTCCAACCTCCTTTCTGCTCTTTCCCGTCTCCATCATGCACATTAAAAAAAAACACTGGGCTGCCAAAAACACTGTTCACTGCGCTGGGAGAGGAGGATGAGCACTGTTTAAGCTTTGAGACTGTTTCCCCCAATCTCTGTTTCTCCTCCTACCTCCCCATCCCTTTTCCCATCTTCAGCGATCTCCCATTAGTTTCTTTGAAAGGACCAGCTTGAGACCAGGCTCCCAGGGATGGCCTAGAGATGCAGGCTCAGCTGGAGTCCTTCATCCTCAGCCTTCTGCTATTGACTGTCTTCCCTCCCTCCCAATGCTCCCACTTTTCCATATGCAACCCTCCCAACCCAGGATGCAGTGACCGCTAGAGGTTGTGGCCGCTAGTTTACCGCCCCTAACTGACCGTTCCACGCCCGTTGTCCACGTGAGCAGTTGCCAAGGCAACTAGCATGTAGACCCTCCTTCCTACGGTGCAGGGTGAGGCTGGCCACCTTAGAAACTGCAGCCTCCCAGCACGCTTCGCGCCGTGGCCTCTAGGAGGAAGGCGGAAAATGTTAGTTCCCAGAATGCCGCTCGTGGAGTGGTCCTCTCACAGACTTCCTCGTGGTGTGTTTGGGATATTGGAGTTTAGCACTGAACTTATGTTCACAATTCTTGTAGCTGGTTTCATGGTTTGTGTTTGCACTGGTCTCTGAAGTACATCCATGTGATGGGAGATGAAGTTGGCTTAATGTTCGCACTACAGCAGTTTGCACTCTGTTGTAATGAGCATTTAGAGTATATCTAATGCTTTAACGCTGAAATGATTGTAATAGCATGTTGAGCATGCCAGGCAAATACATCTACATCACAGCTCGTGCATCTATGACTCAGGGAACATCACAGAAGAGGGCAGAAAGTTTGAAAGAGACAGAATACCAGGAAGTCTGATGTGAAATAGTCTCTCCTAGAAATGGTTGCACAAACAAGGCTGGAACAATGGCAATATCAATGAACATGTTAATATTGAAGGGGGAAAGTTTCTCAGGTCCAATCACTAGACAGAAAACTATAGGCAACTACTCAGTGCTGGGAGAAGAATTAGCCTCTCCTAGGCGTGAGCTTTCTTATTGGTTGTCCAATGCAGAATTGTCAGCCTGGAAAATTTATACACACAGACAACAAAATAGAGCTAGCAGGTTTATATATGTGTGTGCATACACATATACATACACATATATGTGAAATTATATCTTTTAATTAGCTTATACAGCAGTTGGTTCCCATACCATATATCCTTAGTTTTGGTTAACCCAGACACACGCTCTCCACACCTCTTTCCTCTTACTCCATCTGTCTTAACCCTCCAACATTCCCTGCTCTTGATGGTCATTTCTTATTCACTACCTCACCCCTTCTTCTTTGCGTTCTTGTCAAGGGCTCTTTCTAGCTCCCTCAGCCCTAGAACGCGGATCTAAAAGTTCAAAGCTATGCCCCACACAGGAGATACAGATATAGGAAGTGAAAATTCAAGGCATTCGTTCTGTACTAACAGAATTCTGTTTGAAGGGATCTGAGTTTAACCTTAATCTATATAGAATGCCCGTGTCATTTAACAACAACAAGAACACTAATATCGAAAAACCCAAAGCAAGATTGGCAAGATGGCTCCATGAGTAAAACATGTTTCCCATGTATATTTGCAAGTCTCACAATTGCAGTTCAGTCCCTGGAATGCACCCACAGAAGGCATACAGATATACACAATAATAAAAACATTAAAGCCCCCAAACAGCGAAACCCAGTTGGAGCCCCAAGGGTTCTCAGGAGATGCCGCTCTGCCATTGCTGCCACTAGAGAAAGCTGAAGAACAATTTCAGGAAGAGGATAAAGCCCTCCCCTGCCCTTCTCTCTTCTTCCCTGCCTTCCCTCTCTCTTCTCGTCCAGAAAAAGAGCCATCTTCCCCTCCCCAATTCATATAACTTTTCATATACACAGAACATGGGTATGCCAGCATGGCCTAAGAGGGTTCTGTCCTATGGTCCATACTGTGGTCGTTCAGATTTGCATGACTCTGTTTTATACTTGGCCCGTGCTGAGTCACAACCCCACCCCTCTCAAGTGTGAAGACCAGAGGGAGCCCACCAGCACACTGAGGTATTTTCTTTCATCCCCGGTCAACATTTCATCATGAGTACAGAACTCAGGGTGTGCAGTTCCTCCAGGTTTCTGCCTCATTCACCAGAAGCCTTAGCTCCCTTGGCAGGAATATGTACATGCTGGTTTAGCTCTTTCAAGTCTTTAACCCCATTGCTGTCCCTGAATTTGTCCTCTTTTTTAACAATAGATACTCTCCATCGTTGTGTTTCCCAGAGGGCAGAGATGGCTTTCATAGTGCCACAGTGTCCATGAATAGGTATTTTCTGTTTGTTGTCTTTTGTGTTTGCTTCGATAAGTGTGTTATGAGCAGTTTTCCTGCCAGCCTGGTCCCAGAGCTGCATCAGCCCCAAATAGCACTCAGAAACACTGTATCAGATATAAAGTTGTTGGCCAGTTACTAGTGTTTCTTATTGGCTAGCTCTGCCTTAAATTATTAACTCATTTCTATTAATCTAAATGTTTCCACGTTGTCTTGGCTTACTGGAGATAGGGTCCAGACTGCTTATCTCTCAAGTATCTACATCTTGAATCTCCTCCACTACCTCTCCCAGAATCCTCCTTGTCTCCTTGTCCCACCTATCTTGCTTTCATATTGGTCAACAGGACTTTATTCATTAACCAATAAGAGAGACGTATTTACAGAAAGACATCTCCCATCACAAGTGTGTGCAATAATGTGAACTAAGTGTTTTCCTGAGCTAAGGGTGTGCTGGGCCACTGCATCCACCCCCCCACACCATTGTCAATATTTGAGTATTGTAAATATGGTGTTCTTTTTTCTGGGACAACTGTCCTCGACTTTGCATACTCATTCTCAAAGGCTCTTTGCCAGAACTCTGTTGCCACAGTCCCACATCAGCATCTTTCAGGACTGTGCTCTCTGGAACTCATTCATTCCCACCACTTCAGCAAACTAATTGTGTCACCTGTTTGCCCTTTCTAGCACTGCACACGCTTGGCTTCTTTACTGTTTGGTTAGGGTTTTTGTTTGTTTGTTTGTTTTGTGCTGTGGAGTGTTGAACCCAGGGCTAGGTTCACCAATGCTAGGTAAGTGCCTTGTCATGGAACCATGTAGTAGCTACTGATTTTCTTTCATTCTGTTTTTAAGATAGGGTCTCACTATGTAGCTCAGGCCCACCTCAGACCTGTGGTCTTCTTACCTCAGTATAGAGACTCTTAAAATTTAGATTTTACACCCTGCCCTTAGACCATTCTAGATTTTTTTTTTTAAGTCACATATTTTCTTCCCCGGCTGCTCTACCACTGCCTGCACTCTCCATGTGAAAGTTTCTATCTCGAATGTCTTTTCAAAATTCTCCCCACTCTATAGACTCAGCTCAACCTCTCCTCCTCATTCTTTCTCTTCTCCTGAACTTCACTTAAGCATAAGTTAGGTCCCATTCTATTTGTCTGTGTCCACATTTCTCTTCTCATAGTTTTGATTTCTTTCCCTCTGTATATGCTACATTCTGGGTAATTTCCTTAGATCTATCTTTTACTTCATTATCTCTAGTTTATTTATATATTTATTACAGTTTTTTCTTTTTCATTTTTTTTGATAATTTTTAAAATTTAAATTTGAAACAAGCTCATTTCACTTCTCAATCCCAGTTCTGGAACTCTCTCATCCACCCCTGTTACCCCCACCAACACCCATACCATCTCCTTTCTGTTCCCCAGGGAGCAGACTTCCATGGGGAGTCTTCAAAGTTTGTCATATCATTTGGAGCAGGGTTTAGGCCCTCAGATTTTTTCTTATTTCTAGAAGTTCTACTTCTACTTTTTTTTCAAATCTTCAACATCTTTTTGAGATACTTGAAAGATAGATTGTGGATGTAGGTTCCAGAGGGACACTGAAACATATGCAGTTTGTTAGAAGGGCCATGACATATTTTAATTTTTTATTTATTTTGTGTATTTTGTCTGTATGTCTGTCTGGCATCAAGTACCTGAGATGCCTTAGGAGGCCAGAATAGGGCATCAGATTTCTTGGACCTCGAGTTAAGCCAGTATGTAGGCACTGGAAATCAAAGCCAGGTCCCCTGGAAGAGCAGCAAGTGCCCTTAACCTGTGTCGAATCTCTTTAGCCCCTAAAAATTCTGTTAACGATTCTCATATTGCCAATTGTCTGAAACCTTGCAATATTTTTGTTTTTTGCTCATGTTTTTAGCTCCACATTTTATATTTATGTATATTTAATGTTTTTAATTTTTGACACCATTGGGGTTTGATTTCTGCCTTTCATCTTCTTACTGATGTTTAGTTATCTGGCTTCTTCTTCTTGTTCTTCTTCTTCAGATTGTGATACAGATATAAAATCTTATGTGGCTGGCCAGTGCCATCTATAAACCCAGCACTTTGAAAGTGAAGGCAGGAACATATGGATTCAAGGCAAGTTGGGCTACATGTTTCAACAAAACAGATGCAGATTGTATATATATATATCTGGAACCCTGTGAGGCCTGGTTAAAGGGTGGATGTGTAGAGATTCTTTTCAAAAGAATTTGGGTTGGCTTTTGTACAGCCTTCCCCAGGACCACATCCACTTCCCTGACTCTAGTTCCAACCTAGAGCTTCCATAAAAGTCCAGTCATGTTAACTGGCAAATGTAGGCTTTACTGCTAAATTGTTGGGAAAATACACAATGAGGAAATTGTCTTTGCATTATTTTTGTGGTTATAATACTGTATCTGTGATAGAATTGACTCATAATGACAGTGTTTAATTTCACAGTCACCAGTGGTATGATCTCATTCCATCAAAGAAAAATACAGCTTCTTAGCCTTTGACTGGTGAACATGTTAAAATCCAAGTATTTTAAGGCTGGAGAACAGCAGCTCATGTTGGCTTATGGTTGCAGAGGGTTTGAGTCCATACAGGTGAGGAAGGCATGGCAGTGGCAGCTGAAGCAGAGAGCTGAGAGACCACTCCTCCAACCATACACAGAAAGCAGAGATTAAACTAGAAGCAGGTAAGACTGTAAGCTTCCAAAGCCAACCTACAGCGACATACCTCCTCTGGCAAGATGCCACATAGGTTAAAAATATGGACCATCAACTGGGACTAAGTGTTTAAATACATAACCTATGGGGGCATTTCTTTTTCAAACCACCACACTGGCTAGAGGTATCTAATCAGAAAGATGAAAATTGGTAATGGTCAAGAGGGAGGGTGGCAGAAATATGCAAGAAGCTAAGGCAGGAGAATCAGTGGTACGTGAGTTTGAGACCAGCCTGGGCAACATAGTAAGACACCCAGTGTTCAAAAGTGAGCAAATAAGTAAATGGAAATAAAACTCCCAGAGAAATACTCTGGTTTCCCATGGGGGCCACAGGCCACAATTATTCTAAAAGATTCAGATAAAGTGTGATCAGTGATGGATCAGTGTGAAAAATGCCACTGCAGGGTGTGTGTGTATATGTGTGTGTGTGTGCTGTGACTCTGTGTGTGTATGTGCTGTGACTGTGTGTGTATGTGCTGTGACTCTGTGTGTGTGTGTGCTGTGACTCTGTGTGTGTGTGTGCTGTGACTCTGTGCTGTGACTGTGTGTGTGTGCTTAGCCATGCTACACAGCCTCCCAATGTTCTCAGACGACCTGCCCCATGTGAGGCAGCTGAGCTACATGAACAGTTCTTCCTTAAGGCAAGGTTCCTAGCAGCCTGGGACAAGCTTTACCCATTGGAGGGGGGATACCCCAGTGAATAGCCTCTAAGGGAAAGCAGAGTTTGGCTCTTTCCTGGTTCTGGTGACACTAAAAACCTGGGCTGCATCTCTGGCTCCATGGCTCTATACAAGCAAAGTTTCCCTCAACCCCTACTTTTTGTGCGAAATCCTCGGAAGAAGTGCCCTCCCCAAGATCAAAAGGTGTCAGCTGTGCAGCAGGGCAAGGAGTCAGGTTTGGTCAACTGAGGCTGGGCTGAACAGCTATTAGTGGAATCACCTACATTTTCTCCAGCTGCCTGATTCGTTCCACCCATTCCATCTGTGCCACTGTCACCATGTCTTGGAGGTCTACCTCAACCTGCTATTGCAGTCCAGCGGGGCCATCTACATCTTTGCCAAGAAGATGCACACTATAATCAAAGGTTGGTCCAAGCCTGGTACCTATCTACTCCTAGACCATGTCCCACCATCATCTCATCACTCAGCGCTGTCCACCAGGGAATGCCCTCTTTGGAGTGGCCTTATAGTTAAGAGCCTTCTTCAAACTTGAATTCTGCTCTGATAAGGAAGATAGGGGAGTATTTTTTGCCCTGGGACTTAAGGGAGAAAATAAAAGATTTGCGGTTCCTGCTGTGAAGGCACATTTATATTCACAAAACTCCTGGAGTCTTTGCAGGGAAGACACACACAGCTGAATCACCTCTGTGCAGCTTTGGCCTTGCTCTGGGAGGGGACTCTGCTTGCACAGAGAGAGCGGAAATATAGAGGCATTGCCTGAGCTCTTGAACACATTTTCTGGCTGTTCCTTTCCAGGGAAAGGAACCAGAAATTCATCCAGGTGAACTGCCTGCAGACATTTCCTGTGCTCAAAGACTTTGTGTTGACAGAAAGGTGCAGCTGTGAAGAAATGCAGAGTCTTAGAGTGGATGCTATCTCCTCTCACTTCCTGTAGGCTAGGCGTGAGGGGTGAGGGGGGGCAGTGCCCTGGCAGATACCCACTTCAGGCGTGGCTAGAGCATCCAGTCTGGGAAGGAGGCCGAATGACTTGGGGGCTGATTCAGAACTTCCCAGTCTGTCCTGTTTCATCTGCTGGATCCCTACCCTTACCCGAGGCCTCACCACTGACAAAATAGAGATTCAATAACAGAGGCTAGAAGGAGTTTCTCCTGACTTCCCAATGGGCCCTGGGCCCTAAGTAATCTGCCACGGCTTGGCTCGGGGAATAGAGAAAGGGTCAGGTCTCCAGGTGCTGGCTGGTTCTCCCACTAGAGTGTAGTGACTGGATGACAGGACTAGACATCTGTTGGGTGGGTCTAGAAACGATGGCTGGTGGACTCAACTGGTAGAAACCGGAGGACATGGTTCTCCTTTGGCATGTTCTAGCCATGCCACAGATGCATGCCTATCTTGAAGAGGTCTCAAGGCCCCGAGGAGATTTTTCTAAACTGTGCAATCTCAGCCAAGTCACTTAACTGTTTTGAGAATTAGCTTCCTCACATGAGAAAAGGGGCATGTCCATGCCAAATAGGGAGACTGCTGAAGAACCATACAGATGAAGCCTCAAAAGGCAGAGAGCAGGTCAGGCCAGGGACAGTGTCCCTGACATCAAAGGAAGGGAGAGCTGGAGAGCAGAGCTCTTGCTGCATGTGCCTGTGTGCATTTGTGCATTTGTGCATCCCTGCTTTCCATGCACAGCACTGCAGAGAAGAAAGATGGAGCAGAGACAGAGAGGATGAGGCTAGAAGGGACTACTTCAAATGTGAGAAGTCCTGAGGCCCCACTGAAGAATGGGAAACAGCCAAGATCCTTATAGCCCCTTTTTGCATGGTCCCCAGCTCAGCCATCCTTACCTGAGTTCCAAGTACCAGGTGGCAGATCACTGGTACCTAGCTGGTCTGCAGGCCCATGCCAGAGTCAATGAGTACCTAGGCTGGCATGCTGATAACATCTGTAGTAACTTTGGAGTGCTCCTACAGGCCAAGGCATGCATGGTCCCCTGGGAAGAGGTCAAACTTTGGGAACCCAGTAAGAGTCAAGGTTACATACTGAGTACTTCTGCTGTTCTGCCAGGTGTTAGGGCCACTCATTGGGGCCCAGGTTCCAGAGGAGAAGGTAGAATAGAACAGAAAGAGAATGAATGGATAAAGCTCTTTATTTCCTGGAGAAAAAGTTCCTTGGGGGACAGGGCCTTCCTTGTGTAAGACCCTCAGAATGAGGAGTCTTCCAGGTTCGGTCGATACCCCAAGAACTCAATGTCCAGTCCAGTTGCTGCAAAACGCAAGAGGCTTTAATGAACAGGAAACATTTGCGCAAACGGGCTCCTCCAGCACGCAGGCTAGAGAGAAGCCCCCTCCCCTGGGCCCAGGTGTTTTTAAAGGCAAACCCACAAGCTTAGGGAGGGGGTGGGACCCTCTGTTCATTGAGTACATGACTCTTGGAGGCCGGATGGTCTGCTATTAGGGTCAGCAGACCTTAGGGCCTCAGGTGTGCTAATTAATCTTGTCTGGGCAGACCAGAGTTACAGCTATCTCTTTGTTTCCTAAGGACCCTATTTACCACCTGTTGACTCACAGGAAAGGAGGGGCAGAAAGGAGGGGCAGTGTGAATTCTTGTCATCTCAGGGCCTGGTGAGAGGAAGTTAACAAATTTCAAGGAACAGATATTGGTTAGCTTTCCAGGTCAGACCGTCCTTCATTTAACTTCACTTTTTGGTCTCTCACTTGCTGGCCAGCAGGTGACACTGGCTGGTCTCATGTGTCGGGAGGAACTGATACAGGTATGAGACCAGTGGGTGAAACAGTACATTAACTCTCCAACTTTCACATTTTTGTGTCTGCAGCCAGTGGCTCTTGGCTGTAATTTGTTTGAGGGAAGGTCACGACTGACTGAAGGCATGCCGAAAGCGGCAGAGGCATTCTTGGGTACTGATCTGTGTGAGCAGGCTCATGGTGTGTGCCATCATAAGCATCCTAGAACAGGCACCCAAAACAAAAAACAAAAACAACAAAACAACACCAGAGCCCCTTCCAAAGTACTGAGTCAGCATGATGCTTCAAATTGCTAGGATTCCCTAAGTGATCTGACTAGCAATAAATACTCTTATTGTTTCTTGCCTTTTTTTTTTTTTTTTTTTTTTTTTTTTTAAATCTTGCACCAATCCTTTCCTGCCCCCTTCCCTGGCTCTGAGATGAGCTTGGCAGAAAAGGGACACTAAGTGTCTTTACCATGCTTCTCCTAAGATGCCACATACACAACCAATAAAAGGCCAAAATCAATTATACTAAAAGCCAGTAACACAAAGAAAAACAGACCATTCATAAGTTGCCATATATCTGTATTTTATTATTTTAAAAAGTCTATTTTACAGAATAGTTATTGGCTTTATTACATTGTCCTATAATATTCATGGGATAAAATCATGTCTCAGTAAACATGAAAGGGGAGAGAGAAAGGAAGGAAAGAGGAAGGAAGGAAGGAAAGGGAGGAGGAAGGAAGAGAAGAGAGGGAGGAAGGAAGGAAAGGAAGAAAGGGAAGAAAGAAAAGGAAAAGTACATAAGAAGTTATATAGCCTCCAAGTGCTTTGTAGGTCACAGGTAAGTTCTGGAGAGTGACCTCAATGAAACTAACCAAGTCTACCACTGGTGGGTCCAGCAGGATCCCAGGCTGCCTGAAAAGAGGAAGGCAGGAAAGAATCTTTGAAGTGACCTCGAATTCTGACTGGTTCCCTAAGTATAGGAAAGGTTATGTGATGCTGGAGGGCTCTACATCTGATCTCCTGTCCCTTCATTTCCAGGAGCAGTAGCCACAGTCCCAGAACAGCTCTCAGGGCTCTGGGAACATGGGCTAAGAGGTGAAGGTGGAGTTGGCATGGGTGGAGTTGAAGCCAGGTGAGAATGGGTGTGGGGGCATTGTGGTCCAGGGCTTTCTTTCCCCCTGATTGAAAGAAACTTCCTCCTGGGAGTATGTGAGAGGCCTATAAGGCTCAGGAAACTCATAAAACTCAACTATATAAAGAGTTAAAGGCCCCTCCCTAAGGCTATAATAGTTGCAAACCACTGTAAGGATCAGCCTGTGGAGCTGCCTACAAGTTGTTTAGGTGCTCAGGGAATGCAGCTTTTGTGTGTGGTCACTTGTGTTGGGACAGGATTTTCAGTAATGACTTGTGTCATCCAGGTTCCTGCAAGTACTCCCAGGGAACCCGTTCATCACCAAGGTAGACTCAGGCAGAATCATTTCTTTGGTCTGTCATCAGTGTCCTATTGGATTTGAACAGATAATTGTCACATCTCCTCATGAAGTCAGTCAACGTAAGTACTATGGAGAGGCCTTGGTTCCCATACAATGGGGAGTCAGCTGGATTTATGAATCAGGGATAGGCCTTGACTGCTGGACAGTGGTTCAAGTTGTAGAGTATGGGGGCAGAAAAGGATGGCAATGTATAAACTGTCATTGATTTTAGCTCCTCAGAGGAGCAGGGAGGCTAGCATATGAGGGGCCTCAAGGCATTGTTAAGTCCAGTCCATTATTAATCCTAAATACCAGAGAGCAATCCACTGGTCTGCTCCCATCCCCTATAGTTCCTCTCAGATCTTGCAACTATTCCCTTCCTGGAGCCTTAGCTAGTGTCTGCCTACCAGGAGGGCAACTGTGATGTGCTGTCGGGACAATGTAGCTGTTTTTATATCACAGAGCCTATAGGGGGTTCTCTCTCCAGAAATCAGGTCACACTTCCACAAAGCTCACTCCAGAGCTGATTAATGACCTCAAAGCTAACCCTAGCTTTCTTTCTGTTGCCTAAAGAAGTTCAGGGATGAAAGGGTTTATTTCACCTTAGCACTTGCAGGCCATCATCCAGAAAATCAGGGCAGGAACTCAAAGGCAGGAATCTGGAATCAAGAACTGAAGCAGAGGCTGTGGAGGCACACTGCTTACTGTTTGTTTTGCCCTCTCATGGCTTGCTCAGTTTGCTTTCTTGTATTATCCAGGACCCCTTGCCTGTGGGTGGAACTGCCTACAAAGGCTATGCACGCCCATATCGATCATAAATCAAGAAAATGGCCCGCAGACTTACTTGTGTGCAGGCCAATCTGAGTGAAGCATTTCTCAGACGAGGTTCTGCCTTCCCAGATGACTCGAGCTTGTGTCAAGTTGACACCCCCTCCCATAAAAAGAAAACCAACCCCCTAACCAGCATGTAGATCTTGTCTTAGTAAGGGTTTCTATTGCTGTGAGGCAACACCATGACCATGCAACTCTCATAAAGGAAAACATTTCGTTGGGGCTGGCTTATACTTTCAGAGGTTCAGTCCATTATCATCACGATGGGAAACATGGCGGCACGCAGGCAGACACGGTGCTAGAGAAGCAGCTGAGAATTCTACATCCACATCCACACTGACAGGCAGAGGAAGATGTTCATGGAACCAATGTAAGAGAGGCCTTCGTTCCTGTGAGCCAGCAGCCACTGGCTGTAGCTTCTCCAAAGCTTGACTTCGGTTGGCTGTCAGGCCTATGAGAAGGTGATGCTGGGAGCTGAAATAGTCCAGGAAGTCCACAAGTTCATATTAAACCCCAGGGAACCCTAAGGCTCAGAACAACCATCCTCTAGCATAGAAGCTGGCTTCAGGAGGTGTTCATTGAAGGAGAAGTAGCTGCATGATACTGTCTGTTACAGACATGCTCTGGGCTCTCTCCTGGTTCTTAGTCTCACATCATCCTGTGGAAGTGAGCCCTAGAAAGACAGGACATCTTCCAAGATCATTGTCATCGTCAACTTGACAAGTCACCTAGTCACCTAGGAGACATGTCTGTGGCCATGCCTGTGAGGAACTGTCTAGTCTGGGTTCACTGAGGTGAGGTTCTTTGAGTTTGGTCCCAGAGTACAAGAAAATAAATATGACTGAGCAGCAACATTCACCACTCTCTTGTTCCTGACTCTAGAAGCAATGTGACCACCTGCCTCAAGACCCTTCCCCTATGGATTTCCACCATGATAGACCATGAGAATAAGTAAATATTTTCTTCCATATCTTGTCTGGCAAAGTATTTTACTGCAGGAAAGAGGAAATTATCTAATATAGCCATAAAGCCTAAGGCCACACTGTGACCTCATCATGCATCTCTTAGTGACCTTCTTCCACAGCTCCTAGGTGTACAGTGTGAATTGTGTTGCTTTGAGCAAGACCAGGGAGTTTCTGGGCTCATACATGGTACAGTCTGGTGAGCCACACTCTGAGCATCCTCAGTGTTGGCCCTTTGCTCCCTGAACTCCTCCAGTGTGTTAACTTCCCATCACTATAACAAAATACCCTAGACAGTTAACTTGTAAAGAAGAAAGGGAATCTGAAGAGATGGCTCAGCACATAAGGGTGTATACTGCTCTTGCAGGCCAGCAAGGGTTCAGTTCCTAGCACCCATGCTGGGCAGCTCACAACCACCTGTAACTCCAGCTCCAGGGGATCCTATGCCCTCTTCTGGATTCCATGGTCTTCTTCACTCATACATGCATATACCTCCCCCCACGTATAGTTCATTCAAAATAAAAACAAATGCTTAAAGAAAAAAAAAAGCATTCTATATTATGTGTTTTGCTTGCATGAATGTCTGTGCACCACATGCATGCCTGGTGCCTGCAGAGGCCAGAAGAGGGTGATAGACCTTGTGGAACTGGATTGCAGATCATTGTGAGCCTCCACGTGGGTGCTGGGAATGAAATCCAGGTCCCCTGGAAGAGCAACTAATGCTTTTAACCACCAGGACATCTCTCCAGCCCCTAAACATTTTTAAAGGAAAAATAGACTGTTTTGGCTCAAATTTTTAAAGAGCTAGAGTCATTACTGGGTGAACCTATTGCTTTTAAGGCTCTGGTGGTGATGGTAGTGTTAGATATAGTGGGCATTGCGTGTGGCAAAGAGAAGTGTTTACCACATGGAAGAAAAAGGAAGAGGAGATTACCACTCTACAGTCCCCTTCAAGAAAATGTCCTCAATGAACCAAGGCCTTCTGCCAGGACTCATCTTTCTTCATTACCTTAAGTACTAGGGATGGAGCCTGAGCTCTCTATACGCTATAATCTGAACACTCTACCACTGGGCTATATCACTAGCTCTATAAAGTTCCTACTACCACGGTAAGGACTACACCTTTACTGCATGGTCATTAATTAATTAATTAATGCATGGTCAGAGGTCATTCAAATCCCAAGATGTAGCACCTACCTCTTTCCAATTCTTTCCCAATCACATTTCAGAGTAGATTTACCCTGGATAACCCAGTCTTTAGTTCAGGCCACGCAAACTCAATCTTTTTCTCATTCTGGACCTGCAAAGCCCCTTTCCTCCTATCCTGCAGAGAAGGCCTGGTCATGGGAATGCTCTAACATGATCCCTTCTCAGACAGATACCTGTGAGACTGAGACACAGAGCATGTGCTCAATGGGAACCAGTCCCAGCCCTCTGGCAGGGCCTCTGGACACCCCTAAGTCTCCTCAGAACCTTTGCTATTGTAAGAGTTCCAGGTCTCCTGGCCTCATGAGAACATCAAGGGATGTTAAGTTCCAGAATGCAGGGTCCTCAGCCCTGGCGGGAGAGGGTCTAGAGCCAGGTGCTCAGGTGAGACTCAGGTTGGTGGTCTGCCCACTGTAGCTGTGGGGCTCAGTACACATCTCAGCATGGGCCTGGAACTCTACATGGACTTGCTGTCGGCACCTTGCCGTGCTGTCTACATCTTTGCCAAGAAGAATGACATCCCCTTTGAATTCCAATTTGTGGATCTACTAAAAGGTCAGTCCTCAGTGTTGCCAGCAAGTCTGGTCCTGAGATGCTGCCAGGTCACCTGGTGAGAGTATTTCTGAGGGTCAAAGGTCAGCAAGGGAAGCAGAGGTGAGACAGATGTGAAGGTGCTCAGGCCATGTCCCTATCTAACCTACCTTCCCTCATCACCATGAATGACAATCTCCCTGTTGGGGTGAGTCCGATCTTTGTGGGTAAAGGAAGGAGGGATACTAGGAAAGCCTCAGACTCTCAGCCAGGGCTTTTGTCATCACCTTTGGTGGTCTCACATCTTGTTATCTGAGCAACCAACAACCAGGCTGGTACAGGACACAGACCCACTGCCATGTGACACTGCATATGTTACTCAGCCTGTACTCACCCTCCCCCAGTGTGTGCCCACCCTCCCCCAGTGTGTGCCCACCCTCCCCAGTGTGTGCCCACCCTCCTCCACTCTGTGCCCACCCTCCCCAGTGTGTGCCCACCCTCCCCCAGTGTGTGCCTACCCTCCCCCGGTGTGTGCCCACCCTCCTCCACTCTGTGCCCACCCTCCCCCAGTGTGTGCCTACCCTCCCCCGGTGTGTGCCCACCCTCCCCCAGTCTGTGCCCACCTTCTCCCAGTGTTCAAACCTGCTCTAGGATTAGGACTGTGTCACAGTGATAAAGCACTTTTGCCTATCATGCCACAAGCAAGACCCTGAGTTTGATCCCCATTTTGTGCATGTACACACCACACACCACACACCACACATGAGGATCAGTGGACTAGGATCCATAACATTGAGGAGTCTCTAAAATTCAGCTCGAAGAGACTTCTAAAGCATATAATAGATGTGGGAGCTGCAGATATGGATGAGGTGTGTTGGAGCCCTAGAAGGGTTTCCGCTTGCAAACAGTTGGTCAGCAGGGATTCCTGCGTGCTGTGGAGTTTTCTGTAGACATCAGGGGACCTAGGTCCCTAGGGCTGAAGTTGATCCACAGGTTGTGGCTTCAGGCCTTGGGTGAAGGCTGAACGTCTAGCTTCTGGGAGCCAAAGGGCTGTCTTGATCCCTGGAAAAGGGGGTCACAAGAGCTGGGGTATAGGAATTTGAGAGGAGGGATCTTTCTTAACCCTGACCCCCACCCCCTGTGCTATCTCTGCTTTCCCCTGAGACCTGGGACAAGCCACATGATCCTTAAGGCCTCAGTTTCTCTCTTTTGTCTCTAGAAGCCCAAGTTCTCCTTTCTCTGGGGTCCCCAAAGCCCCAGACCGTCCCTGCCCCCCTCAGGTCACCACCATAGCAAGGAATACATCGAAATCAACCCCCTGAGGAAGCTCCCCAGCCTCAGAGACGGAAAGTTCGTCTTATCTGAAAGGTAAGAGCCTCCTGGGAGACCCATCTCTGCTCCCCTGGGAGACTCAATGGGAACAGACCTGAGCATTCATTCATTCGTTTATTTCTTTATCTACTGGGACAAGGCAAGGGCTCTCTATGTAACCTTGGCTGGCCTAAAACTCACTATGTAGACAAGGCTGGCCTCAAACTCAAAGAGATCCATACTTACCTATTTTTAAGCTACAGAAAATTACACTCACACACACACACACACACACACACACACAGAGAGAGAGAGAGAGAGAGAGAGAGAGACAGAGAGAGAGAGAGAGAGAGAGAGAGAGAACGAATAGTATCAAAGAGTTCAACAAACCCCACACATCCATCTTGTAGCCTCTGTGGCTATCTATCCACTTTGCCTTGTCTATACCTTGCCCTGCCTCCTCCTTCCAGACACCTCATCATTTTACCTATGAATGCTTAGAAATATCCCAATAAGAAATTACTCTAATACATAACCACCCAATACCTTTATGACAATGAGTAAAATTAACCTTTCCCAGATTTTATCCTTAGCTAGCTCATACTCAAGTACCTGTTGTTCTCATATTTACTTGGCTTTCCTCTCTCTCTCTCTCTCTTTCTCCCTTTCTCTCTCTCCCTTCCACATTTATGTACATGAGTATTTTCCTACATGTATGCATGTGCATACCTGTGTACATGCCTGGCGCCTGGGAGGCCAGAAGAGCTCATCAAATCTCCTGGAACCAGAGTTATGGGTGGTTGTAAGCTGCCATGTGGTTGCTAGGAACCAGACCAGGGTCCTCTGGGAGAGCAACAAGTACCACTGAGCCAACACTCCAGTCCCCCTTAAACTCTTCTTTATCTGTGTTCTCTGTCTTAGTCCAATTTGAGTTACTATGACTGAATATGGCAACATGGGTGATTACAAAGAGCAGAAGGTTGACTTTAGCTCATGGTTCTAGAGGCTGCAAAGCCCAGGAGAATAGAACTGGTACCTGCTTAGCATCTACCTTCCCTTTGGGTGCTACCGATTTAGAGATTACAACATGATGAGCAAGCGAGTGAGGGAGGAGAGAGAGGGGGAGGGAGGGTATTAATAACAAAGTCACCTGTGTCAACCTGGCCATCTATTAATCATTTTATCCTTGCATGGATCCATCTGCCCTCCTAACTCCACAGCCTTAGCTGTCCACCACCTAACCCCTGTGGTGGAAATTTAGTGCCAATCTGAGCTTTAGTGGGACTTGCAAACCTTCTCAACCTCTATTGTTTTTTTTTTTTTTCCAGTTTGTTTTGTTTCTGACTGGTCTCTCTGTGCACTTGTTGTTGGTGATGAACACCTGCTCTTACATCCTGTGGCATTTCCTACACTGTCATTAGCAAACCTGGGCAGTCCTTCCCTGTAAAGCAGGACACTGCTCTAAACCCTCTCCTGTATCCTTTGGTCCCCATCCCACTATCCCATCCCCACTCCCAAGAGACCAATGCCTATTGATGGGTTATAGCTTGAGCCATCATCTTGGCTTCCCTGAGATTATTCCACCTCTTCTCACTAGAGGAATATATCCTCTGAGACCAGTGTAGGGGCTGGAGAGATGGATGGACCCACAGCTAAGAACACTAGCTGTTCTTCCCAGAACTCACAGAGTGTTTCATAGAGTCTGTAACTCTAGTTCTGGGGCTTCAGACTCCTTCCAGTCTGTGAGGGGACCAAACTCACAAGAGGTTCACAGACACACACAGAGGCAAACACTCATCCACAACTCATCCCCGCAATATCTCTGGCAGTTCTCCTCTTCCCTCCGGCCACATGTTCCATTCCTTCTGGGATCTTACCATTCTTTGTCCTGCCAACATTGCCCTTATTTATTTATTTATTTTTTATTTATTTATTTTGAGGGTTTCTGTGTGTAACAGCCCTGGCTGTCCTGGAACTCGCTCTGTAGACCAGGCTGGCCTCGAACTCACAGAGATCCTCCTGTCTCTGCCTCCTGAGTGCTGAGATTAAAGGTGTGTGCCACCAATGCTTGCAATTCTGGGAGGGGTGGCATTGCCCTTTCTTTTGCCATTCAACAACTCCTGAGCACCTTTCCAGTCTTCCTCTGTGCCTTGCTGGTTATTTGTCTGACATGTCAGCTTGATGTAGGCTTCCTTTTGGGTCTCTCCTTCCCTTGCAGGAATTTAGCACCTGGGGCCTTCCTGTGGTTGAAGGCCATGCTGGGATGGTGTCCCTGCTTTCAGAAGGTATAAGCAGTGCCCCTGACTTGCCCTTTCTGTAGTGTAGCCATCCTCTTCTACCTATGCCGCAAGTACAGTGCACCTTCCCACTGGTACCCACCAGACCTGCACATGCGAGCCCGTGTGGATGAGTTCATGGCCTGGCAGCATACAGCCATTCAGCTGCCCATGAACAAGATACTGTGGATCAAGGTGAGTAGCCAAACCTGGGGCTCAAGAACAGGGCAACAAAACAGTCAGAAAACCTGAAGTCCATCCTGGTCCTGCTGACTGAGCATCTCTTTTCCCTGATCCCATGCCAGCCTACCTTTCAGAGCTACTGAGAGTGTGGGATGAAGTGTTAAGTAGGAGGAAATTTGGCAAGGCAAAGGGCAACTGGACAGGGCCAAGAAAAGACTCAGGAGACTTCGTTCCGAATTAGAAAATATCAGTAGACTTAAAGGTGACAACCAGCACACATATCCCTACTTCTAATTCTCTGCTTGTGTTTTTAGCCCATTTTCCATTGCTATAGTAAAATGCTTCAGGCCAGGTAACTTATGAAGAAAAGAGGTTTACTTAGCTCACAGTTTAGGAAAAAGGAAGTCTAAACAGCAAGGCACTATCTCAAGAGAGGGAGGGCCTCACAGCAGATGATATGGAATCAAGTGCAAGCTGGGTTGCCTGCTAAGACAGGAAGCCAGAGCTAGGGCAGGGTACCACTCTTGCACTTTAGTAACAGTTTTCTCTCTTAAGTACTGTGTCCACCTCCATCCCTTTTGAAGGCAGCACTCCCAGTTAGACTCCATGTTTTAGAGATTTCAGCCCCTATCATATTACCATGAGGACTGGATTCTCAGAACACCAATCTTTGGTGAGTGAGGCATACACCAAGCATAGGATTCATTGTTATCTAGGCCTCCAAAGCCATCTTAACACATGGTAACTTAATACCTGGTAACTGCCACTTGAAAATGGCCCAAGAGGTGAAATTACTTTACATCCTTGGAACTGTCCAAACTTTATTTAGCAGACAGGGATAGCGAAGCCTGGCAGAGGGATAGGGCTGGAGTACTGCCTCTACATCTGTCCCCTTCTCTCCCTGCCCAGTTACTAATCCCAATGATCACAGGTGAGGAGGTTCCTGCTGAGAAGATGGAGCGTGCAATGGAGGAGGTGAAGAAAAACCTACAGCAATTTGAGGAGAAGTTTCTGCAGGACAAGATGTTCATCACTGGAGATCACATCTCACTGGCTGACTTGGTGGCCCTGGTGGAGATGATGCAGGTATGGTGTGGAGGAGGCATAGGGGGATAAGTCAGGGAAGAGGGAAGATAGTTCAGGGGCTAGAATCTGAAGATAGACTAAGAGGGGCAGGTGTGACCACCCCTGAAGGGTGTGGAACCCATATGGAAGTGACAGGAAGAATCAGAGGTTTTGAGTCAGTGGGCATTGTGATCATGGAACTTGACAAGCTTTCATGGTATGGTGAAGAGTCAGAGGGAGAACCAGGGATGCAGAGAAATACATGGTTATACAAGCCAGGATCCCAGATGCCCACTCCTCCCGTCGGACTCTCCAGGAAGTATACAAGATACAAGATTCCTGACATGGTCTTTCCCAGTTGCCTCTTTTTCAGAGCTCCAGAGGCAACAGCATTAAGGTGGCTCTCCCAACTCTGGGTCTGAGCAGTGGGCACCACTGTGCACAGGGGGCAGACCTGGAGGGGTGCAGGCTTTTCATGTCTTTTACATGTGTAAAAGTTCATGTCAGCTGTCAGGTGTGTGCAGGATGGCCAAGTTAGACACTTCGAATATCCTTCTCCCCATTCTCTCCCTTCCCCTTCCCCCTCCCCTTTTTCTTTCCCTTCCCTCTCCCTCTGTCTCTCTCTCTTTGTCTCTCTCTGTCTCTCTCTCTCTCTCTAAGATAGGATCTCATGTGTCCCACGCTGGCTTCAAACCAGCTATTTAGTTGTAGATGACCTTGAACTTTAAAATACTCTTGCCACCACCTCTCCAGTGTGGGAATTAGAAGTCTATAACACAATATCTGGTTTGTGGTGTGTTGGAGGTTGAGCCCAGTGCTTTGTGCATGCTATGTAAGTCCTCTATCTATCCAGCCACATGCCCAGCCCATTGGCCAGTGTCTTGAGAGGCCATCATAGTTTCCAGCCTGAATGAAAAGTAGCAACTTTAGTCCTTGGCCAATGTGTAGTATAGAACTGTGCAAGGAAAACCATTCTGGCCTGCCCCAAACAGGCTGGCCTCAAACTCACAGAGATCCACCTGCCTTTGTACTGGGATTTGGGGCATGTGCCCCTGTCACCTGGGGTGCATATTTATTAATGAGGCAGTTAAACTGCTAAACAGGTTACATACTGAGCCTCCTCTTGTTGCCCTTGTCCTGATCACAGAAGGAGGTCCAACATGCGGGGAAGGGGGGCAGTTGAGCTCCATTCCTCCTTCCCTGGAAGAAGGCCAGATACATAGAGAAGTGGGAGGCATCTGGAGTCACCATCTTGGAACAGTGTCCTCTAGGCCTGTTTCACATGGACTGTGTAGTTTTGACACCTTGCCAAGAAGAACTCATCTCGGGCAGCAGATGAGTTCTTTGCAAAGGCAGGTGCAAGTAACCCTTGAGGCTACAGAAGACCCAAGTGCAGCTGGTGCCTATGCTGATCACATCTTCCTTTTTGTTTATCCATAGCCAATGGGGGGTAACCACAATGTCTTCCTCAGCTCCAAGCTTGCGGAATGGCGAATGCGGGTGGAGTTAGCCATCGGTTCTTCCCTCTTCTGGGAGGCTCATGACCGATTGGTGAACTTACCAAACTGGGACTCTTCGACGCTGGACCCTATGATCAAGAAGAGGATGTCTGAGTTTCTGCAGAAGTATAAGTAATCCCAGAGGCAGTTCATTCTGCAGGGTCTGGCTGTCTCCACCTTCTGACCTTCTGAGCCTCTTCTCTCAGAGAAGACACTAAGAAACACTCTGTTCCTTTACCAAATTAAAAAAAAAAAAAAAAAAAAAACCAAAAAACTGGAACAGTCACCATGGCTGTATGGGGACAGTTGGTGTTAGCAAAGAGCCTGGCATGGAAACAGGTGGTAGTCTGAAGTCATCTTGGTTTCTTAAAAAAATATAAGCAGCTGGAGAGATGGCTCAGAGGGTAAAGTGCTTGCTTCCTGTCTTAGTTAGGGTTTCTTTTGCTGTGAAGCAACACCATGACCACGGCAACTCTTATAAGTGAAAACATATCATTGGGATGGCTTGTTTACATTTTTTCTCAACTTCACATGGAATATGTATCAGCAGACACTATATAAACTCATTATAAATAAGTCACAGCTTTAAGAAGATTGAGTCATGAAAACTGTACTCTCTGAATAAAATTGTAATGGAATTAGAAATCATTAACAGGGCCAGTGAGATGGCGCAGCTGATAAAGGAGCCTGCTGCCAAGCCAGGTGACCCAGACAAACCTGTGAGACTCCCCAGGGATGAAGGAAGGAGAGAACCAATTCTCAAGAGCTGTCCTCTCTCTTTCTCTCTGTCTCTCTCTTACACACACACACACACACACACACACACACACACGAAATAAAAGTGCAATACAATGTTTCAAAAAGAAATTGGTAACAGAAGGAAGACTAGGTGTAAGAGAAGGATGACTTGATCTGTGTGGGGTTTAGGGGGATTGAAATACAGACATAAGAACCCAAGTTCAGATCCCCAGCATCGAATACAGAAAGAAGCTGGATGTGGCAGTGCCGTGCTGTGGGCCATCGACAGAAGGATCAATGGGACTCACTGGTTATCCAGTTTAGTTCAGGTTCAGTGATCAAGGCCTGTCTCAAAAAAACAAGAGGAAGTACTTAAAGAAGATGCCCAATGTTGACCTTTATACACACATGTGCGTGTCACATGAACCACATATGCATACAGACACACAAAAAGAAAAAAAACTTAGAAAGTTTTCATGTTAATTCATGTTAAATGCTTTGATCATGATAAAACGAACATAAAGATAAACATATACAAAAGTCATGAGTGAGCCAGGTGTAGTGGTGCACACTTTTTATTGCAGCACTTGGGAGGCAGAGGCAGGTGGGCTAACCTGGTCTATATAATGAGTTCCAGGATAGCCTGAGCTACACAGTAAGACCCTGTCTCAAAAACAAAACAACAAAATGTTATGAGTTAGCTTAATTGAGAGAGGAGAGGAGTAATAGTTCGTTTTAGTGTCAGCTTGTCGAAAGTTTAATCATCTGAGTTAGAAGCCTCACCTGAAGAACCACCCTAATTACCTCAATGATTGTGGACTGCACCTTCTGGAAGCAACTCAGATTATAAAAAGTGGGAAAGGGTCTTGGTAGTACTGCTTGACCTTTTCTCTTGCTGCTGCTTTGATTTACCCACCCAGTTACTGCTGACACTGGAACCTTCTATGATATTACAACCAGCATTTTCAGGCTTCCATCATTGATGAGGACCAGAAGCTCTCCAGGAACCTTCCAGATCTTCAGTAACATTTGGACCTGTGGGCTGAGCGACTACTGGGTTAGCTTTCCCAGTGACAGACAGCCACTGTGGGACTGTTATCCCTGCTGACGCATCTAGCCTCCAGGGCCAAGCGACTGCCAGGTTCTTAGCCTCTAGATTAGGAGACAACTGTGGTTACTATTTGATGTAACCTGATTTAAGAGAGAGGAAAGAGAGAGGAGCAGTCTTGAGGGAGATGCCCTATAGCTACTGGGAAGATAAGACTCCAGGTATTCTTCAGTAAAGTAAGGCCATGTGGAAATACATAGATTAATAGTCATGGGTTAATAATTAAGAGAGAGCAAGCCAATAAGAAGCCTGAGCTATCAGGCAAACAGTTTATAATTAATATAAGCCTCTGTGTGTTGTTTTGGGGCTGAACAGCTGTGGGACAGGACAGGACAGGACAGAAACTCCATCTACATACATGTATATTCTATCTGTTCTGTTCTTACCAAGAACCTAATACAGGAGGAAAATGTCCTTTGTTACACTGTGGTTTGTAAAGTGTACCTTTATTACCTGCATTCTTATTCAAGGACACATGAACCTGGAAATCCCAGCAGTTGCCCACTGGACCCCTGCCTATAACAAAAGCATTGAGAAGAAAGGACCTTTAAGCACTGCTCCTGGAAGGTTGTGGGGGTTTGCATGGAATGGCCCCCATAGACTCTTATTTTTGTTTGGTTTTGGTTGGTATATTGTGTATGATCAGGAGGTGTGGCTTTATTGGAGGAGGTGTGTGCAAATGATCCCTCTATCCTAGACTCTTGCTGACAATCACACCGATTAATCCAAGTAAAATTTTTATTCTTATTAATGTTCTTATTAATGGCCAGACCAAAAGTGGGCTCACAGGTCTAGAAAGTCTCATGCCCAAGCTCAGGGGTACAGTGTTTTTAAAGACAAAATGATAATTACTTCAGCGCCTGAAGTAGGCACATTAGTGAAGGATCTAGAGTTGCCTGATAAAATCTGCTTTCCTTGCAAGGCTCAGTGGTGTCTTCTAGACACTACGTAACATGCTTGGACCCTGGTCAAGGTTATGGACTGCTGGGGGCAGATGACTGAGAAATGACCAGGTAAGTACAAAACAACCTTGGGACAGGATGGCGTTACCTTTGTGTTTTGAGTGTCACTAGGGATGGGCTTTAAGGTTTCCAAAGCCCACACCAGGCCCAGTCTCACTCTGCTTGCTGCTTATGGATAAGATCTGAGCTTGCTTTCAGCTGTTGTCCCAGTGCTCTATGCAGTAGCAGTCATGGACTTCTGCTGAATCTGTAAGCAAGCCCCTCATTAAATGCTTTCTTTTATAAGTTGCCTTAGTTATGGTGTTTCCTCTTAACCAAGACAATAGTGTATTAGAATTCTCTAGAGGAACATAACTGATACAATGACTCCATATATATATTAAAAAGTTCTTGTGTCTACCAGCTGCGACTAATCTAACAATGAACAATGACTATCTCCTGATGGGAAGCCCAAGACTCCAGTAGTTAGCCCATGAGTCTCAGTCTTCAATCTATGTTGGAATCCCAAAGAACAGTAAACTAATGTTTCAGCAGCAGCAGGATAGATGTATTTGCCATTGGGAGTGAGGACAGGCATGCAGAGAGCAAAGTTTCCTTCTTCCGTATCCTTTTATGCGGGCTGCCACCAGGGGTGCCCAGATTTAGGGTGGGCCTTCCCACCTCAAATGATCAAAAAACCCTTCCCAGGTGTGCCCAACTATACTTGAATTTCAGTTGATTCTCGGTGTGGTCAAGTCGATGACAAGATCAGCCATCACAGATGGGACTAACACTGATGATTTTGGCACCTACTGACTCCTTATGTCTCCTAAGAACACTTAACTGAATCCTCCTTGCTTTCTGTAACCTCCTGGCACAAGGAGGGCTTCTGGCCTTTCTCCCTGCTGAAGGACTACAGCCTCTGTGCAGCAGAGCTCTGCATCTCTTAGGATGCCAAGAGCCTGTCCTATCATGGTTGGTAAGAAATCATGCCCAGACCATATCTTTAGAATTCATGTAACAATCAGTGAACACTTTTGAACACAACAGAGTCACTAGAGCTCGGGTCTTTGCCTCTGTCATTTGTCCTCTGGGCTAGCTATTTAGAAAGCTCACACCCTGGTCACACCCTCACACATTTGGTGGCATCCGTTCGGAGCCTGCACTTGGCTAGCTGTGTAATCCTGTGGACAGTAGGTGCTAAGTTCACCTGGGGCCTGGGACTCATGTATGAGTCAGCAAAGTTTGGAGCCCTGGTTAAAGCAGTGCTGGGAAAGGGGATCTGCCGGCTTCTCTCAGACAAGACTGGCTTGGCCACTCAGCCTTTTTGCCCTTGGACTTAAGAAGCCAGTTATGCTCAGCCCAATCCTTCTGTGTACTCCGCCCCCATCCTGTGCTCACTGTTCTGCCTCCTCCTGCTGCAAAGTACACTGTCCACATTCAGAGCCATTTGCAGAAAATATATCTCTGACAAAGACAACACTGTTGACCCGTTCTAAGAAGCGCAGTTTAAGTAGTAAGCAGCTGGCCACCCAGCTGTTCAGTGGCTTCTGCATTAGTTGCTTTTCTTGCTTTAGTGGCAAAGGGAAGAGCTTATTTTGTTTCAGTTTGAAGGTGGAGAAAGCATGGCAGCCTGAGAGTATCTCCTGTCAGGAAACAGGAGCAAACCCTTGTGCTCAGCTTTCTCTACCCTTTTATTGCTGCAGTGCAGCCTACTATAGGGTGGATCCTCCCACTTCAATTAACCCAGTTTGGAAACTCCCTTTCAGATTTGCCCAGGAGTTTGTTTGCTGGGTGACTCTAGATCTTGTCAGGCTGACTACTAACCATCACAGTTTCTTATTAAATATTGCAGAACTGCAAAAGGGGAAAAGACCAAGGACCAGAAAGCATCCAAGAGTAAGGGCCAGTAACTGGATCTCCCCCTACACACACTACACAGCTGAATCTCACTGTGTCTTGGCTGGTAGGGGCTTCAGTAGGGGGTGGGAATTCTGGAAGGAAAAGCACGTTCTCTTGAGTTGAACCAGTCTGCCTAGGGGTAGGATTAACCCTTAAAGGAGGAGTCAGGAGCAGGTCTCTGCCCAGGGGTGGATTCCATCTTTCTTTCACCCCCCATACCTGAAGAGGCATCCCTAAAAGAATGTAGGAATTGGGGGAAGGCTCTAACCCATTTTTATCATGAAAATCTAGAGATGTGTTTCCATAGCTGTTCACCAGAAGGGATTAGTGTTTGGGCCCATTGGAGCTTTTATCCTTATACTGTCTGGGCATCGATATTCATTCAGGAGGAGACGAGAGTTCAGAGCTCCCCTTTGGGAGAGTTCAGAGCTCAAGGACATTTTGGGGCCCCTGCTCTGAACTTCCTTTTCTCTCTCTGCCACCTGTTTTCATTGTACCCCTCTGAAGAGGTCACCCCAACCGCCACTTAGGGAGTTTGAATGACAAGCAAATTTGACTGCTTCCCACTGGAGGCAGGGAGGCACCCCTCTCCAGTGTACTTTACTGTGAGTGAGGGTACAGTGAGATCACTCATGGGCAGAAAGAGTGGTTTACTGGGAATCAGGCTGCCTCAGTTTTGTCCCTTTGTGGATGAGTGTGAGAGGGGTCAGAGAGAGTCAAACTGTCAGAAAAGCAAGCAGACTTTACCTGACAGTCAGCAGGGTTGGAGTCTTTGATACTAGCTGTTAGGATTGACCTGGAGATTAGAAGTCCTTTCCCAGTTTCCTTGACCTTTGGGGATGGAGCAAATACGGCTGCTGGTAAACAGAAACCCTGACTTCAGGCTTCTGTTTATCCAGTCAAAGTCCTTCTGTTTAGGACACTGTCATTGGCACTGCTATTGGAGTGGGTGAGGTACTTTGGACCTAACACTTCTCTAGGAGAACCCAAAATCATATCAATAGTTCCATTTGTGTAACAGCCAGGTGTAGGGAGGAAAGGAAGTCTTTGATTGGCATCTGGATGAAGATGTGAGGTGAAGGGAAGCATTGTTAGTATTATGTGTCCTCAGCAGAGAAACTGGAGGAGCCAGATCAGATATTTCCAAAGTGTTTAATTCAAAGTCCTTTAGGATCTCCCAGTGGGCTCCCAAGCATTCAGGCATTGCGGTGGCCTGACCCCTGTCACCTGGCAGGATGTCCCTGCCAGTACTTAGGCGGCACTCTGACCTGCTCAGGGTCCTGTCAACACCTTTAGCTACTTCACTACAGCTATGCCCCATTTAAATGATGTGGCTACCAGCCTCCTTCATTTCTGGCCCTTCTCTCTGTCTCTTGGTGTCTCTCTGCCTCTCTGTGTCTCTGTATCTCTGTATCTCTTTCTTTTCCCATGAGGCCTCTGCACTCTTTCTCTCCTTTCTCTCCCTTCCCCCTCCAATAAAATTCTCCATGTGAGTGCTGTCTGTCTGAATGGTGTGACTCTGTCGCATCATTTTTGAAGTGATAATAGTGTGGTCCTTTGGAGGGTTGGGGAAACACACCACTCATTTTCATCATTGGTTGTACTTTCCTGTTGGGTGTTAGCCTGTCTTTTGCCAATTGTTCCACTTATGTAAAAATAAGCCAAAAGCCTTGCTTGGCTGTGGCTTTGCTTGGAAGGAGGAATTGTTCTCCCCTGTGTTGACCACCCCCTTTGAAAATTGGACACTTGTTAGAGTCTGTTCAGCTGCATCTCCATGGCCTCCCTGAACAAAAGATCAGGTGACTCTCCAGGGACAAAGTGCATTTTGAGGATGAATCATAGTCTCAAGGACCTAGTTGACCGTGGAGAGCAAGAAGCAAAATTTTTCCCTTTAATCCCTCTGACCACATCAGTATTGCCCCCAAATTAGTTACTGAACATCTGGGAGGCTAGTTACACCAGTGTGGTATTTTAACTACTAAGCAAGGGAGCTTATGAGCATACAGATGTATAAAAAGGAAATTAGTCACAATGGTTGTTTTTGTTCCCCCTCCCCCCACAATGTCCCCAATGAAAGCTGTCCAGCTCTTATAGGGAAAGTAAATTCTTCCAGGCGTCTTCCCAAGGAAAGGAACTAACACAGAAGAGGGGAAGCAAGAAAGGCAGCCTGGGGTTTTATCCATGCTAGCCATGCTTGGGGGCACCCCCTTTCAAGTCTATCTCAAGAAAGACACTGGCAAATTGATGGTTCTCTCACTTTCCCCTTGGGTTTGCCCTGGAAAGCAATGACCTTGAGAATTCTCGGGTGAGCCCATAAAGTGATAGTGTCTGTTGGTACAGGAATGGGTTAATTTTCTCTGTCAATTAAATAATTAAAAGCCAGGAAATCAGTGTTACTAGGAATTATGGGTAGTCCCTGCAGAGACATAGCTCCAGTCTCATCAATAAAGTCAAGGACAAAGATCAGACCATTTTAAGGACCATTTTTTTAAAGTTTTATTTTTTTTATTTAAATTTGAAACAAGGTTGTTTTACATGTCAATCCCCTATCACCCCCAGAAAACCCTGGCCCATCTCCTTTCTGCTCCCCAGGGAGGGCGGGGCTTTATGGGGAGTCTTCAAAGTCTGTCATATCATTTGGGGCAGGGCCTAGGCACTCCCCCATGTGTCTAGGCTGAGAAAGTATCTCTCTTTGTGGGATGGGTTCTCAAAGTTTTAAGGACCATTTTTAAGAACTATTTTATTTTCTGTGTATTGGTGTTTTGCCTGTATGTATATGTAGCACTATTAATAAAAACCCAGAGACAGATATTGGGATTCAAGCTGAAGATCAGAAAAGCAAAGCAGCCAAGCCACTAGAGACTTCTTATCTCTAAAAAGGATGGGGCAATCCTGTCCTCAATGTGACCACAGATTGAATACCCACTGAGATCCTGAGCTCCTGTCTTACATACCTCTCTAGTCCTGGGGTTAAAAGCATGCATCACCACCTGCCCAGCTTTTATAGCTGACTAGTGTGATTGCTGGGATTAAAGGTGTGTGCCACCACTGCCAGGCCTGTATGACTGTGGCTAGCTTTGCATTCTGATCTCCAGGGAAGCTCATTAGATCATAAAAAATATCACCCCATGTGTATCTATGTATGTGTGCCTGGTACTCTGAGAGGTCAGATGAGGGCCTGGAGTCCCCTGTGACCTTAGATGCAAGCAGTTGTGAACTGTCATGTGGGTGCTGAGAATTGAACCCAGGTCTGCTTGCTCTTAAATTCTGACCCATCACTTTAGCTCTGAGGATCATTTATTGGCGAGAAAAAAATAAAAAAAAAAATAAAAAAACCATGGCAGGCATGCTATTAGTCTCACAGCTCCCAAAAGGAAGGAGGAGAATGGAGAATAACAAATGCATGGTGCTTGAGACTAGGTGTCATGGAGGTCAGCCACTTGGCAGCAGGGAGCCACAGGGTCAGGAGGGCAACTTCAGACAAGGAGCCCGGAAGAGCCCCGAGTGCTAGCTAGGGAGTTTAAAAGCATACCCCCAAAATCATTACTAATTTCCACTCTCTTTGCATAAATATTCTTTTTTAGCCTTTAAAAATCTCTCTCTCTCTCTTTCTCTCTCTCTCTGTGTGTATGTGTGTGTGTGTGTGTATGAGAGAGAGTGCACATGTGCTCATGTCCATGCTGGTACCTGCAAGAGGCCAGACAACATCAGATCATCTGAAGCTGGAATTTTTGGGAGTTGTGAGCCACCCAGAGTGAGTGCTGGACACTGACCTCTGGTCCTCTGCGGCAGCAACAAACGTTCTCCACAGCTGAGCCATCCTTTCAGCCCAGAGAAATGTTCCTTATGCTATAGAAATGCCATGCTCCTGCTGAAAATTTCACTTGGACTTTTCTTAAGTTAATGGGAAACACCAATACCATTGGCCCAGATGGGAGACAGGCTCTGCATAGGAGGAGCAGAGGGGTGGGAGAGGTGTGAGGGATGGGGATGGTGTCTTTTAATGATAAGGTGCAGACCAAAGGCTTATGGCTCACCAGGTGAGTTCAGAATGCTGGGCTTTGAAGGGCTCTTAACCTATTAATCATTTTAAAGATGGAGAGATTGAAGCTGAAAGGAAGACATGTTAATGATACTCCTAAATTCATTTGCTGGAAATAGTATTAAGAGGTGGGGCCTATGGGGAAGGGATTAAATGTGGAGATTCCTATATCTTTCATGAAAGGGGTCTGTATGGTCCTTCCGCTATGTGCAGGTACAGTAAAGAGTTGCCCACCTTAAAGCAGAGAGCTAGCTATCACTAGACACGGGGCTGCAGGAGCATTAACCTTGGTCTACCAGTACATTCATGTTCAAAAACCGACATCTAAGGCGCTCTGCTATCACAGTCCAAAGGCGGCTAAGATGGAAAACCTAACTCTCTCGGGAGCAGGAAGGCCAACCTTGTCAGTGCTGCCATTTGAATATCACCAGGGACCACAGCAAGCTGAGCACAGTCAGAACCTTTGCTGCTTGCTGGCATCCATATCTCTAGTTTGTAGGCCCAGGAGGAACCTGCTGGAGGTAGACTTTTTGTGTCTATCAAGCAATACCTTTGTTTTCCCATATGAGAAACAGGGACGATGGGAAATTATAACACACTAGACAGGTCAAGGATGCCTTTGAAGACATTTTGCCATCAAATAAACCAGTCAGAGAAAGACTAGGAGCCAGGCCCTTTGCACCTCCTATGCCCACTCAGGGGAGGCCAGGAGTCTTTTCTGTCTCACCCTGTGCTAGTCTCCCAGTGCCTGTCTCTTGGAACACAGGTTCAGGTTCGCTCCCCTTTAGAAAGAAGAGCCAGGCTCCGGGATCCGCCCAGTGGAGGCGTGGCCATACTTTACCTAGGTGCCAATTCAGACAGGGTCTGGGTTCCTTTTTCAGAGTCTAGTCAGTTATAGAATTGGTTCCCGCTACCTGTGCCATGGTCTTGGAACTCTACCTGGACCTGCTGTCCCAGCCCTGTCGCGCCATTTATATCTTCGCCAAGAAAAACGGCATCCCGTTCCAGATGCATACGGTGGAGCTGCGCAAGGGTGGGCAGGGCCTGGGCTTTGTCTAGCTGAGAGATGGGAGGCAGGCGAAGTTTACCGGAGATTGTGTACCCTCCCGTCCCCTTCCTAGGCTTTTCTGGTTAGAGACCAAGTGAGAAAAGAGCATCTAGGGAGATCCATGGTTCAGGACTCCTCAAACTCTGCTGTCCAGTGGACCTATTGACCGGGTTGGGGGCGGGGAGGTCTCCAGAGAAGCGGGGCGGGGAAAGGGCTAGGAGAATAAATGTGGAGATCAGGATAGCCTTTCATTTTCTCCAGGGCTGAGATCGGCCTTTCCAACTGACTCTCTTCTCCACCCTGGTCTGTTGGAGTCCCTTTTGTTCTTTCTTTTCCAGCCTTCCTCCTTTACTTCCTTCATTTCTCTCTCCCCCCCTCTCTTTCCCTGTCTCCCTCCCTCTCTCTTTCATTTCCTCTCTCTCCCTCCCTCTCCCCCCCTCTTCCCCCTTTCTCTCACTACCCCTCTCCCTCCCTCTTTCCCCCTCTCTCTGTCTCCAGGGTTTTCTCTGTATTGTTGTGCAGCCTGTCCTGAAACTCCCTCTGTAGACCAGGCTGGCCTCGAACTCACAGAGCTCCTCCTGCCTCTGCCTCCCAGATGCTGGGATTAAAGGCATGCGCCACCAATGCCCACCTCCTCTCTGCCTCTCTTGTTTATACTGGGGAGAGAGGCTGTGTGTGGGGTTTGCTGGAGCCTCCTCCCTTGCTGGCTGCTGAGGGAGCCCCTGCCCCCTAGCAAGACAGGGTTGCAGAATGAAGGAAGGTGTTGCTTAAGGAGCCCTCATACTTAAGGTGAATGAAGGTGTTGCTTAAGATCGTCCCCATTCTGTCTCACTGCTAGTCTTTCTGTCTGAAACTTCCCCTCTTTAGGGTCACCTCTGGGGCAGTGCACTTAACCCCCACAGGTGCTGCCCCTGTAGAGTCTGATGTAGGGTGTTGTGGGGAGGGGGACAGACAAAGGGATGTTCAAGTTGGCTGTGCAGAGGGAGAAAGATTTCCACCAGGAGAAGAGGGTGACAGCCCCCCATCTGATCCAGAGCAGTGGGAACCACTGATCTATGTTGGGCCCAGCAGGAGCAGCTAGGAGACAATCTTAAAAACACTTATCTGGAAAAACAAGGTTAATTCAAGAGGAGACCAGAGTTCCAAGGGACGTTGGGAGCACTTTCCAGAGCTGCCAGTGGGACATGAGGACCTGTCAATAGAGTGTGAAGTCTGTTTTGTATCAAGGGCAAGGAGCAGCTTCCTCCCTTCTCACAGCAGCTCTGCCTGCACTTCCTGTCTAGGGGATAGCCTAGTTCCAAGAACCATGAATTTAGTGTTTGGCATCCTAGGACCTTGGCCCAACCTATCAGAGCCCCAGGGTCCTACACTCATCCTTCTCATGCTGGACTATCTGCAGGTGAGCACCTCAGCGATGCGTTTGCCCAGGTGAATCCCATGAAGAAGGTACCAGCCATGAAGGACAATGACTTCACCTTGAGCGAGAGGTAATGGAGCCCTGCGGGCTTTCACCAAGCCTTCCTGGAATCAGCCTGTGGTAGCCTGCATGCCATAAACATCTTCTTTGCTACTTGACTTGTCTGAGAGAGACTCTCAGTAGTCTGTATTGTTTACTTTGGGAGGGAGGGGCCTAGTTAATCCACTCAGTTTCAGGGACTTCCTTTAAGGGGCGTCCGTACAGGACAGAGTGTCTTGAACATGGGAGAAACTGTTACACAATATGTGTTACACCCACTCTTCTAGGTAATTGTAGCCCAATACCAAGGTGCTCCAATTCCTGACTGAAATTTTCATATGACCACAAACAACCTATCTTCAGTGTCCTCTAGAGTCCGTCTCCATAGTAGTTGGCTATTGTGATATGGGTGTTGGGTTCACACAGGCTCATGGAAAGAAGACTCAGAAAGATCAGAAAAGGTAGGAGCTGGAAAGAAGGCTCTGTGGTTAAAAGCATTGGCTGCTCTTCCAGAAGTCCTGAGTTCAGTTCCTAGCAAATGAGATGGCTGCTCACAACCATCTGTAATGAGATCTGGTGCCCTCTCTGGCATGTAGGTATACATGTAGACAGAGTACCCATATACATAAAATACATTTTTAAAAAAATCTTTAAAAAAGAAAAGGTTCTAGAAGGTACTGGGCATGCAGTCAGCCCAGTGGTGTTTGACTAACTACCTTGCTCCTCTGCTCTCACAGTGTGGCCATCTTGCTCTACTTAATGCACAAATATAAGGTTCCTGACCACTGGTACCCCCAAGAGCTGCAGGCCCGTGCTCGTGTTGATGAGTACCTGGCATGGCAGCATACAACCCTTCGGAGAAGCTGCCTCCGGGCCCTGTGGCATAAGGTGAGATTGGAAATGAGGGGAAGGAGGAGAGTAAAAATGTCACCCCAAAGAGACTCAGGTCATAACAAATTATTTTCAGTTTGGTATTTTTCCAATGTCTTGCCTTTAGTTTCACTAATCCTATTATGCTCAGGATGTTATTTAATACCATCTTTATTCGAGACATGTGTTTTTTATTCATAGAAATACCTACCATTTCGTTGTTTTTGTAGAGTTGCATTTCTCAGTCCAAGTTTACCAACTGTTCACCTACTTTGCTTATCTTCTACTTGAAAAATTTGAATATGTTTGTTGCTGCTACTTAATCTTTTTGTTGTATATATTGTCCTGGGAGCCACCTGGTACATATGGAAGTCAGAGGACAGCTTTGGGAAATCAGTCCTCACCTTCCATCTTGGTGAGGCAGACTGTCCTTTGTCTCTGCTTCTGTGCTGAGTACTCCAGGTTATCTGATCTCTGACCTTTGAGCTTCTGTCGTGGGCAGTTTTCCTGTCTCTGCCTTCCCTCTCACTGTTGGAAAGTTGGGGTCCCACCACACATGCCTTTTTAGGTGGGTTCTGGGGATTGAACTGAGGTGGTCAGGGTTGTCAGGCTTGCCCAGCTAGGACTTTTACCTTCTGAGCCATCTCCCAGCCCTATTACCTATTACCATTAAATGGCCTCTTCAGTTGGCTGGTAATGTAGCTTAGTGGTAGAGCACTTGTAACAAGCATGATGTCTTAGGTTCAAGTCTCAGCATCTGGAGTGTGTGAGTATGGGGGTAAGTGAGCATGTGTGCATGTGTGAGTAAGTGTGTGTGTGTGTGTGTGTGTGTGTGTGTCCTTTGTCAGTACATTTCAGCACTCAGGTCCTCTGTGGGTCTTTTTCTACTGTTTGTTTTTTCTGTTCTTGATCATGGGTCACATTTTCCTCCCGCCTCATGTTACTATACCATGACATATATTGCATGCCAGCATAACTGAAAATAATATAAAGGAATAATCTTCTTCTTCTCCTCCTCCTCCCTTTTCTTTTGTTTTTTCTAGACAAGGTTTCTCTGCATTGTTTTGGAGCCTGTCTTGGAACTTGCTCTGTAGACAAGGCTGGCCTCAAATTCACAGAGATCCACCTGCCTCTACCTCTCAAGTGCTGGGATTAAAGGCGTGTGTCACCAACCCCTGACAAGGAATAATTTTTTACAAATGTCAAATAACACCTATATCTTGAAGGTAGGATTGGGTTACCGACTGGTAGGTCTTTGGAATCTAAGCACTGAAGGTAGACTGGTGATGATTCAGGGGGCATGGAAAGAAGGGATGAGGACATAAAAGGGCTCAGACATCATCAAGTTCTCCTTTTCAGTTCTGGTATTTTCCACTGTCTTATCTTTGACTTCACTGATTCTTTGTGTCTAGGTTATTGTTAAGCTTATTTATAATCCTTTTTTGAGACATGTGCTTTTTCGCTTTTAGGAATTTCAAGTATTTAACCACAAAATCTTTCTGAGGGCATCCTCAACAGATATCCTTGTGAGAGTTCTATAGGGAGCCAGGTGAGGAAAGTTAGGGCACCCTGCTAAAAATGGGGAGTTGGTGTTTAATGGATACAAGAAGGAGATGAATGGCAGTGATGGTTACACAGCAATTCGGACAGACTTAGCTTTGTACACTGAACTGTATACTTTGAGGTACCATCCTGTGAAACATGGAGTTGCTGATCTCAAAGTCAAACAAACTGAAGTTGCCAGAGGCTGTGAAGAAGGAGTCTTCATGAGCTGGGTATAGTGGTAGAAGCCTGTAATCCCGATGTTCAGGACTGAGACAGGAGGATAACTGTGAGCCTGAAGTCAGTCTGTGCCCCAGATAACTCTCCATCATCATCAATATCATCCTGTTCTCCTCTTCCCTCTCCCTCTCCTCCCCTTCCTCCCTTTCCTTATCTCTCTTTCCTTATCCATATGCTCATACTGAGCTAAATTATCCTCAGTGCTTAGCTTTTGGAAATGGGTTTTTACTATGAACTCTGTGTAGCCCAGGCTATTCGGGAAAATGTGACCCATGATCACTAGCAGAAAAGCAAGAGTCTTGCTTCCCAGGTGCAGGGACTGCATCTCAACCCTGCCTGGTATCACATCATCCTCTCTTGTAACTTCCTTAAGGCTGCAGACCTCTTTCTTCTTCCCTTAGAGGAGATAAGATGCCAGATGTTACACCTTTAATGGACCACTTTTGATTCTCTGCAGGATTGACAAGAAACCTGTGTAGATCAATCTTGTGCCAGGTACAGGGTGGCCCATGCATTTTCAGACTGTGAAGCAACCTTTTAGCTTTAGTGATCCGAGCCTGAGAGGCAGCGCCTGTTTCCCCCTCCACCTGACAAGTTAAAGGGAAAATTGCTAACCTCTACACCGTAAGTATGTACATATTTGGAGTTGTTTGTGGTTTGGAAAAGTTACAGAAGGAAAGTGATCCCCTTACTTCAGTGGAGACAAATAATAACAGTGACAAACTGAATGGCCTTGGTGCAAAAGTTTTGTTAGATGTTACAATGGTTAATCTTAGTTGTCCACCTGATAGGATCTAGAATTGTCTGAGAGAGGAACATCTAGGAACATGTAGGGGGGATTATCTTGACTAGGTCAGTTGAGATGAGAAGATGCCCCACCATGACTAAGATTGCATTTAAAAAGAGAAAATGGAGCCTGAAGTAATAGCTCAGTGGTTAAGAGCACTGGCTGTTCTTCCAGAGGCCTCAAGTTAGGTTCCCAGCAACCACATGACTGTTGTGAGTTTGAGGGACTTCCTCTTGTGCCCTCTGTGGGCACAATACATATATGGTGCCCAGACATAGATGTAGACAAAGCTACCCACATGCATAAAATTCCCCCAAAAATGTAAAGAGGGGGAGAAAGAATATGAGCCAAGCACATTCATCACTCTTTGTGTGGATGCAATGTGACTGTCTCCCTCAAGGTCCTGCTGCCATGACTTCCCCATCATGACAGCTGTATCCAGGAACTGTGTGAACCTGGCTTCCTTAAGTTCCTTTTCAGAGAATGTTCTATCATGACACCAAGAAAAACCAGACAGGTGCCATTTAGCTGCCCATGGCTTTGGCTATTGAGTGTCCTGGACCAGTCATTCTTCAGTGACAGTTCTAAGTGGGAGGTGGCCAGAAGATGGGAAAGTAAAGAAGATAGATAGGAAATTGGGGCTCACAAGGTCCTGCAAAAGCTATCTCTTATGCCAAGTTAGCTTATTAAGGAATACAGCATCTTCTATACTACTTCTAGGGAAGACACAGAACAGAATGTCATTCAATGGGACAAGGTCAGCAGAAGGCTAATCAAGTAATGTTGCACAAAGGAACACAGGGTATCTCAAAAGCATTGTAGACCAAGCACATAGCAGTCTTGGGACTGATAACTACAGTCTCTTTGTGGGGAAAAGCCAAGATTCCAGAGACTGAAACCTTAGCTCTTTCAAGGTCTTGTCTTCAGCCACAAACTGGCCTTGCCAGGTCTGCTTCTGGGCAAGATGCAAAACTAGGTCCCCTTTGTCCTTTCATCAAAGCCTCTGAGAAAGCCTTGGATCAATCAGTTCAGCCTTCAACAATTGAGATTTTGGATTGTTTGAAATTAGACACCATAGAGGCTAGAGAAAACCGCTTTGCCAGTAATATTGTGAGTGTACTCTCCTTTTAGACCCGGTGATCAAGACCTTGTCATGGTCCAGTTGGAGATACGCTCCGAAGATGATTTTAGCTGAGTTCATCCATGGTACATGCCACTTGAAAGGTGGAGGTGGGAAGACTGTGGATATAGCCTAGGCTATGTAGTATGACCCTCTCTGGAAAAGGGAGGAGAATCTCAGGAAAATTACTAAAGGTGCAAAAAATTGGGTGTAGTGAGATATTCACCTTGTCTGCACCTGTGGCATAGACCACGCCCATTGGGGTTAGAGACAAGGCCAGATGTTACCTGGGGGAACTAAGTCTGAGGAGGGGGCTCAGAGAGCTCTCTTGCTTGCAGCAGGGGGACAGGAGTACATCCAGAGGCATCCTTGGGACCAGGAACCTGCTGGTGTTCATCTGACTATGTTGTGAGTTATTTCTCTCTGAATAAACATCTATTTGGCCTATTTGTTTCTCCTGATTCTTATTAAACATCAATAATTGGAAATCAGGAGCTGAAAATAAGTTATTTTCCAGTGGTAAAAAGGGGCCCTGGTTGGAGCTGGATGTGGTGGTGCACACCTGACCAAGCACTTGGAAGGCAGAGGTAGAGGTGAACACTGAAAGTACTAGAGTTCAAGGGTCACACTCAGCTAGATACATAGTCTGGACTACATGAGGCTCTGCCTCAAAATAAAAAACAAAGCCAAACCTCTGGTTTGCATCAGATAAAATATGTTCCACAAGACCTCATGAAATTCCAGCCGTTAGCTATTGTGTATAGGGGAAAACCAATTTTATGGAATAGTATTAGTGGAGCAATATCAATAAGGCTACTAAAATTTCTTATCTAGCCAGTTCCATGTGATGGTAAAGGCTATTGAACAGTTTGGTCTTTTCCTTTTTTTAATTGAGAATTTTATTCATGTACACAATGTGTTTGGATCAAATCCATTCCCATTTCTTCCTCTTCAATTCCTCCCCTGTCCATCCCCAACAGTTCCTACCAAATTCATGTGCTTTTTTATTTGTTCTTTGTTAGGCCCACTGAGTCCCCTTAGTGCATGGATGTGGGACCATTTCCTGGCTCCACTTTTCAAGGATGTTGGCCATTTGTAGTTCTCCTTTGGAGGATTGTATATTCAGTTCACTTACCCATTTATAGGTTGTTTTTTTTTTTTTTTTGGTGTTTCATTGGCAGTTTGTTATATAATATTTTAGAATCTAGATGGTCTGTGCCTATATCTTGAAGTGTTTTACTTAACAATTTGTTTCTTCTCTTCGGCCAGTTTCAATATCTTACATCAATGCCTTTGGTCCCCGTTGAATTTATTTTTGTACAGGGTGGAGACATGGCTCTCGTCTCATCCTTTGACAAATGGATATCTACTTTTCTTAGCACTGTTTGTTATGTCTTTTACTCCCATGTGTGTTTTCAGCCCTTTCCTTAAGAATTAGGCAGCTGTAGCTGTGCATGTTTCTTTCTGGGAACTCCATTTTATTACACTGACGTGTCTAACTGCTTTTGTGCCAGCCCCATGCTATTTTGTTGCTGTAGCTCTGTAGGTTAGTTTGAGACCAGGCATTGTGTGGCCTCCTGTATCACTCTTCTGCTTAGGATTGCTTTAGTTAGGAGCTTTTGTGCTTCCATGTGAACTTTTGTTTACGTTGTCCCTTGGTTGTATGAAGAGACTGTCTGAGTGGCTGACCTATGCTATTCATGTTGTTAAAGTATGTGATATTTGTGAGACAAAGTAACCACTTGATATTCTCAACAATGGGTGATGTAGGACCGTGGTTTCTAACCTAGATTCTTTCCTTGAAAATAATTAGTTCTATTTATTTTTCATATCCCCATTTCAGTCATTCATTAAAAAACATCATCCTCTCTGAGGCCCAGACAACCAGAGATGCTGGAAGCAGGATTATTTATTTGTAAACAAAAATGTCACTTGGGTCACATTTCCCTGCAGGTCTGGGCTGGCCATAATGGAAGAGGCATAGAACCAAAAGGCAGCTCCCAAATTGGGAGACATGCCTTTTTACCTCCAAGGACCAGCTGTCTCCAGTTCATTTTTTTTGCCTACCTACCGACCAGGTGATGCTCCCTGTTTTCCTGGGCGAGCAAGTACCTTCTGAGATGCTGGCAACCACATTGGCAGAATTGGATATGAACCTACAGGTGCTTGAGGACAAGTTTCTCCAGGACAAGGCCTTCCTTGTTGGGTCCCACATCTCCCTGGCTGACTTGGTTGCCATCACAGAGGTGATGCATGTGAGTGCTCTAAAAACATCGGACCTATAAGATACAGGGAGTCCTGGCTGGCTACAGAAGCCCCAGTTTTGCTAACCCCCACTAGTTATATAGATCTGTTCATATGTGTGGAGATTCCTTCCAGATTTATAATGTTTGTCCTTGGCTTCTCTAGTTTGCTTCTCTGTTGCTGTGTGAAACGCTAACCCAAAAACAACTTGAGGAGGAAAGGGTTCATTTGGTTTACAGATTACATTGCATCACAGAGGGAAGCCAAGGCAGACACTCAAGGCAGGAGCTTGAAGAGAAGTCATGGAGGAGTGCTGCTTACTAGCTTGTACCCCCTGGTTTGCTCAACTACCTTTCTTACACAGCTCAAAGCCACCCAGGATGGCACCACGCACTGTGTACTGAGCCCTCCTACATCAATTAGCAATCAAGAAAACACCCCACAGACACCCCCAGTCTGATGGAGACAATTCCTCAATGGGTATATCCGGGTTTGTGTCAAGGGGGAAAAATTAACTAGCACAGTGTACTTGTCTGCCTGACACACAAGCATCACTGTTAAACTATCATCTTCCAATTCTTTGTCCCCAAGATCTCATTATTACAAAGTATTACAAAGCACAGTACAATTTTAAATGTCTTATAGTCTTTTTTTTTTTTTTAAGCCCAAATGGTTTAAAAAGCACAAGTTCTCTTTAAAAATCCAGTCTGGGCACTAGGTGGTGGTGGCTCATGCCTTTAATCACAGCACTCGGGAGGCAGAGATAGACCCATCTCTGTGAGTTCCAGGCCAGCCTAGTCTACAGAGTAAGTTCCAGGTCAGCCAGGGCTACACAGAGAAACCCTGTCTCAAAAAACCAAACAGCAACAGCAACAAAAACTTGCAGTCTCTTAACTGTGGGTTTCTGTAAAATCCAAAAATACATAATTTATTGTCCCACAAGGGAATTTGTTTCACAGGGGAAGAATAAGGGCATAGTTACAATCAGACAAATGCAAAACCAAAATCCTATAGTGTGAACAGTGACTCATTTCTGATCTACTGGGATCCAAAGGGCTTGGGTAGCTGTAGTTCTCCTACTCTGCCATCTATAACATATAGCTTGTCTTGTTGGCTCAGGTTGGATTCACGTCATATCTGCCACTGTCCTTGGTGGTCACCTTACAGTCCTGGCATATCCAGTAGCCTGGAGTTTCCTCTAAAACTGAGTCTGCAACTTCAGCAATGGCATCTCCTGGCTTCATACAATGTCAAACTTTAGTTGCTCTCCATGACTCCCTCATGCCTTCAAGTCCAGTACCATGTGGGATACACACTATTTGCCAAATTCTGCTGCCAGCTTGATATGCATCCTTGGCTCACAACTGGTCCACAGTGTGCTGACCACGGGGAAAGTACTTCCCAGATGTCGCCTCAGTGATTCTGGTCTTGTTACCTACAGCTGAGTTTTCAGCCCTAGCTAACCAGCATCCCTTGTCCCAATGTTTAATTCCATGGATTATCAACATGTCATACTAGTGGTCCTGCTGGAGTATTTAAGGAAGGGACTCTCAAACTTCCCTATGAAACCTTATAGGCCAGGTCTCCACCATCTGTATTTCTTTTAACATTTGTTCCTTTGAAACTGTCATAGAACATCTCGTTCATCTCTGACTACTCAATGACTTTTCTGGCCCAAAGTTCCAAATGCTTCCCTAACTTCCCAACCCCCCCCCAAAAAAAAAAAAAAAAAAAACATGGTCAGGTCCATTACAGCAACAGTCCACTTCTGGCACCAATTTTTATTCTGGTTTGCTCTTCTGTTGCTGTGATAACTGTCATGACCAAAAAACAAAACAAAACAAAAAAACAAAACTACTTGGGTAAGAAAATTTATTTTAGTTTATAGGTTATAGTCCATCAGCAAGGGAAAAGCAGGGTAGGTGCCCAAGTAAAGATCTCAGAAGCAGAAACTAAAGCAGAGAGACCACAGAGGTCACCCTGGCTTGCTCCTAGGCTCACACTCAACTATCTTCCTTACGCAGCCCAAGCCTACCTTTTCAGGGGTGACACCATCCACAGTGGACAGGCCCTCTCACATAAGGCAACAATCAAGAAAATGCCACACAGACATTCCTTCCTACAAGCCAATCTGATGGAGACAATTCCTCAGTTGAGTTCTCTCTTTTCCATGTATGTCAAGTTAACAACCAAAATTAGCCAAAAACTCACCCACCCCCATTCTGTTCCTTCTTGATATAGCCCGTCGGTGGTGGCTGCCCAGTCTTTGAAGGGCGCCCCAAGCTGGCTGCGTGGTACCATCGGGTGGAGGCAGCAGTGGGAAAGGATCTCTTCCGGGAGGCCCATGAGGTCATCCTGAATGCTAAGGACTCTCCACCTGCCAACCTCATCATAAAGCAGAAGCTGATGCCTGGAGTGCTGGCCATGATCCAGTGAATTCAGAAGCTTTGTCCCTGCACTTCCCATGGCAGTTCACAAAGTACTTTCCTTTCACTAGTGTTGCATCCTAGCCTCACAGCATAATAATTCTTAGACCACAATCCATCTTCACCCTTTTTCTGGGATAGCCACACATGACCACAACTATAATTACTACCTTTCACTTTTGAATTTGGATAATAAACCTGGGCTCATTTTGAGCCTTAGCTTCTGTGTGTTTTTATTTGATCTTCCTCTATTCTAGCCCAATTATCTTTCCAAAAGACATCTCCATTTCCCAGGCTTTGAGGGTCATTCCCCCCCCCCCAAGGTTGCCAAGAATGACATCACAGATAGGCATGGTAACTCAAGCCGGTAATCCAGCACTTAGAAGGATGAAGCAAGAGTATTACCGAGAGTTCAAGGCTAGCCTGAGCTACACATTGAGACCCATTCCAGCTTGGGATACAGTGTGAGACTGTATCTCAACAATAAAACAGAACAACAACACAAACAAACAGA
The DNA here is from genome assembly GCF_943737965.1 of Phodopus roborovskii. NCBI lineage: Eukaryota > Metazoa > Chordata > Mammalia > Rodentia > Cricetidae > Phodopus > Phodopus roborovskii. Next base: position 21,866,118 of record NW_026126434.1, on the reverse strand, counting down.
GCAAGCTAAACCACAAATACCTTACAGACTTCTGGTTCTTAGAGAATGGGATCAGCAGGTGTCTCAGCTGCAGGCATGGAAATCCATCACTTAGCCAGGTCAGCTCTTGGACATGGCCCCTTCGTAGGATCACCAACCCTTCCTGACCTACAGAATTGGTCTGTTATGCCCAGTCCACAAAACCCCCAGAGAGACCTCCACTTGGAGCCAAATCACTGAATGCAAGCACAAGGTGTCTTTATTGAGTTCAAGCCTAAGCAGGGACCTCGTTCCACAGACTGACACAGCAGCTGCAGAAGGTGCCCAGCCTCACAAGCAAGGGGTTTATAAAGACAAAACCACAGGATAGGGTGAGGGGTATGGGTTCAAAGCTGATTGGCTGGGATGTCTAGAGGAACTTGGGGTGTTTCCATAGATTTATCTCTGGCACTATATGTGCTCTCTCGCACCACACATGCCCATAAATGTTGTTGTCACAACTCTGTTAATTGGGTAAACTGGGGTCAGGGCCCTTTGGGGTTATCTGTTCTTCCTGAGGGCCTGCTTTTTTCTGGATCCAGTTGCACAGGTCATGGGGTGAGGTTCCCATATTCTGTTTCTGGCCCTGTTTTCTAAACTGGCCTTGGTTTGGTTTCTCATGTTAAGAAATACCCACAGCAGCTGTGCTGATCAAAGGTCATGCTCAAACTCTTGGGTACAAACTGTAAACTGGAATGAGGGGCTCAGATTGCATTCTGGAATCATATTCTATCTGTTGGGGGTGGGGGAGTGGATTAGAAGGCAGTCAGGAAGGAAGTGTGAGAGACTGAATGTTGCTGTAGTTGGGTTGGGGTGGGGGTGGTAGACAAAGGCAACATGTGGAGGACTGTTAATCCCTAAAGGAAAGAGATGAGAAGATGGAGAAGGGATCCTCCCTCTCAGTCTAGAGACCTCAGCTTCCATTAGGACAAGAAGACACTTTCCTGGGGGGATAGGTCTACCTTACTGGGGAACACTTGGGAACAAGAAGACAAAGCTACTACCAACTTTCCCAATGACCTATTGTCTTGCCAAGGCACATTTTCTGGATTTATCAATTGGGAAAGGGGAGGTTCTCTTGGGGAATGATGATGTCATACAGGCTCCTGAGTGCCATTGCTTTTTGCACTGGGTGGAGAAGTGTTATCCAATCCCAGGCACATCTGCAATCCTCTCTCCCCCATTGAATTAGAATGGGGAGGGTCCCCTATCATTTCCTCACAGGTTGTGGGCCTAGCCTTTGCATGCTTTGGACAAATATCACCCCTATCCTGAGTCCTAGGGCCCTGGGAGCTGGGTGGGGAACTTCCTTTTTTGCCACAGACTATCCCCAGCCAGGTATGGGAGTCCCTGGGGTTAGGGCCTAGAAGACTGGGCGGGTAAGGATTTGGTGGTGGCAAACTGAAACAAACACAAAGGCAGTTTGAATCTGAGTGTATTTTGCAGCTTTCAAGCAAGGCCTTTTATAATAAAACAATTATCTTCTCAGAGTTTGTGTTAGAAGCAATACCCAGATGGCATCATCGTTACTAGGCACAGTAATATACAACCTATCCAACAATACATCAGAAAATCATTCAAGGCTAACTGTAGCTAACCACCTATTTCTAAGGTCAGGCTAATAAATTTTTATAGTCAGTTATTGCTTGATATCTGTCACCTAGTTCTTGTGAGTTTTGGACTGATTTTTTTTTTTAATTAAAAAGCTTTCCTTACCAAACATTTAAACCCGCTCTCAATTATGCATGTACAGCCATATGAAATTCTATTGTTGGGAAAGTTTTTAATCAATACTATTACTATTTACTTATGTGAATTATTCAAAAAGCACTGATTTTCTTGGAGATGAGGTCATGGTCAGTGACCACGTCTCAGGGGATGGTTTCTCATTTATTTCTTTTGTTTGAAACGTCATCGAAGGCTTTCAGGAACATTTCGTTAATATGAGAAAAGAACAGAAGACTAGAAATCGCCTTGAGAACTACGGCTTAATATTTTTCTCTGGCTGAGAGTTCCACAACCATTTCCAGAAGACCTTCAGTATTACCTCAGTCTATTCCAGAAGACCTTCTTTTGAAGGTATTACCTCAGTCTATGGAACTTGTCACACAGAATCTACTGGATTTGACTTTTTCCTTTTCTGTGTCAAGGATCTCTGAAGCCACTCGTCTCTCAGCCCTCTCCGTGAATGGAGGAAGAGAAAATGAACTGTAAAGCAGACAGTACTGTTTGGCAGATAGCAGAGACCCAGGTATCCAGTTCAGGTTGGTCTGTGCAGAATGAACCGGCTGCCTGCCTCTGATTGGCCCAAAGTTCTCATGAACATCCAATGAGAGGAAAGGCTGTGATCCGGCTCTGGTGTTAGAAAAGGAACACAGAGGGCGGTGACCCAGCCGTTCCTGCTCGCCGTTGCAGCTTCTCCCAATTCTGTCCCCAGAGGCAGTTCCCCCGCGGTCAGTCTCCTAGGTCTGCCAGCCGCCACTCCCACAGCCTCCCTCATGGGTCTGGAGCTATACCTGGACCTGATGTCCCAGCCCTGCCGTGCTGTCTACATCTTCGCCAAGAAGAACGACATCCCCTTCCAGCTGCGTACCATAGAGTTGCTCAAAGGTGGGCCCAGTTAGAGGACTGGGTAGTCTGCAGCCTTGTTATACTCCCAGCCCCGTTTTCTACTTGTCACTTTGGGACAGAGTTGCTGAGCTGTCGAGGCACTGCACTCACTTTTACCCCATTCAAACACCGAGTTTCTCACATAGCTGGAATTACAGGCTTGCCCATCTCCCCTGCTAGAAGTTTGCTTTGTAGGAGTTTCCAGTCAGCTAGGGAGCTCTGTGAAAGGACAGTGGGGGGAGGCCAGCATTCTCACTGGAGCTGGAATGTTACTCTGGTTAGCCTGAAGAGAAAACAAAACAAAAAAACATAAACCAGCCACTGAAGCAGAACTCATTGGGGGCAAGGTTACAACTGGACAGTCACAACTGACAGGCAGAGAACCTAGAGCATCTCATCCCGTTCAGCTGAGTCCTCCTACTGGCTGTCTTTGGTACTTTCAACTTGGACCATAGGACAGGAGCCGCACATAGGCAGCTTGTGGAAGGAACATGGACAAGGGATGGGGTCCATTCAGTCATTCAGTGGATGGAGAGAGAGGTCCACAGATGGATCTAGACCCTGGCTTCACTAAATGCCCCCTGACTCTATTTGCATTGATTGGGCAACCTCGCTTGTGTCATCAGATCTGCCTTAGGCATGGTGATCCCCAGAGAGGCAATGAGTTGGTTTGGGAACCCAAGTGAGCAAGGAGTGAACTCTGAGGGTTTGGCACGATGAAGGGAGAATTGAGCTGCTAGAGGTCAGATAGCTGGAAGGGGCTTGTTCCTGGCAAGAGCTGTGTTGAGAATTAAGAATAGGGAGGATTGGAGCTCTGGGGTGGACACAGGTCATCTACTCTGGTCAGAAGAACCTACCAAGTTCTACCTGGGTAGGAAGATGGACCAGAGCCCAGGAATGAGACGGGTGTCTGTCTATGGATGACTGTAGACCATAACTGCACAGAATCACCTTGTTCCCAGGTTTTGAGAGGCAAATGGATTTGTGATAGGATCAACATCTGTGGTCTACTGGCCAGCATGGTGGCTTCCTCTTCCCCTGGGCTTCCTGTGGAGAACTGGTGCCTGAATGTAGGGAAGGCTGCAGGCAGATGTTAAAGAGCCTCGGGGTCCTCTTCCCTGACCTCTCTGGTCTTTCTGCAGGCCAGCACTACACTGATGACTTTGCCCAGGTGAACCCCTTGAGGAAGGTACCAGCTTTGAAGGATGGGGACTTCAACTTGGCAGAGAGGTAATGGGTTCCAGGCTCGAAACCAATCTGTGTGAGGCAGGCCACCTGACTGGGCCCACTGTCAACCACCTGGACTGTGGCTGCTGTGTCAGCCCCAGGGGTAAATGGTTGGATGAAACTCAAACAGCTACCTGGGGCCGAGACAGGGCTTTTGAAGATATGGTATGCTTGCCTCCCTCTGCATTTTACGGATGAGGAAACTGAGACTGGAGTATGAGGGAGAGCAGGCTACTTCCTAACCCATTCCCTGCTAGCCCAACCCTCAGGAGGAAGGACAATGCCAAAGAGAGAGCAGCTGCACCAGGTCCTGCAAATACCACATCCGCCACATACCCTGGGGAGCGGGGAGAGCCGCTTCCCTTGAAGCCAATGATCACCCATTGAACTTAGTTGCCATCTGCTGAGCACCCAGCAACACCAGGTTGCTGTCTATCCTTGGAGCTTGAGCAGAACATAATCTGGGCTTGCATGGATCGCATATTTTACAGGGAGGAGTGACAATGACATGACAGGTGGCGAGTGCTGTGAAGAAACAGGTCGGGGGTGGGATCTCAAGTGAGAGGGATTAAAAGGGCACGGGTGGTAAAGCAAGCAGGAACTTCCAGGACCGATGTGCTGGGTATGTGTTCTTGCTGGAAGGACAAAGGTGAGGGCCATGCCTTTAGACTATGCAGCTACAGGCTGAAGGGCTGAGGCCAGCACTCCTGGTGTGAAGGGAGGCATGCAGAGCAGTGTGGTGCCTGGAGGGAGTGGAGAATAGGGAAAGGCTGGATAAGAAGGCATGTGAAAATTCAGGTAGAAGACAGTCCCACCCTAGGCCAAGGTGACTTAAGAATGACCAGAGCATGTTCTCCTCCACTCTGTGTCCCTCCAGTGTAGCCATCTTGCTGTATTTGAGTAGAAAGTACAAGGCTCCTGACCACTGGTACCCTCAGGACCTTCAGGCTCGAGCTCGTGTAGATGAGTACCTGTCTTGGCAACACACAGCCCTCCGGAATTGTTGCACCAGGGCCATGTGGCAGAAGGTGAGCCACAGGGACAAAGGGTGGCATTGCCTCTCAGGATGCTTCAGAGATGGTACTCCTGGTTAAAAAGAAAAGTTCTTGGGCCAGCGATATGCCTCAGTGGGTGTAAAGGCATTTGTCACCAAGCCTGACAAGCCGAGTTCAATTCCTGTGATCCATATAGTAGAAGTAGAGAACTAATTCCTGCAAGTTGCCTTCTGACCTCCACAAGCATGCTGTGGTGAGGGAGGCATGCATGTGAGAGCATAAATAACAGTAAATTAATTTTAAATGATATGTTCTGTTTAAATTTTTAAACTTGGGGGCCGTCAAATTCCAGCATGGGATGTCAGCCTTGCATGTTGGTGGTCCTCCTGAATACTGGCTTTAACACAGTAAGTCTCTCAACAATGTACCAACTACCATGTCTCTCTTGAGAAGTCCCACTTGAAGTAGAAGGGGATCCAGAATGGGGACAGGATGGCAGCTGCTACACTGGAGAGAGCTTTGTGTTGAGGTCTTATTCCTCAGAGTCAGGAATGATTTTATGCAGGCAAAGGGCAAGGAAGGGTCCCAGGAACTGAGATGGATGAACAAGAGTGTGACAAAAGATGAGTGTGGGACAGAGCCAAATCTTTCTTTTTGCTGGTCCTCCAGATGATGTTCCCTAAGTACCTGGGACATTCAGTACCCCCTGAGATGTTGGCAGCCACTTTGGCTGAACTGGATAGGTGCCTGCAGATGCTGGAGGACAAGTTCCTGCGGGACCAGGCCTACCTTACAGGATCCTGTATCTCTGTGGCTGACTTGGTGGCCATCACAGAGCTGATGCATGTGAGTGCTGTGGAGTGGGGCGACCTGATGGATGATGGAGAATCCTGGGAGGGAGCCCTGGCTCATGATGACTTTTCTGGATGAGTCACTTCTTCCTCTGAGCCTTAGTCTTCTTCATTTATAAAGTGAATTTTAAAATGTTTTATTAGCATATATTAATTGCACATAACAATAGTGTTAGGAGTAAATTGGCACAGGTTAGGAATACAGTGGAATGGGTTGGGACCATGTGTGGCAGGTCCCTAGTCCTGCAGCAGGTGATGGACAGTGGGCTGATGGGGAAACAGGATGGGGAAACAGAGGCCTGCAGATGTAACTCATATTCAAAGTTGTATTGATGGGAAGGTAAGAAAATAAGGGTAGGAAGAGAAAAGAAGTACAGAGACAGAAGAGAAAGGGGGCAGGAAAAGAGAGCAGAAAAAGCCAGGGTACATATACCTGCCAAACGTAGGTGGGTGAGAGGTGGGGCCAGGTTTGTCTGGATTACAACAAATGGGTTTCATTTGGACACTTTCATATGTGTACATAATATATTTTTATCACAGTCACCCCTTTGCCATCTCTTGTCCCCCTCCTGCTGATCTGTTTCTCACTAGCTTCCATTCTACTGTCACATTGGTGTGTGTGTGTGTGTGTGTGTGTGTGTGTATGTGTGTGTTTCAGTAAGTTTCATCAAGGTTGCTTACGGGAGGATGGATAAGGATTTATTTGTCCACAAAAGCACGGGTACCTTACCAGTGGCCACTGAGGAAAATGTCTCCTTCTCCCAAAACCATTATCTTCAGAGAGTGGTGAGACCCTAAGTGACCTTGATGCTAATGGACCCAATCATATGCAAATGCTATGCCATTCCATTCCTGGAAGTCAGTGTTCCAAGACTCCCTTTCCTTTTCTTAGGGCTCTTACATTCTTTCCATGTCTTCCCCAATATTTCCTCAGCCTTGGGAGAGGGTGACATAAGATGCCTGATTTATGGCTGAGCTTTTGACCATCGCTGAGTCTTAGCATCATTGAGACAATCTTTATAAATTCTATTGTAAGACCCTCAGAATGAGGAGTCTCCCAGTTTCGGTCGGTACCCCAGAACTCAAATGTCCAGTCTAGTTGATGCAACATGCAAGAGGCTTTAATGAACAGGAAACGTTTGCACAAACGGGCCTCCTCAGCACGCAGGCTAGAGAAAAGCATCATTCTCCAGGCACAGGTGTTTTTAAAGGCAAAACCCACAAGCTTAGGGAGGGGGTGTGACCCTCTGCCTGTTGAGTATGTGACCTTTTGAGGCCTGATGGTCTCGCTGTTAGGGTCAGCAGACCTTAAGGCCTCAGGGTGTACTAATAAATCTTGTCTGGGCAAACTGGAGTTCCAGCTATCTCTTTGTTTCTTAAGGACCCTATTTACCACCTGCTGACTCACTGAAAGGAGGGGCAGTGTGAATTCTTGGTATCCTGCTATTTTAGGGCTGGTGGTTAGCAAATTCCACCTGGCATTCCAATTATTTCTTTGCTTGTTTAAGTCTTTCACTATGAGAGCACCGAGAGGCACGTGATGGAAGGAGTGATGATGCTATGGGGGATACCGAAACAGACCGTGCTGCCTTGTAGATGGTGGAACTTAGCCTCTCTGCTTGGCTTTTTCTCCCCACAGCCTGTCAGTGCTGGCTGCAAAATCTTCGAGAGCCGACCCAAACTGGAGGCGTGGCGTCAGCGTGTGGAAGCTGCAGTGGGGGAGAAACTCTTCCAGGAGGCCCATGCAGTTGTCCTGAAGGCCAAGGATATGCCTCCCTTGATGGACCCCACCTTAAAGAAGAATCTGATGCTCTCCTTGCAGTATTTGCTGCATTGAGGGAGCAGCCCGAGCCATCAAGGGAAAGGCTGGGTTGTGCAGGGGAAGAGACAGGGTGGAATGTCTCTTTGGCTGTCACTAGGACATGATGTCTCTGGCCTATAATTTCCTTTACGTATCACCAGTGTTCTTCCCCTGTCCCTGTCCTGCTTGTACTGTAACATTAGATTTTACCTGGCCTCTAGAGACTTGGAAAATACCAGGCCCTATTCCTCATTTGAAACTCTACAAACCACTGAACTTGTAACCTTGCCCCACCCTCCAGGATGCGTTCATTTCAGGCCCCTGTCCCTGCTCTCACATTGATACCCCCCTCCCCATTTTTGACATTTGTCACCATGTGACCCCTCTGGGCTCTTCATTCCTAGTGCAAAATCTATGATCCCTGGCTTGAGCACATGCCACTGAGAGGGAGTGACTAGTAAGCCTTTGTCCTCTGGGTCTCTCTCCTCCCTCTGTCTGGGGTGATGCTGCCTGCCATAGACAGGGTGCAGGGCTGGTTCATGATGTCCCTTGCATGGGTGAAGTTTCTAGCAATGTCCTGACTTTCCAAATTATACCAAGCAGTGTTGCTTGCTCTAAGTCTTCTAACCCTGACTGCTATCTTCTGCATGTCTCCTGCTCCAAGTTGTCAAGCCTCGTAATCTTGTGCCATAGGGCCTCTGGTATGTCCATTACCTAATAAATTGCTCAACAGAACAAGAGTGATGGTTGTGTCTCTCAGCCCATTTGCTTTTGTTTCCTTTAGTATACACACTTAGATTGCCTTTTTTTGGATGGGCTTTTTTTTGGGGGGGGGGGTTCCAGACAGGGTTTCTCTACATAGCCCTGGCCATCCTGAAACTCAACCAGGCTGGTCTCGAACTCAGAGATCCTCCTAGGTGCTGGGATTAAGCGAGGGCCTACCCCTGCCCGACCAGATTGCCTTGTTAAATGACTCTGTTACCCTCTGGTGAACAATGATTCATTACTACAAAGTCCGGTATCTTAGGTGGAGATGCCCTCACCCTAGGGTTTTACCCAGGCATATCTCATTTACAAGTGATACCTGGTCTCAAGATTGTTCCAAAAAAGGTGTAGTTCCCATATTGAATTTGATATAATCACAATCACTCAAGAAACTTTAAGCCAGCCTGGCGATGTGAAGTCTCTCCTTCAGGAATGTATGTGTTGTGAGTGTTTAGCCGGCTCAACTCAAAGGAAAACAGAGCCCCCTGCTGACTGGGAGGGCCAAAGACGAAGAAGCTCCGACTCCGGTAATTTGGGTCCCGCACACGTGACTGCAGAAGAGGCGTAGCCGTGCTAGCCAACCCAGTAGTGCCGATGCTGTCTGGCCAATGGGAGGCTTAGTTGTAACGCCACGCCCCACCCCGCCCCGTGCCGGGTTTCTGGATCCTCAGCTAGCTCAGGCCGCAGTAGGTGCCCTTGCAGCTTTGCGATCCTTCTCGTCCCCCAACATGCCATTCATTGAGTTGGAAACGAACTTGCCAGCTAGCCGCATGCCCGCAGGGCTAGAGAAGCGGTTGTGTGCGGCCACCGCCGCCATCCTGGACAAACCCGAAGACGTGAGCTCGGGTCGGGGAACCCTGGGCGCGCGGAAGTTGTGGGCTAGGGGTCAGACTTCCCAATGACCTTTACTCTTATCCCCAGAGACCCCCACGCCCCTGCTAACCTCTGACCTTCCGTGTCCCATCCTTCCTCCCCAGGTCTTTTCCTGGTTGCCCCTCCCAGGCGTGACCCTGAAGTGACTGATTTCCCAGGTTTCTGGCCAGCGTCCCCAAACCCTCATCCCTCAGACCCTCACGTTAAGACTTTGGCGCGCTTGTTCCAGACGCCAGCCTGGCCTGCCCGAGCTTCCGGAATTAAACTTTTATGTTCCCTGCAGCGCGTGAGTGTTACATTACGGCCTGGCATGACTTTATTGATGAACGGATCCACAGAGCCCTGTGTCCATCTTCTGATCTCTTCCATCGGTGTTGTGGGCACTGCAGAGCAGAACCGCAGCCACAGCTCCCGCTTCTTCGAGTTCCTCACTAAGGAGCTGGTCCTGGACCAGGACCGGTATGTAGGGCTACTTAAGGGAACTTACTTGGGACTGCTGTGCCGCCAGCGCAGTGATCCCGACTCCGGGCCTGCTGAATGAGGCAGGGGTGGGGGGCGAGGGTGGGGAAATACAATTATCTGCTGGTTTCAGAAAGCACCCCAGGACCTAGTGCGCCTTAGGCACTGGAGCGGTCGGTCTGTGATCAGAATGGTTGCAAGATTTTGATTCCTTCGAAGAGCTGCAGCCATCCCTGTAAGCCCCAGTAAAGGATGGCTTGGGAAACCCCGGTGTTTCCGTGTGTGTGGAGAATGTGCTTAGGAACCGTCAGAACCACTGCTATGATGGCCCCTGCTCTGTCCCTGTCTGGTTTTCAGGGAGAATGTTTCCAGAGGGAATCTGGTTATGACCTGAGGCAAAGACCTTTGGACTAGATAAGGCTCCAGGAGAGTCACTGGATAGCTATAAGTCCTTTGACCCAGACAGCTAAACTCCTTGATTTGAGGGCTACCACAGCCTAAGAGATCCCAGATAAACCTGGACACGAACTATCTCCTGTTTGTAGCCTTCTCTTCCATAAAAGCAATGGGCCAGGGTTGGAGTTTCATATTCCTGAGCCTATCCATGCCAGTGAGGAACTAAGGGGATACTTTTGGAAGAACCTCCCAGAATGGAGTCCTTTTTGGCTCAGGAAAGATAGTAGTGTCTGCCTGTGGTGGCTACTCAAACTCCACCCTTCTGAGGAGGAGACAATACTATTTTTTATTTTGGTTTTTTCGAGACAGGGTTTCTCTGTATTGTTTTGGAACCTGTCCTGGAACTTGCTCCTGTAACACTCTCATGCCCTGCATGTGCCAGGCTCTCTACTCCCATTATCCCTTACAAAGGCTTTCCAGGGTCTTCATGTGCAGATTTGGTGTCTTCATAATAACTGCCTTAGAACGACTTTACAGATGGGAACCTGAGGGGGTCAGCCCTGTGCACAGCTGCCCCCTGGTGCCAGACTATCACTAGGCACTTCTTCCTTTTTTTTTTTTTTTTTTTAATCTTGATGGATTATTTATTGTACAGATTTGAATCAGTGTTGACATTTGCCTGGCTTTGAGCTGGGCTTTGGTTAAAAACTAAATGGCTGGTGCCCTGGGGATGCCCATTGGAGCCTGCAGTTAGTAGGAGGACTGTCCCACTCAGCCCATATAAGCCTGACATATGCAAATGTCCACAGAATATACTGAAGTATTCTTACCATTGTGTTATGTCTGTTCTTTTCCTGGGCCTATGTGTAGCCACTGTCTTGCACCTGACCGTCTTGGTGCAAGGATTATTAACTGGGGTGGGCAGACTGGTAAAATTCCCTATGGGCTGATAGAGGCTGGCCTGAGATTTTACCTTGGCAAATGAGTTTGCCAAGGAGCTGACGTCTCTTTTTCTGCTTCCTAAAGGATAATTATCCGCTTCATCCCCTTGGAGCCCTGGCAGATTGGAAAGAAAGGAACTGTCATGACGTTTCTGTGATTGAAACAAAGAATCCAGGGCATCTGCTGAGCCTGACCAGGGCCTTCCTAGAGAGGCCTCCTGGCAGATACCTCTATTACATGCATGTCTGTGGCTTCACTGCACAATTTTTTGTCTACCCCAGCCTCATGAATAAATATGAAATCAAGTAAATGAAGAGGATGTAGTCCCAATATGAATTCTTTGCTTCTGTAATCTCTCTTTGTCATCCTGGACACTCAAGAGGGTGTGGTTGTTCATGAGAGCAAAGAATGGAGTGTTTCCTATTCATGGGGCTGAAATCTGTTTCATGTTTGCTGAAATCTGGGGTGCAGGCTTTGCTTTCTAAACCTGTGCACAGTCCATTGGGGTCATGAGAGCAACTGGTCTGGCTATCCCTGTTGACTGCTGAGCTGGGCCTGGAGAATAAGGCTGGCTGCATTTCAGGGACCATCCCTGGGGCTTCACTGTGTACCTTGACTCTTTCTGATACTGTACACTTTGCAGAAACTATGCCAAATGTGGAAAATCTGGCCATGTAATATTTGCTAGGGTGTCAAGTATGGAGTTGTGATTCCTTCCACTAGAAATGGAACAGCTGCTGTTCCCAATCCCCATCTACATGGCTTTGTATTTTAGATTCTACAGGTGGTGTGAGCCCAAAGAAGTCTCTGTCTCTTCCTTTCCTTATGTTCTGTGCAGAGCTTACAGCTTATAAGCCATTAATACCTGGGCATAGTTAGATGGTTGGTCATCCTCATTTTCAGACACCGATGAAACATCACATTAAGCTTGTTTTGTAAGCTAATAATGTTAGTTTCCAGTGATATTTGCCTAGACCTCCTGTTTGTGAGTGATGATGCTGGGGCCTCTCATTAAAAACACCACTCTGGAGACCCTTTGACCTCCTTTGTGTTTTATTTCCAAGCATGGGGTGAGGAAGCTACCAATGTGTAGTGCAACGTGACAGCAGCTGGCTGAGTGATGTTGAACATGGTGCTAACTATAGGGTTTGCAGAAGTATTGACCATAGATGTGGAGGATAATGGGAGACATAGTCAGCCTCCAGGTTTGCGGCTGGTGGTGACAGTATCCTTTACTGAGACCATATAATATTTCTGGATTCACAGAGCATATTCTAACAACTATGTGAACAAGATGGTGTATCCAGGCGGCATTGACTAGGTATGAAGTATGAGCTTCTTTAAGAAGAATGAGAGATTCTAGGAACTCCCAGAGGATATGTAGCAGTGCCTTAAGAGGATGATCTCACCCCAGGAGTGCTATCCTGGGGAGATGGTGGGAATGGACCCAAGTTAATCTTGTTCTTGGAAGCCTTCCCTGAGTTTCTGCCTCCTGCAATTGAGGTTTTGTTTCTTTTGTGACATGCTGAGATCAGATGATGGGATGGTCCAGTGCATTGACATGTGACTCTTGACAAGTCACCTAACCTTTCAGTTCTCCTCTGCACCATAAGGAGAGGGAAAATTCCTCACCAAATGGCTGGAGAATGACCAGGGTACCTTCTCTTCCCATTTCATATCCCCAGTGCTGACATCCTGCCTTATCTAAGCAATGGGAACAAAGAAGGCCTCTGACCACTAATACTCCCAGATCTACCGTCCATCCTAAGTCCTTTGGATGTCTGCAGAGTTGCTGTACTAGGCCTGCATGGCACAGGGTGAGCCATTATGATTGTGGGTACAGGCACACCTCCCTGGGAATGCAGCTTTTTGTAAATAAATAAATAAATAATAAAAAAATACATATATATACATACATACACACACACACACAGACACACACACACACACACACACACACACACACACACACACACACACGGGGCTTTAGAACACCAGGTCCTAAAAAGCCAGAAACTGTCAAGTCTAATCACCTTGTGCTACAGCCAAAACAAAGGTAAGAGTCTCCTTGACCCCTGAGCTCCCAAGAGTTAGTCCTGTCCCTTATTTTTTACATATTCTGGACTACCTGAAAAAAATAAATAAGAATCACAGTTGGCTATAGACATTATTCCCCCAAACAATTACTAGGTAGAAAATATTCACATTAAGAATAAGCAAAGACATTTCAATAATGTGTGGAAGTGGAAGAATTTACAGAGAAAAGACTGCCAACGCAGAGTGCTTTGGTTGTTTCTGGGAAGAGTATTGTCCCCTCGTTTGGCTGCTACGGCTCCTCATTGGCCAGTCTTCAGAGAAATGGCTTAAGGCTTTGGGTAAAAGGGCTACGAGAACCTAGTTCCACCTGTTCCTTAGCAAACCTGGCTGGCCACCAAAGCTGGCAGGGAGAGCTTTCTCTGTATTTAGGTATCGGTGCTCATTTTCCAGAGTGTGCAAAGTTGCCTGATTTTGAGTTGGAGGTAAAGTGTTTAAAACACTGTGGCATGACTATTATGGTGGAATTGGGGTAATGCTCCTTATGGGGTGTGTTGAATGAATCTTTATCTAAAGCAGGACTTAGGAACTGTGACCTGTTCTCAAAGGCACTTGAAAGATGGAGAGCCAGCCCAGATGCGGCATGGGGAAGGGTTTTCGACGACACCGAAGTGTTGTAGCATCATGGACAGCAGGTCTTCCTGAAGCCAGCCAGTGCACCTGTGGGTATCTGCATATTGGCAGCTAAATCACGCATGGAGTGTCTGACTCTCTGAGAATGAAATGCTTAACTTTCTTCTTTCCTTTCTTTTGTATATATGTGTTTTACTCTATGTATGTTTATGTACCATTTGCTTGCTTGGTACCTTCAGAGACCAGGAGGTGTTGGATTCCCTAGGACAGGACTTACAGAAGGCTCTGAGCTGCTGTGTGAGTGCTGGGAATTGGACCTCAGTCTTCTAGAAGAACAGCCAATGCTCATAACCACTGAGCCGTCTCTCTGTTAACTGTCTTATAACTGGGACAAAGGGATGAGAGCGTCTGTGAGGTAGATGCTGTTCCCAATGACACCTCCTAGCAGAGTCATAATGGGTGGCTGTCAGTTTCAGGTGCCTCTCCCTGCAGAAATGTTGGTGACCTCACAGTGGCTGTTCCTCATTCTTCTGTCAAACAAAGAGAACTCATTTAAACATGAGTTCTTTTCCTCCTCACTTCCTTCCTTGGCATTCTAAGCTGTCATGGGCAGTGGATTTGGCTTATGAAAATTGGGCTTACTTGATAACAGAAGTGGCATGTTTTCTGTTCTCATGGCTTTGATTCAACTTGGAGGAGAAGGACTTAGCCTGGAGAGTAATGCTGTCTATAGCCACTTCTAGGCTAGTGCGGTTAGTCTTACCTGGAACTTTCTGAACCCCCTGCTATCTTGAGGCTCCTGTACTCTTGTTTGGATGACCTGGGGTATCCAGTCTTCATGGAGTGCTGTGATTGGCAGGGAATAGCAATGGCTAAGCTTTCAGGACATGATCCCTCTAAGAACATGAACTTCTTCCTTTACTTCTGTTGAGAATCCTCAGTTATGTGCCTTGCAAAATCACATCCCAACATATCTATCATGGAAATACAATACAGTACAGCACCTGCTACTAGAAACAGAAGGAAAGCCATTTTAAAAATATTTATTTAGTCTTCTTTTATATATTACATGCACACCACAGTTTCCCCTCCTGCCTCTCCCAGCTCTTCCCTCCCTTTCCTCTCCTCTGATCCACTTGTTTCCCTTCAGAAAAGGGCAGACCTCCCAGGGATATCAACCAAACATAAAGTTGCAATAAGACTAGGTACCTCCCCTCATATTAAGGCTGGACAAGATAACCCAGTAGGGTCCCCAAAGCAGGCAAGAGTCAGTCAGTCCCTGCTCCCACTGTTAGGAGTCCCACAAGAAAACCAAGCTGCATAACCATAACATATGCTGCAGGCTCCTTGATTGTCACTTGATGCTGTAGGATTGGCATTCATGACCTACATGCCCTATCTTGCATTTAGAGGCCCAGTTTAGAGGCCCAGTGGGAAGGGCTTATAGGATATCTCTATCTCTGTTGCTTTTCCAGATGTTGCATGGCATTTGACAGCCATGGACTTTTGAACTCTGCTCAGTGCTGTTTTCCTGAACAGACGTTTAATGATCTGTATTATTAGTGTAAGCCAATGAAACATCAAACTGATGTTTGCCCTGTGGAGTATACACAATTGCTAAATAGAGTCTTCCTGTCTCTGTTGTGTTTTAATTTGAGCACTGCTGAAGTCTTTCCCAAAATGTAGACATGGAGTTCTTCCTGTCTTACTGTCCAGTTGTTTCTGCACTCAGTCCTTCTGCCAAGGTACCCTGATTGCTAAAGTAGCTCAAGAGATGTTTGCAGGTTGAATGTTAATATTTACAGACCTGATGTTATGTGACTTTTCTTGGGGAGACATTAACAGATGTCTGTCTATTCACTCTGCACTGATGACAGACAAAAGAAAGTTACTTAATGAATGTGGGTGGGAGTTTACTTACAGAACATGAGCAACTCAAATGTAGATGCAACACTGAAAAGCCTATGCACTCAAAAAAGCTGCACACCCAGAGCTCAGTGAACAACATGCAGGCAGCTTGACTGACATGAAAGTCTCCCCTTCTTAGCCATTGTTGGAAGGGATCTCAGTTTGCTTTTCTATTGCTGTTATACAAAAACAAAACAAAACAACCCTCCCAAACAATCAGCAACAAAACAAACAAAAACCTAAAACCACACCACAAAAAACAACATGGAGAGGAAAGGGTTTATTTCACTTTATACCTTACAGTTGTAGTCCATCATGAAATAAAGTTGGGGCAGAAACTGAAGGCAGGAACCTGGACGAAGAATCAAAGCATCCACCATGGATGGATGATACTGGCTTGCTCCTCATGACTTCCTCAGCCTCCTTTCTTATACAACCCAGGACCATCTGCCTAGTGGTGGCACTGTCCCCGGCGGCCTGGGATCTCACAACAAATTGTTAACCAAGGAAATAACCTAAAGACTTGCCTATATGCCAGTCTGATGGAGGCATTGTCTCAATTGAGGTTCCTCTTCTCAGATAACTCTAGCTGTGTCAATAAAACAATATGCAGCTAAACAGGACAGAAGGAGGTCTGTGAATCTTCTAAGTTTCAGAAGCTGACCAAGCCTCATATAGACTTGTGAGCCAACAGCTTGCTCCTAGGAGGGGATGTTTCAATTTTGAGAATAGTTACACAACACCAGGGGATGGTACTTTCAGACATACCAAAAGGCAACAGTCTTTCCATGTTAAATCTACCAATCCTACCATATTGACCTCTCCATATTGACTTGTGTGGATTGGCCTCTCACTACTCCAATATTCTCCCTACCCCAGTGTGACTCCCAAGCTTTGTTTTCTGCTAATTTTGATCTTTTGAGGATCTGGAATGATCAATATTGTTTTCCACCTTTGAACCCTTGTCCTGCAGATCCCTGATAGGGTCTTTATCAAAGTTTTCAAGAACTGAGTGATGGGAATCGGATCCAATAAGCATTTAATTCATGCTTAATTTATTTATACTTTTGAAAAAGGGACTTTCTATGTGGACTGACTGTCCTGAATTTTCTGTGTAAACCAGGCTGGCTGGGAACTTGATCCTCCTACCCCAGCCTCCCTAGTGTGCAAAGGCTGAGGTCTAAGCCACCATGACCCATTATTTACACAACTTTAATATAATTTAAATTTGTTTTGTTCTTTCCATTCCTCCCTCCCCTGAAGTCTATACTTCCTATCATAATAAAGCTTTTTATTTTTTGTACTGGACTGATTGAATTATTCAGTATTATTCTCGCTGCCATTAGGGGTTTTTGTATTTAAAGATAGGGTTTCTCTGTGGAGCAGCCATAGCTGTACTGGAACTTGATTTGTCCACCAGGCTGGCTTCGAACTAATAGACACACATCTGCCTCTGCCTCCCAAGTGCTGGAATTAAAGATGTGTGCCCTAAGTGTTTGACTAACTCTCAAGAGACTAACTTCTTCTACAGTGGGTCCTTACCAAGACCTTTTGGACTTTTCAGGTCAAAACCTGAAACACTTATCCACACCCCTTTCTTAACTGGGTCTGCTACCCCCAACCCCCCTTCTGCTTTAGACCATTTGGGTTTCTAAGTCTTTCAGGCTGGCTGTGCTGCATACCTCTAATCTCTGCTTTAGGAGGCAGAGGCGGGTGGATCTCTGAATTTGAGGTTGGCCTGGTATAAATAACAAGTTCCAGACCAGGCAGGGTCCTTAGTGAGACCCTGTTGCAAACACGGAAAACAAACAAAACCAAACGCACATACACACAAACCCCAACCATAAAACAGCCAACGACTTCCTTCAGGAAGGGCGATATAACAGCCGAGCCAGTTCCAGCTCCCTATCTAGTCCTGCCAGAGTTCTGCTCAGGTTCCCATAACCTTCATGACACCTGCCCCGATCTTTGGCATGAATGCCCTTCTTTTAGTGACTTTTGGGTCCCAGTCTACAAACTCGCGCTTCATAAACGCTGCAAATGGTAGTATGTGGTGGGGTCAGCCAGAAACCCCAGTAGCCCGGGAACCGAAACAAGACGGTTGCCACAAGTTCGAGGGTAGCTTGGACTGTGGTGTGAGACACTGTCTTAAAAAGAACAAAACTGAGGGCTGGAGAGATGGTTCAGCGGTTAAGTGCACAGACTACTCTTCCAGAAACCCCGGGTTTAACTCCCAGAACCTACATGGCAGTTCATAACTATCTGTAACTCCTGTTCCAGGGGATCTGACACCTTCACGCCAATGCACATACTAAATTTTAAAAAACTATTGAGTCCTACAGGAACTCAGTACTCTAGAACTGTAACAGCAGCGGGCGAGCGCCCCCACGCGTGGGAAGCTCAGAGACACAGCCTACAGGCCGCCTGCGAATCTGCTCAGACAGCGAGTGGCGCGAGCGTCCGCCGATTGGCTGATACAGCCGGCATTCCAGCCAATAAGCGCTATCCTTGTTGAGCGTGTGACGCACAGGAGTCTGGGTGCTCCGGTCGTTGCCGTGGAGACGCCGGGCGAGTTCCGGAGGATAGGGTTTGCGAGTGTCCCCGGGGCGTGCGCACGGCTGCGGTGAGCGGGAGAAGGCGGAACCACGCGAGAAGGCCGCGACGGCTTTCCGCATCCTCACAGCCGTGGGGCCGAAGCCAGACCCGAGACCCGCGAGCACCGGACCGGGCCTTCTGCCCATGCCGGCTCCTCCGCGCGATTCTCGCCGCCGCCCCGAGGTGCCCTGGGTGGGTCACTGTGACTGCGTCGCGAAGCCATCCCTTTCGGTGCGTCCTTTCATTCACCTTCACAGCCGCCCGGCGAGGTGAGTGTGGTATTTACACGGGTGGCAACGGAGACCGAGGGAAGGTTTTTTTGTATGTTGTTTTGTTTTGTTTTTTTTAAATGGTTTTTTAAAGTTCCAGGAGCGGCTTACACCGGCTGCAAACCATTCCGCTGAACATCCTCCCTGGGGGAGGCAGGCAGATCGGCTTCACCTGGCACTCCCGGTTTCCGCACCTGTGGATTTGGGAAGCTGCTTAACTCTTTAAATAAGACTTGACTTCTTAATTGGACATGAGTGTGGACAGTTACTTTGTTTAGAAACAGAATTTAGAATGGTCTCCTTCCGGGGCTGGCAAATTCTTGTCAGTATATTTACATGCCGATGTGGTTGTAACGTGTTGTCAATGTAATAAGAATGACAATGATTTTAATCATGCTTTAGATTTGGGGTGGCTGTACTCTGGATGTCTGTGAGTGCAAGGTCAACCTAGTCTCGAGCTCCCACCCTCCCACCCCACCTCCAAAAAAAAAAAAAAAAAAAAAGGATTGCCTCCTAGATGCCACTAGGCCCTACATGGTTATCACTGGGTGACCGTGGCGAGAGGCTTAAGTTCTTTTCTTTATCATGCGACCTTGGGCCATGGAAACTGTACCACCATAGTTCCTGTTTATGGTTGTATGCATCGATTTTTATATTAATCTTCAGATGATTTTAATTATTTTTTTAACTTTTAAGGTTTCTTTTTTTAGCTTTTTTTTTTGTTTTGTTTTTTCAAAACAAATTTTATCCTTGTAGCCCTCATTGTCCTAGACCTCACTCTGTCAACCAGGCTGGCCTTGAATTCAAAGATCTACCTGCCTCTGCCTCCTGATGTAAGGATTCAGGCATTATGCTGGCCTGCACGTCACCTGGCAGAATGCACTCAGGCAGTGCGCTGGTCAGCCCAGGTGCAAAGGACCCCTGTAAAAGAAAGACCTCCGCCCACTTAAGGTCTCTTTCCGCTCTCTCTTGCTGTTCCCAAGGGGGCAGATAAGACTTTTTCTGTCTCCCTCTTCTCCTGTGTGCTCTCTCTGTGTGTCTCTTTACCTCTTTTCTCCCCCTCCCCTTTTTAATAAAACTTCTCACTTAAGCTGTCTGCCTGGCCTGTTTGTCACTCCGCCTAGTTCATCCTCGCCTGCCGTGGAATCCGCCAAGGTTCACCACACTTTATCATAACACCGGAGTGCTGGGATTAAAGGCATGGGCCACCTTTTAAAATTATGTTTGTGTGTGGGTATGTGCCCATGAGTACAGTTGCCCAGGAAGGCCAGAAGGGTGCATCAGATTCCCGGGAGCTGGAGTTACAGATGGCTGTGAGCCACTTGACGCTGGTGCTGGAAACCAAGGTTGTATTCTCTGCAAGTGCAATAGGTGCTCTTTTCTGCTGAGCCATGCTCCTGGCTAATTGGCTTTGTACTGTTGTATATTTTGCTACTTTGCCCAGCTCTTTTATTAGTGTATAAGGTTGCCATTGATTATGGTTTTGAAGATTTTTTTTTTCTATTATCAGCACAGCAGTGTTACTTTGTATTCAGTCCTTTATTTTGTTTGAGACAGGGTCTTGCCATATAGCCCACGCTGGCCTTGAGCTCACAGTCCTGCTGCCTAGCCTCCCAGTGCTGAGGTCACAGTGCTGAGATTAAACCTAGCTTTCATACCCATTCTTAAACCTCAGTTTGCTTTTCCTGTTCTCATTGTTGGCCGATCGTCCTAGTGCAATAGTGAGTAGTAACGGAGATGATGGCCAGCCTACTTTTTATTCCTGTTTGTAGTGTTTCTCCACTAAATACTATTTTGGCCTTAGGACCAAGGCATTTATATTATGACAAGAAACTCCTTCAGTTCCCATTTTCTTTAGATGTTTTTCTGTTCATCGGTATTGAATTTTGTCAGGTATTTTTAATCTAAAAACGTTAAATTTGTTTTAAGACATCTGTGTGTAGCTGCTTGCATCATGAGCATACAGTACCTGCAGAAGCCAGAAGAGGGCACTGGATCCCTAGAACTGGGTTACAGGTGGTGGTGAGCCACCTGATTTGTGAGCCGAACCTGGGTTCTCAGCAAGGGCAGCCAGTGCTTTTAAGTGCTAAGCAGTTTCCTTATGGACATAATTTTATGATTTTTTTTAACATGATTTAATCACGGTTCACTTTTATATTTTGTTACATTTGTTTTAGTTTGATTTACTTTTTAAAAATATTTTCATTTGTTTTACATCCCAATCATAGTTTCCCCTCTCTCCTCTTGACATCCCCCCCCCCACTTTCCTCCCTTCCATTCTTCTCTGTTTCTGTTCAGAAAGGGGCAGAATTCCTATGGGTGTCAACAAAGCTTACCTAGAAGTTGTTTTTTTTTTTTTTTTTTTTTTTTTTTGGTTTCTTTCTTGCAAACCTGAAGCTTCTCACTAGTTGGCTGGCCAGGGAGCTCCAGGGGTCATATGTAGCTGTTTCTAGTCTAGGCTTGTAGCTGTTTCTAGTTCTAGGCTTGTAGATGTACGCTGGGGCTCTGAGCTGAGGGCCTCATGTTTGCACAGTAACCTCTTTATCAACGGAGTCATCTTCACCCTTAGTGACAGGCTTTGATCAGAACTATCTATGTTTGTGGAAAGTCAGTGTGTGTGTGTGTGTGTGTGTGTGTGTGTGTGTGTTTTGTACTTGCTGTAGTGAAGATGTGAAGGTTAGAGGACAACCTTGGGTGTTGGTCCTTGCCTTTTTCCCTCTCCCCTTTTAAGACCATTTTTGGGGTCAGAAAGATTCCAATAGTTAAGAGCACTGGCTGTGTTCCAGAAGACCCAGATTAGATTCCCAGCACACATATAGCAGCAAACAATTGCCTGTAACTCCAGTCTCAGGGGAGCTAATGTCCTTTTCTAGCCTCTGTAGATACCAGGCACACATGTAGCACACAGGTATACATACAGGCAAAACACCTATACACATAAAAAAAAGAGGAATTTAAAATATTACTATTGCGGTAAATAAGGATCAGGATAAACAAATAGGCCGAATAGATGTTTATTCAGGGAGAAATAACTTACAACCTAGCCAGATGAACACCAGGAAATTCAACCCGATCCTCTCCTGTCCGAGTCACGCCAGCAAGAGAGAGCGCCTTCCTGGCCCCCTCCGACCTCCTTCCTCAGGTCACCTCCGCCCATCGCTCCACCCCCAATGGGCGTGGTCAGTGCTACAGAAGGACTACCTCACTACATATTACTGTGTATATGATGTGTGTGGAGGTCAGAGCATTCATTTTGGTGTTGGTTCTCTCCTTCCACCCCCGTGGGCTCCAGGGATTGAACCTGGATTGTAAGGCTTACATGGCAAGCACCTGTGCCTGCTGAGCCACCTCTCCATCCCAGTTTAGTGTGTGTGTGTGTGTGTGTGTGTGTGTGTGTGTGTGAGTGTGTGTGTGTGTGTGTGTGTGTGTGTTGGGGTGGATGTACACACGACACAGCACACATGCAGAGGTCAGAGGACAGCTCTGTGCAGGTTTTTCACTTCCGTGTTTATGTGGATTCTGGGGATGGAACTGGGGTTGTCAAGCTTATGCATTTTCAGGCTGAGTGATCTCCCTCGCCCTTCTTTGTTCTGAAATCAGTGTCTCTTGTTCACTGCTGTGTACACCAGGCTAGCTGATCTGGGAGCTTCCAGGGCATCTCCTGTGTTTACTTTTCATCTTGCTATAGAAGCACTAGATCACAGACATAAGATTTCTTCTCTTTAGTTATATGTGTGGCTATGTATGTTTGTGCACATGGGTGAGTGGGAGGAGCCTTGGAGGTCAGAAGAGGATATTGTACTGTCTAGACTTACAGGTGGTTGTAAGTTGCTTGACATGGGGTCTTGAGAGCTGAACTTGTACTCTGCAAGAAGCTAAGTGATCTGCAGTGCTAAACCATCTCTCCCGCCCAGCCCCATCTTCTCTCAACACTGTTACATTGGGAACCAGATTTCAGGGTGCATGCTGGAGGGGACCAATACTGTGCAAACCACAGAACTCTCCAGGTAGCCCTTCTCTGTTTTGAGCATACTAGGTCAGAAATGTAGATGCAAATGTTTCTCTTTCTACAGCACCCAAACAACAACAACAATAAAATAATGATAAGTAGTAGCAGAATAACAGATTCACAAGGTATGGCAGTTTCTGTGGTACCAGTTTGCCAGACACCCTCACTTTCCTTGATGATCTGATTGAGAGGTAAATGCAGATTCTTTATTCTGATGTTAGTTCCTAATATTAACTTTAGGTTACATATTACAAATTACACAGTAACTCTTTTGTGATGGTGATGTATCTCCATACAAGAACATGCGTCTGGCAAAGACGCAGAAGAGAAGAGGAAACAGACACTGGGTGCAGTGCCCCCAGTTTGTACTTCGTGCATGTGGAATGTCCAAGTTGTTAGGAAGTTACCATGGTTTTAGCCATGCACAAACAGTCTTGTGTGTTGGCTGCTTCAGAGTTCCCTGAATCCAGATGAGTGGATTCTCTCTCTTTCTCTCTCACTCACACACACACACTCTCTCTCTCCCCCTCTTCCTCTCCCTCCTTCCCTTCCCCTCTCCCTCCCTCCCTCCTTTTCTCCCTCTTTCCTTCTCCCCCTCGACCCCCCCCCCATCTCCCTCCCTCCCTCTCTAGAATTGCTGACAAGGGGTAAGAGGCCATAGCAGAGTTCAAGGGGTTTCAGGAGTCCTGAGAAGTAGGAAAGGTGGTGGGAATGCAGATAATGGTCCACTTCCAGGGAAGCTGTTATGAGCCAGACCGCCTTTGGCTGTGGATTTGAGAGCAAAGCTGCGGGGTTGAGTCCATTGGCAGAGAGAGGGGAAACGGCAATACTAGGTCCAGATGGGCAGCTAGTACAAGCAGCAGCGGTTGGTTAGGTTCTGTCAACAGCTGGGACATAGCTGACCTGAAGCTACTGGGAAAGTTGGGATTTGCTTGCCTGTCAGCCCTGATGCACACACACCAGATGGTCAGATAGGTGCGTGGGGGCTGTTGCCAACACAGTGCTGGCTTCTACCTCTTTCCTTAGTCTGGCATGTCCAGTAAATTGTTGGGCCTAGTTTTCCTGATATAATTTTAATATGCCCGTGTGCTCCCACAGCCCCAGTTCACCCGATAAATGTATAGTATGGCAACCTTTCTAGTCCCAGGAATAAGTAATTTTTCAGTCTGTGCTGTATGGTGGTGCTAAACAGGTGGACTGTTCACATGTCCACCATGTACATAGTCAGCCTCCATTCTCAAAATGGGGCTCAAAGCTGCTTGTAAAATGAAGTCTCTGAGAGCAAGGCACAGTCTGAAGAACCAGAATTTTCCACAATATAGACTTGGAGCAAGTGGGGCACTGGCTGATCTCAACATTCTCCTTGCCTGCTGGTCCATTCTGTCTATTCCAGATATGTCACATAACTGGAACCAGACAGTGTTGACTCTTTTGCATGTGTCGTCTTTTATTTAGCTTAGTTTTATAGGTTCCTTCATATTGGAGCATGTATCAGAATATTATTCTTTTATGAATAGACAGTGTTCTTCCATGGACTTTCCCCATTGTATTTGTTCATCGGTTTATGGCTATTGTGGTGGCTTCTCCTTTAAGCCTGTGGGAATAATGCTGCTATGTCCATTCATGAGCTAGTTTGGTGTGGGGCCTGTTTTCTTCTGAGTAAATGCATGGGAGTGGAACTTGGCAGATCACATGCTGATTCTGTTTAGCACCTTGAGGAACTGCCAATGCATTTTGCATCGGGGCTGTTTGGTATTTCCAGGAACAACATACGAAGTTCTAATATCACCATACTCTTGCCACCCCCATCATCTTTTACTGACTTCAAACTGGTTTGCCTTCCTTTAATTCTGTTTTTTTCCCAAATTTCTAAGACACAGGTGGGCCTTAGCACTGTGCCGTTTCTGGGTCTTCCTGAACTCCTGGTCCTGTTTCCTTTTTAGGGGGCTGTGGACTGGCACATCCTCTACCAGTGATGGGAAGTGATCCTCCGTGGTGGTGCTGAATCTCTGAATATGGTAAGAGCTTATGCCTGCCTAAGTTGTTGGTGACAGTGTTGTCACTTTGCTCCTGGGAGGTAAGGGATGTTTTCCTTATGCAGCCTTCCTTCCAGGAAGGCTATTGCTACACCTGTGGATAAGGATACTGACTGGCTGTTCCTTGTAGGGCTTCAATCACATTTGTAGGAAGACACAAGATTGACATGTTTCATTGTGATTGTTGTTCTGTTTTGTTTTTTCGAGATAGGGTTTCTTTATGTAACAGCTCTGGCTGTCCTGAAACTCTTTTTGTAGACCAGGCTGGCCTCGAACTCACAGAGATCCCCCTGCCTCTGCCTCCTGAGTGCTGGGAATAAAAGCATGCACTACCACGCCTGGCTGGGATTGTTATTTTAACACATGGGTCTTGTACTGTGTTAGCAGAATCCGGTGCCCCGAGCCTCTGTTTATTTTGTGGTGGACAGTATCCAAGGTTGACTTTCCATTCTTATTGACATCGTCCTCAAGACAAATTCTTATTCTAGTTTTTCCTCTGGGTGACTGTTGGTGGCTCAGTCTGCCATAGCTTTTCATAGTAGCCCAGAATGTGTTGGAAGCAGGATTGTATTCATCTAAGTAGCTCCTCTGAACATTTCCAGATTCGAATTGCAGCCTTAAATGCCAGCTCCACAGTTGAGGATGACCATGAAGAAAGCTTCAAAGGCCACAAAGTCCAGACAAAGGAGGCCCAGGTATGTACTCCAAGACCTTCCCTGGAGGGAGCCCTTGCTGCACATTTTAAATGAGTCCAGGCATATCCTTCATGGGCTTTCTCAAGGGAACTTGCACTGTGCTGGTGGCTGGCTTGTGTTGAGCTTGTTTCACTTGGGAGATAGTCACGCTGAGGAGCTCCATACTCTGCCCTTGTGTGCTGCCTCTTGCCTCCCTCAGTGGTGCCTGCATCTCTCTGTGTATGCCCTAAAAGAACTCTTATCTTTCCCAGTAGTGAGGTCTGGACACTGAGTAGTAGAATTTTCTTTGCTCTAGAGGCTATGGCTGACAGTTGACATTTTTGGTTTAAAAAGATCAACTTTAGTGTGGTGTGAGACATCTCATGTCTTGGTTTGCAGGAAGCAGAGGCTTTTGCCTTATACCACAAGGCCCTGGATCTACAGAAGCATGACAGGTTTGAGGAGTCTGCCAAGGCCTATCATGAGCTCCTGGAGGCGCGCCTGCTGCGGGAGGTGAGGTACTGGGAGGCTGGGCTGTGTTTTTTGAGACAGAGTCTCACTTTGAAGTCCAGGCTAGCCTGAAACTTCAGGTTCGCCTAAATGCTGGGATTGTAAGCATGGAATACCCTACACAGTGCTTTTCAGTGTCTGTCTGTGTACATACATGTATATGTGCATGTGTGTTTGGTTTTAGTTTTTTTCTTTTTGAGACAGGAGCTCATGCAGCCCAGGCTAGTCTTGAATTTTCTGTGTAGCCAAAGCTAGCCTTGAACTAATTGTCCTACCCCACCAACTGAGTGCTGAATGCAGTTTAGCCTGAATTGCCTATGTAGACAGGTTGACCTTTAACAGAATTCTGCCTGCCGCTGCCTCTTCAATGCTATGATTAAAAGTTTGTATCACCATGCCCAGACAGTTTTTTTGGGGAGTGAATGGGGGTTCAAGACAGGGTTTCACTGTGTAGCCGTGGCTGTCTTGGAACTTACTCTGTACCTAAAACTCACAGAGATCTGCCTGCTTCTGCCTCCTAAGTGCTGAGATTAAAGTCATGTGCTACCCCACGCCTGACTCCGGCAATAGTTTTTATTCAGTGATTTCTTGTAAGATTAAATGTTTTTAAGGCATTGCTATAAAAGCAACAGTGAGTAATTTTTTATATGTTAAAGATGTTTATAATCCTATATTGTTTGATCTCATATTCATATTTGCTATCAGGCTAAGATTACTGTCCTTTTATTATAGAGTTCACTGACAGCAGCTCTTTAGTTGGAATATCTTGTGGGTAGCTGTGTGATGATCCAAAGTCAGGAGCTTGTCCTCCTGGGGCAAAGCTTTAGGTCCTGACTGCTCACTCCAGGAAGCCTCTTCACACTTGTCCCTGAATAGGGGGACTGGCTGGGCTGGTTTGTCAGAACTGATAATGTTACTAGCTACACTGAGCAGCTGGGGTCCAGCAGCAGGGGTAGAGAGGGGTCTCCTGTCTTCCTTGATTACCAAATTTTTGCAGAGTACTTCATAGTTTGGCCTTTCTTTGTATGATTGGAGCTATTGGGTTTGCCAAGGATTCCCCAGGTGAGGTGAACTGGGCTGTCTCGGGCAGTAGCTGGCCTGGAAATCAGGATCCCTGTTGATTGCTCGCTGAAGCTGTAGGGTCATGCATGGTGCCAATTCTGCTTCTGTGTTTCTCAGGCCGTTTCATCCGGAGATGAGAAAGAAGGGTTGAAACACCCTGGACTGATACTAAAATATTCCACATACAAGAACCTGGCCCAGCTGGCAGCCCAGCGAGACGATCTAGAGACAGCCATGGAATTCTATTTGGAGGTATGGAGTTGGTACTACTCAAGTACCCATTTACAAAATCCATGAGTTGGATATAATGTGGTCTTATTGACTGAAAGAAGGATTTGTAATGGTGTCCCACCAGGCTACTGAGCCCAAGATATTATTAAATGCAAAAAGGCCTGGAAAGCAGGGCTAGGGACTAGGAAAGCAGAGGACTTCATGTGAGATTTTCTACCATCAGTACACATGTGACTGTAGGCAACTCATTTAATCCATTCAAACCTCCAAGTTTATACCAATGTGATAGGAGAAAAAAAGGGGGGAGGGTAAAGCTGGGCATAGTGGTACATATCTATAAGCCAAGCAGTGGAGGGGCTGAGGTTGGAGGATCACCTAGCAAGTTTGGAGCAAAGTAACAAGTTGGTGCATTTTTTAGTTATGAAGACCAGAGCCTGACACCTGTATTCAGTGCACTCTAGTCATAATAACATTGGCATTATTTTTGTTGCTCTCTCTGTGGGCATCTCTGATACACCAGATAGTGTGCTAAGTGCTCTCCATGCAGTTTCATGCCGTTTGCAAGGAGGGTGACCTTATCCTCAGTTCAGTGATGAGGACACAGGCTTAGGTCATTTGTCTACTTAATGTTGGAGCAGTGATGTGAACTAAGGTCTTCTGAAAGCCTATTGTTTTTTCTAGAATCATGTAAGACTTCCATATTCTCTTTGTATCCGATTCCTCTTCTTTTGATTTGTTTTAAAGGTATATTTTTAATTATGTGTATGTGTGAGTATGTGTATATGACTGCAGGCACTTGTTAGTGCCTTTGGCTTCAGATCAATCCCCTGAGAGCTGGAGTTACAAGTGTGAGCTGACTGACATGGGTGCCGGGAATCAAACTGGCATCCTCTGCAGGAGCAGCAAGTGCTCCTAACCTCTGAGCTATCTTTCCAGCAGCTGCTTTTACCCGGAATGCTATCCTCGGGAGCATGTCCTGCTTTTTTGGTACAGGGTCTCTTACTGGCCTTGAGTTCAACCAGTTAGAACTAGTCTAGTTGGCCAGTGAATCTCAGGCCATTCTGTTTCTGCCATTCCAGCCCTAGGAACAAACATGTACAGTATTCTTAATGGGTTTGAGGATCAAACTCGGGTCCTCATGTTTGTTAGGCAAGCTCTTTACAGACAGAGCTTTCCCTCAAGAGTCTTCTTTCACTTACCATTAAATATCTAAGGAACACAAGTGTTTCCATTAGCATATTATGTGGAGTAACATTTTTAAAAAGTAAGTTTTGTGTAACAGTCTCGTGTATTTCAGGGCTATGAAGGGAGGATGACCTTGATTTCTTAATCCTCCTCAAGGGCTGGGATTACAGACATGGCTTATTACATAACATGCATTTCTTAAGGAATTCATTATGTAGTGTAGGCTGTCCTGAAACTTACTTTATAGCCCAGGTAGGTCTTGAACTTGCTGTCTCCTGCCTCAGCCTCCCGAATGTTGGGATTATAGGTGTGAGTCACCATGCCCTGTTCCATATGACTTTTTGGTTTTTTAAGACAGGGTTTCTTCTCTGTGTAGCCCTAGCTGTCCTGGAACTAGCTCTGTAGACCAAGCTGTCCCCGAACTCACAGAGATCTGCCTGCCTCTGCCTCCCAAGTGCTCCTGGCCTCCATGCAACTTTTTATGTGTCATTTTCTCTGGGTCTTAGAAACATGTGACTCTAGGAAAGTAGACCAGCTTTATTATAAGTAGGCACATTATCTTGATATAGCTGGACCAGTGTTTTGTCCCCTCTTTGCCTGCTCAGTGAGAAATCTAAGTGCATACATTTACCCTCTGCTTATACTGCTTCTAGGCGGTGATGCTGGATTCCACAGACGTCAACCTTTGGTATAAAATTGGACACGTGGCCCTGAGGCTCATCCGGCTTCCCCTGGCACGCCATGCTTTTGAGGAAGGGCTTCGGTGTAATCCTGACCACTGGCCCTGCTTGGACAATCTCATCACTGTTTTGTACACCCTCAGTGATTACACAAGTGAGTCGGGACAGATGAGAGAGGTTGACTTGGGTAAGCTGGTAGCAAAATTGATCTCGTTAGACTTTCTGTCAAGCTGAGGAAGAACGTACTTGCTAATTCTGTTTTCCTTTCTTCATTAACCAGAGGCTTGTAAGTAAAGGGTAAGATAATAGTAATGTGTTCTCTAAAGGATGCTCCTTTTCTTTTGTGTACCATCGTGCCTTTTTGGGTTGTTGTTCTTTGTTTTTTTTTTATTTGTTTGTTTTTGTTTTTTGTTTGTTTGTTTGTTTGTTTTTTTGAGAAAAAGCCTCCTCTGTCACCTAGGCTAGTCTTGAACTTAAAATGCCTGTCACATTGAGTGGCTTAATGGGAGACATTTATTCCTCCTCACTTTGGAGGCTAGGAAGTCTAAGTTCAGGGTGTCACCAGATTGGTTCCTGGTCTTGGCTTCTGTGTTTGCTGCCTTTTGTAGCTTCACTTGATGGGGTGGGGTGGAAACGAGAAGGAAGGTGAGCCCATTTTATGTGCATGTGATACTAGAGGTGTAATTTATCCTGGAGCAAAATTCTTCTTTACCCGTGGGCCCAGCCAGATAGTTTATGTGTTCCAAAAATATAATGGTTGGTGTTTGTACAAGAAACTTTCCCTTGCCTATCCCCAAAGTGAGAAATAGAAAAAAGGGGATTGAAAAGTTCCAGATAAACCCAGAACTTAGGCAAATTCATCAAGTCCTTAAGTTTAGGAATAATTGTCTTTGGCTTGATGCTCTTGTCCTCTAGGCCCACTGGGTGGCATTGCCACTCTCACAGCTGAGGTGACCAGATATTTTTAAGGATATGAGCCAATAGCTAATCACTGTGAGCTCTAAAAAAATTTTTTTTTCAGCAGCAGTTACTAAATATGAAATCACAGGGTTAAGGCTGTATAGGAAAGTCATACAGTCTGTTTGCTTCTGGTACTGGCTGTCCTACTCACCTGTAGGTGTGTGTTCTGGCGTATTCTTGATATGGTAGTCTCAGCAGTTGTTACTAATTGAGTTGGGTGAGATGCCAGCTCACCATTATTGTTGTGTATTTTAATTCCAGAGTGGGAACATTTTCCTGGTGTTAACTGGAAGGCTAGAGTTGTGAAAGCAGTCTTAGCTCCTAACCTGTTTCTTTCCTGCTAGCATGTCTGTACTTTATCTGCAAAGCCCTGGAGAAAGATTGCCAGTATAGCAAAGGCCTGGTCCTCAAAGAGAAGATTTTTGAAGAGCAGCCTTGTCTCCGGAAGGACTCCCTCCGAATGTTCCTCAAATGGTAAGGCCTGCATCAAGTTCCCATGTGTATCTGGTAAGCGTCAGGAGCGTCCTTCATCCCCATCACACACTCACTCCCTCTGATCTGTGGTTTGTTATTTGGTGGGTTAGATGATAGGGATTGAATTCACGGTACAGCCCCTGCCAAGATTTTGTCATCAGTACCCGAATCAGTGTCCCAAACATGCCCCAGTCTTGTGCCACGTCTGCTATGCCCCCAGCGAAGCTCATTCCTACATACATCACCCAGGGACCCTTTGTAGCCCGGGCTCTTCCTTCTATCTCCCTTTACTTCCTGCTTTCCTCTCTCTGAGTCCTTTGTTAGAGCTGCCTCAGGTGCCTGGCACTTTCCTACCTGGCCCCCTTGTGCCTTCCTGTCTGTTCAAACCTGTGATTGCATTAACCTCCTGTGGTGCTACTCTGTCTCTTTAAGCCTACCCCTGTGCTCATGAATGTCTTGAGTGAACTAATGTTTCTGGGGAGACTGTTAAGTCTTTTGAGTGGCTGTAGTGGAGTAGTCCTGCTGGAGGCACCAGGACAATCTGGGCACACTTAGAGGGCAGGTATTGTCACCTCAGGCTGTGAGTGGTCAGTTGAGACCTTTCTGTATTTTGGAAATGGCATTGATTTTGGTGAACATAATTGTCTAATGACTTTTGGAACAGACAGTTGAGGCTTTTCCTACGGCTTTTCAGACGTGAAGGTGATGCTATTAATACATATGAAAACTCTTTGCCCAGTTGTGAATTGTGGAACAAAGGCTTTTTTGATTTCCAGTATATGTGGGTATAAGAATGCTGATAACTACCCATTGGAGGACAGAGTCACGTTGTAACTTATGTTCAGCAAGAATCAATTACTAATCAAAGGGTATTAACCTAAATGTATCCCTGTCTACAAAATTTTAGCATTGGCTCTAGTATTAACACTGTGATTTCCTCCTGTCTTTTACACTTTTAGTGACATGTCAATTCACGATGTGTCAGTGAGTGCAGCAGAGACACAGGCCATTGTAGATGAGGCTCTGGGGCTACGCAAGAAGAGGCAAGCATTGATCGTGCGGGAGAAGGAACCGGACCTGAAACTAGTGCAGCCCATTCCTTTCTTCACGTAGGTCATCTGGTTTCTTTAGGAATATTGGGTTGGCTGGTAAGATACTCCCTGCACAGGAGGGAGAGACCCCAGGCCAGATCTGGGGCTGGAAGTGGGGTAAGGCTGGTGCACAATGGCTGGAGAGCTGGAGACATGTTCCTACTTGCAGGCTGCTACAAACAGCTCTCTTAAGCATGCCCAGTAAGTGCTCTCTCCAAGCACTAGGAATGTCCCTGTCCTTCTCAGTCTTCTCTAATGAGAAGAGGAAAGAATGCAGCAGCCATCATCCCGGAGAGAACCTGGCACTCTGGAGTTTGTTACAGGTGCAGACTTTCCTGCTGTGTTCATATTAGGGCCAAATGAGCTATAAGATGTGTAAGGTGAGCCTCACTATAGCCCTGAAATGTGTAAGAGGGCCTCTTCTTTCTGGAAGGGAGAGTTGATGTTGGTGGCCCACTGGAGTTGGGATAGTTTAGCACTGTAGTAAGCTTTGGCATTTATTTTTGCTTTAAAAATTCTTGTGTTATTGACAATCTCATGCCTGAAATCCCAGAACTTAGGAGGCCAAAGCAGGTGGGTCTCTAGATTGCACTTCATAGTGAGTTTGAGGCTAGCTAGGGCTGTCTCAAACATAAATATGCGCACACAAATTCTGCCACTAAATCTTGAGTTTTTAAATTTATACTGATGTCCTGGCATCAGTATACTAACTCCTTACCCCTCAATGACCTTACTCAGAGTCATTGCAACTGTGGTGTAGAGCCCCTCTCCTGTGGCCTTTCATAGCAGGCCTGGTGCTGATAGTTGGGAACATTACATGCTATTTCTTAAGAACTGGGAATAGCATCCCTCTTTTATAGGGGCTGATGTAATGGAATAGAACACTAGGGGACTCTGCTGGGGTGAAGAACAGGAAGAGACCAGTCACTGCACCTGCTTTGATTTGTAGCTTCTCCATTGTAGCACATATTGGAGTCAACACTGTAATAGTGACAAAATGCTGACTGCCTTCTCCCTGCTCTGTTGAGGTCACAGCTCTGGGAATAGTTCTGCTGAATCTATACAGGCAAGTTGGCCTCTGTGACAGGTGCTAACCAGGTATGGTGGCCTTTTCTTTGTAGGTGGAAGTGCCTTGGAGAGAGCTTGCTGGCCATGTATAATCACCTCACCACTTGTGATCCCCCAAGGCCCAGCCTCGGCAAGAGGATTGACCTGTCTGACTACCAGGATCCCAGCCAGCTACTAGCATCCTCTGTAGTGGTTACACCAGTCACTGTGGTCCAGCCAAGTCCTGTTAGCACCAACCCAACTGTTTCTGTGGCTGAGCCTGTGCTGTCCTATACCTCAGTGACCACAACCAGCTTCCCGCTGCACAGTCCTGGCCTACTGGACACAAGTGCTCCCATGGGTAAGTACACCTTGTGAAGTCACACTCTGGATAACCTAATGTGTTGATCAGGAACAAGAGTAGGGACTTTGGCATCCCCAGGAATACATCACAAGGCATCTCCAGGGAAAGGCATCATTGCTGGTCCTTGTGGCCTGAGTGAAATGAGCACTCCAGCCTTGTAGAAAACTGGTCAGCCTGGCCCCAGGCCTAGCACAGAAGCATTGACACTCAGGGGATGGGGTTCTGGATGCAGCTCCTTGGTAGATTCCCTTCCCAACTGCTAAGTCTTTGCCAAAAAGTTCCTCTCCCCTTTGTGATGGCACCTGTTTGTGTGTCCTTGCTACTGGTCTTGCTACATGCATGCATGCATTCTGAGTTTATTGACCTTAGAAACAATTAAAGTCATTACCATGTATAATAGTTCATTTTTATTAGCACTGAACTTATAAAAAGTTTTTACCAAAAGCTCTGATGCAGTTTCCTATATTTCCTGTGAGTGTACAAAAGAACATTTGGCAGTTCAAGAAGCTTGTGAATGACTGTGGGCATGGTTGTTTCTTTTTCTCAGTCATTTCTCCGTTATCTACATAATTCCCGGTTCTCCTGCTCTATCATTGGGTATTTCCTGTTCCTATCATTGGGTATTTGGTGTGTCTTGGCTAAGGTCAGTGCCACTCTTTCTGCCCATCCCAGGCACGTGGACCTGGTTAGTGCTGGAGATAGAAGTGTTCTGAGTCCTGGCTTAAAAAGGATATGGTACTTAAGGAACTCAGGAGCCTCTGTTGTTAAAAGGAAAGAGTTCAGTGCTGGTGAACTTGTAAGCAATCGGTGTGTGTGTGTTCTCCTGCTATTGTGTAATACTTATTTTCACTCTTGGTGAAGGTGATGTTTCTGGGGGAGATAAATCTAAGAAAGGGGTAAAACGTAAGAAGACTTTAGAAGAAAGTGGAGAGACAGCAAAGCGGAGGTCCGCCCGTGTCCGAAACACCAAGTGCAAAAAGGAAGAGAAAGTGGATTTCCAGGGACTTCTGGTAAAATTCCTGCCATCCAGGTACTGTGTTTTTTCTGAAGTAACCGGAAGACTGCTGTCCTTTTATCTCAGCAGCATTTTCATCCTGTAATCACCCCTCCCTTTGGGTAACTCCCCTGTTTCTCTTGATCTTTGCTTGAATACAGAGTGTAGATTGCACTAGATTGACTTCTTGGATTTTTTCTCACCTCTCCTGAATACAGGAGCTGTGACAGTTCATCCACTGAGGACTAGGTACTTCCTGAGTTACCATAAGATGACTGACTCAGGGAGGTAGGGACAGCATAGTCAGGACACCCCCTTTTTCTTGGGCTGCTTCAGGGCTGCTGCACATGCTTACAGAAGCCCCACAGAAGGAAGCCTGTCTTTCAGTGGGCGTGTGTCTGCCTGACTTTGTTTTTCATGATTCCCTGCATTGTGAGGACGGAGAGGATGGAGGAAGAGCTGGTTCCTTTATTGATTCTTCATGACCCTCAGAAAAATCCTAGAGCAGAAGTGCAGTCTCAGAAATGGGGGACCTGGGCCTCTGCTTGTGACCTAAGTTCTTACTGGTCCTCCTGCTCTGGTCTTGTGTGTTCTTCAGAAGCCCCAGGTCTCGTATCCCGAGCCTTTCTAGGATTTGTCATGCCAGTGGGCCTGCTCCTTGGTACCCTGTTTCTCCACTCCTAGTGAAGTAAAGAGAGCAAGTCATTTGCTCTGGTCCATCACATTTCTCCTTTATAACATCGACGCAGCATATTTTTGGTCTGCCAGGACTTCCTCTCTCATCTCTTGTGTCTTGTGAGTTTCAGCCTTTTCTCCCTTCACAGTTATCCTCAGTAGGGTTTGACCAGTATACCATCAAGAAATCTAGTCTCTGCCTGTCATTTTGACCAGTGACAGTTTATTTCAGTGACTCTGTCAGAGTGTGAGGGACCCAGAAGCTTTAGCAGATAATGCATCCATTTTCTATATCAGGATACTTAACCTCTCTTTTTCACCTCCCTCCATCTCCCCCACAAAGGTAAAATTCTTAAATAAAGGTTGTTTTTTAGTATACAGCTAAGGAGGACCAAGGTAGAGGTGCCATGCCCTCTGCTGGGTTTTTCCTGGATTGTGATACAGGAAAGAGTTTCTCTAGGAAGAGTTGAAGGATCCTGTCTTCCCTGTAGAACTGCTTGGCCTCCCCTGGGGTCTTGATCCCTGTCTTCTTTATGTGGAGTTATACCTGCTTATTTGAGTCGGTTTCTGTGAAGTTTGAATATTTGCCACTGCAAGTGTTCAGAAACAAACATTTACAGGTGCCCTGAGTGTTGTGGGTAGATGGTGCTGGTTGAGAAAGCTACAGGGGTGGCCAAAACATGGCCCTAGGGAATTGTCTGGAGGGTGCAGTCCGCAGTGGGAGGCACCATGGAGGAATAAGCTCAGATGGGCCTCACAGCACACCTGTGTTCTTCTGGGTTAAGCCTCTGCTTGTGCTTAAGAGAGTGTGCTCTCTGGTACTGCTCCCTAAGGCAGAGCCCTGTGACTGTCTAAAGCAAGTGCTTGTGGTTGGTCCTTATTTGGGTTG
This sequence comes from Phodopus roborovskii, assembly GCF_943737965.1. Lineage (NCBI taxonomy): Eukaryota > Metazoa > Chordata > Mammalia > Rodentia > Cricetidae > Phodopus > Phodopus roborovskii. The sequence goes on along the minus strand of NW_026126434.1, from coordinate 21,830,861 downwards.
CTTGTGTGTGTACCTGTATATGGTCCACCTCTCCCATTAAGAGAAGAGCTTCCTGTTAGCCATCCCTGTATTATGGCTATATTCTGGTACCTAGCTAGCTTTGTGCTTGATACGTGGCTGCTGCTCAGCAGTGGTGTAGTGGGCGGTGTAAATGATTCAGTGTGGTATAGACCAGTCACAGACTTATGAAGTCTGGAGAGAGGCAGAGCCACGTGGAGGCCTGGGCTGTGGGTGCTCTCATCTGTCTCAGTGTACTTCATCTTGGCTCAATCTTAGTTGTTCTACTAGGAAGAATTGGGATGTCACAGTGAGTGGTATGGCTTTTGTGATTTGAGCATGTTCCATGTAGGTTAAGAAAACTGGACCCTGAGGAGGAAGATGATCCATTTAATAACTATGAAGTTCAGTCAGAAGCCAAGCTAGAGAACTTCTCCAATGTGGGACCTCATCGACTGTCCTTTGATTCAGCCACATTCATGGAATCTGGTAGGAATCGGCAGTGTGATCCATCACTGCTGGAGTTTTCTTTCATTGACCTGTAACCTGCCTAGGTTTTGTTCTGCATGATGGTTCTGGGTGATTCATGGGCATTGGTGAAGGAGCTGCCTGTGGTCACCTGAGTGGTCCAGGTACATACTTGCTATGCTCCTGAGGCTGTGTATCTCACACTGGATCAGAGGCATGCCTTTGCAAGTTTAATGTGCATTATCACACCTGTCCTGTGTGTGCTGTGTCCAGACACTGTTTTGTGCATGTGATCTCATTCACAGCACATGGAGGTCAGCCCTTTTGCTATCCACCTTAGACATGGGAACTTTGAGAGGCTTCTTCACCACTGACAAGTGCTGGAGGCAGCACTGAACTCTATGTATGGCCTTATGTTTACCTAGATTGAGTGGGGGAAGCGGGAAGCCAAGGTGTCCTCTTCTGAAGGGGAGCTATTCATCTTGGTGGGGTTATTTTCCTTCTTTGGACAGAGAAGCAGGATGTACATGAGTTCCTGGTGGAAAACCTGACCAATGGGGGCATTCTGGAGCTGATGATGCGCTATCTGAAGAGCATGGGCCATAAGTTCCTGCTGAAGTGGCCCCCGGGCCTGGCGGATGTCGTTCTTAGCGTCTACCACAGCTGGAGGAGGCATAGCACCAGCCTACCCAACCCATTGCTGAGGGACTGCAGCAACAAACACATCAAGGTTGGGGCCTCTTAAGGGCTAGTGTCGGTGATAGCAGGAGACAGTTACAGGGATCTTCCTGCCTCAGGTGCCCTGCTCTATTACTGTCTTACTTCCTTGAGACAGGGTCTCTCCTGGGTTGGTGTGTCCAGCCCGCTTGCTCTGTTTAGTTCTGGGTCTGGAACCTAGGCCATTGTGCAGGGAGCCACATGGCCTGTTTGTGTCCAGAAGACCCTAAAGACTGACTGTACTGGGGGCAGAATGAGTGTAGCGGACTGGAAGGAGACTGCTGCCAGCTGAGCCATGGTGGTGACAGATCCCATTATGTATCTGAACTTGAGTAAGAGGAAGCAAGCCATGGGGATGGCGTCTAGTGTCTAGTGTTGTTTACTGAGATGAGTGGTTTCAGGGAAAGGAAAACAAAGCCTTTGACTCTATTTAACAGGCTAGGAACTATTACTAATTTGTAAAAAATGTTTTTGTGTGCATGCGTGGTATTGGGGGTCTTGTCCAGGCTAGGTAAGCACTCTACCACTGAGCTGTATCCCCGCTCTATTCATATAGTTGTCAGGTGGGAAAACAGAATACAGGGGAGTAGTGGAGTCCTCCAGCAGTTGGGAGCCATGCCATGCCTTATCAACTCTTCCTACTGCATTCTCTGCCACGGGTTTCTGCTCTAGTGCTTTCTAGAGCTCAAGCAAGCAGTTTCTCAGATCCACTTCTCTTTTGAAGGTAGAATGCCAGGTGCTGAGGTAAGAACATGGAGAGCCATCTATTTTAGTTACTTTTATATTGCCGATAAGCACCATGATCAAGGCACCTTAAAGAAGGAAGGATTGATTTGGGGCTTACAGCTCCAGAGGGATAGGAGTCCCATCACCATCATGGCCGGCAGGCCAGATGCTGTAGCAACAACTGAGCTCACATCTCCATTCACAAACCAGAAGCCAGAAATCTCAGCCTGTCCCTAGGGACACACCTCCATCAAGGCCATACTTCTAGTTCTTCCCAAACAGTTCCACTAACTGGGGAGTAGGTAGTCAAACCTGTGAGCCTGTGGCAGCCATTCCCATCCAAATACCACAGAACCCAGTCTAGGTAATGTTTCTGGTTGAGAGTCAGGCTGGAGTAGACACATCTGGAGCCATTGCCTCTGTCTGCACTGAGCAGATCTCACTGGGACACTCCCAAGTAGCTTTTCCCCACTGGACTTGATTCTCTCCAGGAATAATGTGAACCAGCAGGGGCCAGCGTTTGGAATCCAGAAATGGGCTGCTGCTTTCCCAGCTGTGCCAGTTGGCAGTGCCCCATTGCCTAATCTTAGCTTCCTTAGTACCCTGGGGATGACACATGACATTACTGGCACTTTTGAGTGCTGACAGGTGGATAGCCTGTGTCTGGCCTGGCAGAGGGTTGAGGTGACGGACAGGTTGCTTCTTCCCTAGGTAGAGCTATCTCTTGTTTTTTATAAACATCCTGGCAAGTAGCTTGGGGGGCCTTGGTGGTGCACACCTTTGATCCCAGCACTCGGGAGGCAGAGGCAAGCAGACCACTGTGAGTTTGAGGCCAGCCTGGTCTATAGAGCTAGTTCCAGGACAGCCTCCAAAGCTATGGAGAAACCCTGTCTCGAAAAAACAAAAACAGGTGGAAGGAAGAATTATGTTTTCATTAAAAATAAGTTTAACAGTGACAAGAGAGGCCTCAGTGGGTAAAGAGCTTGCTGCATAGGCCCTGGCAGCTTGAGTTTGATCCCTGGAACCCATATAGAGGAGGAAGGAGAGAACCAACTCTACACAAATAGCACAGCACACGTACACACACCATACACATATGCACATACACACACTCTAATACCACATTTAAAAATAGATAAAGTTTAAGCAAGCTTGTAAAGAGTAAATTTAGTGCTGAGGATGTAGCTCACTGAGTAGAAAGTTTGCCATGCATGCACAAAGAAGCTCTGGGTTGATTCCCTAACCCTGGAACAAACAGTTGGACATGGTGGCACAGTGTGTAATCCCAGTATTTGGGAGATTCAAACAAGAAGTGCAGAAGTTCAAGCTCAACCATCGGCTACATAGTCACTTGAGGCCAAGCTTGGGATACATGAGACAAGTTCATTTTAGTTTGGTTATCTCATGATTTGGTGAATCTTTGAGTTTATTCCCGCCCTTCCTGTGCTTGTCATACAGGACATGATGCTGATGTCTCTCTCCTGCATGGAGCTCCAACTGGACCAGTGGCTCCTGACCAAAGGCAGAAGCTCGACAGGTTGTGGTGGTTTTCTGAATCCCAGGAGGCTAGAGGAAGCTAAAGGGGTGATGTGGGTCATGCAGTTGCCTGGGCACTTTCTCTGAGGTGGCTTTTCAGGGTTTGCAGTAAGTGCCCTGACCCTGATGACGTGGCAGCAGAGGCAGCTGTAGCATTCACCCGCTGTCACTGTTACTTGGGATTGGGAAGTAGAGTGTCAGCATTGGAGTGACTGCTCAATGCTGTATGTATCTCCAGTCATTTTCTCAGATCATTCTTTTACAGTCTCACCTGGTAGAGTGTAGATAAAAGTTCAGAGTTCAGTCAGTGAAATTAGCAGCTGCCTTCCTCCCAGCTCTCATGTTCTCTGTGACTGTGTCTGACTGAGCTACTCAGTCCTGCTGCTCAGGGGCTGGGAGTCCCTGAGGACTCAGGGTCCCTAATCATGGTCACAATAGGTTACTATAAGGAGTCCTGAGGGTGACCTCTGGGGAGCAGGAGGGTGTTTGGATGTTTTGTGCACAGGAATCACGTTGGCCTAATGTTTTCTAGTGTCTCCCCGGAACTGCCCTGCTGGTGTGGTGACGGGCAGATTTGGACCTGACTTTCCTGGAACCCACTGCTTGGGTGACCTCCTGCAGCTGTCATTCGCCTCATCTCAGCGTGACCTGTTTGAGGATGGCTGGCTGGAGTTTGTTGTCCGTGTTTACTGGCTGAAAGCACGTTTCTTGGCACTACAGGTTAGTTCCATGGTCAGAACGTGCCCTGGCACCTGACAGGAAGGGAGGGCAGAGAACTGGCTCTATTGAGGAAATAGACACTTGTAAGTGATGGACTTGGTGTGAGGCCGTGGGGCATGGTGGGGATTGCCAGCATGGCTACCATCCTGGAAAGCACCTCAGTTTAGCCCCACTTTTCTGGGAAGCCCTTTTGGTGCTGAGGTGAGGGGCATAGCAATAATTGAATTAAAAACCTTGGCTTAGTGGCACATGTCTGTAATCCCAGCACTTAGAGGAAGAGAATTTAAGGCTAGCCTGTGCATAGATAGTATCAGATCAGCCAGAACTGTGAGACCCTGTTCCTTAACAGATAAGCAGAAATCAGCTTAATTGGTTCTTTGTCTAGTGAGATCAGGAATGTAGGGAATGGACAGCACAATTAGCTCTCTACTTTTTGCTCCCATTTCTTGTTTTTCTTCTGATTAGGGAGATATGGAGCAAGCCCTGGAGAACTATGACATCTGCACTGAAATGCTCCAGAGCTCCAGTGCCATCCAGGCAGAGGCAGGAGCTGAGCAAGGAGACATTGTCATACGGCTGCCCAACCTTCACAATGACTCTATTGTTTCTCTGGAGGAAGTGAGTAGATGTTTTAATGGTATTTTCTTGGTGGAAGACTTCTCTGGTTGATCTAGTCAAACCAGACGTGAGCTGCTCCTATGGAATAAGAGATGCCCACTTTCTGAACAGATAGTCCTTGGAGGGCCAGCACAAGTCTAGGGAGACAGTCCTGGCACAGACTCTACTGGCAGAAAGCTTGTCCAGCAGGCAAGTGTGCAAGCTTGACCAACAGTAATTTAGAAGTACCTGTTGCTCAGCCCCAGCAGGGCTGGAGGGAAGTGCTGGTTGTGCGTGGGCCTGGAAGAGCAGTGCACAGCGGATGAGCCAGGTGTCTGCTGGACAGTACTCTTCTCGCTGTGCTCCCTCTGCCCTGCTGTAGACTCCATGTGTGATGGGTTCATGTGGCTGAAGGCCTCGACGTCCCTCCGTCTTTGTTTCAGGATAAGGCCAGACACTGCTGCCTGTGGGTGAGGGCTGCATTGGGCCTGCTGTGAGGAAAGGGCCCTGGGGGTCAATAATGTGTATCAATCCCTTGCTCTTCCTCTGAGTCTCTGGCAACCAGGCCGCCCATGGTTCAAGTCTGGCTTTCTGAACTGTGACCATGAAGCTTTCCCACTGTTGGCAGATACTATTCAGGAACCCCTCTGCTTCTGCAGTGGCTGAGTGTGTTTGTTTTTAGGACTTGAATATACCTTGGTACTAACATAAATATTTTTGAAGGAGTATACACATTATATGAACACTGATATTGTTAAGTGGGGAGCCTAGTGTATTTTGGCTGAAACGGAGTGCTAGAGTATACTCTTGTCTTTCTCATTTAGGTAGGAGGATTCAAACATTGACTAAGTTCAGGGAAGGATTTGCCATGAGTCAACATTTTTGGACCTTTTTCAGATTGATAAGAACCTGAAGTCTCTGGAAAGATGCCAGTCGCTGGAGGAGATTCAGCGGCTGTTTGAGGCAGGTGACTACAAGGCTGTGGTGCACCTGCTTCGGCCCACCTTGTGTACCAGTGGGTTTGACAGAGCCAAACACCTGGAGTTTATGACTTCCATCCCTGAAAGGCCAGCCCAGCTGCTTCTGCTGCAGGTATGTGCTCACCGCTTGCCTTTACTTTTGGGGGTGGGGTGCACGTGCATGGGCATGTGTGTGCGTGTATGTATATGTATACCTTTGGAAATTCTGAGCTAGCCTTTGAAAACAAATAACTGGAAGAGAACAGTGGGAGTTTAGCCTGCCCTCTAAGATGATGCTAGAGTAAAGATATGGTCAAGACTGGGATAGTGTTAGAACCTAGGAGTTCAGATTTTAGTAGTAGACGTGGCTCATGGTGAGCCCACACTTGACTGAACATTTGCAAGACAAGAAGGAAAGAATGATTAAGATATCATCTACCTATTTACTCATTTGTTAATCTGTTTTTTAATTGTACTTTAATTTTGAGTAGATATAAAATTGGTAAGATCTGTACAGCATAAAGAACCAAGATAGAACACAGACTCATATTTGAGTACATATTAAAGAAAAGTACTAGCATTGTGTTGGAAGTCATGTGTTCCCTCCTAGCTTCTTTCGTGCCTCTTGTTCATGATGTTGATGCTGTGCCTGCCACATAGCAAGCACTGTGGAGATGTCCCTTTCATTATTACCATTATTCCCCTCTGTCCTGAATTAGATAGAGGCAAACATGGATGATAGTAATGTTTCTGATGACAAGCCTAGATTCCTATCTCCTTATGGTTTATGCACTAACCACAGTGTATTTGCTCACTTCAGTGGCCATGTTTTATGGTTTGTATATTTTAACTTGCCTGCTTTGACATTTGTGGAATGGGGATCAAATTCAGAATCCTTCTTATAATGAGGGGGAATAAAAAAAAGAGGTCCCAATTAAGCAAGCTGCTTTTTAGGCTCCTCAGTATAGCAATGGTTCCTTCTTGTTAATTTTTAGATGTTACTATTTGGGGCTGTTATTATACTTTTTAACTGTACATTGTTGGTTTGTAAAAACCATACTGATTTTTGACTGCCCATTTGAACCTGGTCTCTTAATCAGATTCCTGCTTCTTTTTACTGTTTCCTGTGTATTTGTTTGAGTATATGGTGGTGTTGCCCACAGAGAGTGGTAATTTAGTTTCTACACTAGTTGGCAGCTAGTCTTACGCTTTTTGCTCATTCTGGCCTTGAGCCGTATGTTCTGTTAGAGGACTATTGCCAACTTTGACAGACATCTGTAAGCATGTTGTCTTTTATCTATCTGCCCCTTGCATGCATGTTCAGTTTTGATCAGAAGGAGTCAGCTTGGGTTTGCATATACCCCACAAGTATACTCCATAGCCCCTTCCTCATTGGCTCCCTGTTCAAGGAGGCTACTTTATCTAAGAAGCTTTTCCTGGCTTCGTGCATTGGGAGAAACTTTTATGTTCAAAATTTGCAACATATTCCAAAGGTATTTGGAACATTCTGCTCCCATACCCGTTGTCACTCCAGAGAAAGGTGGATAGGAGCTGCTACCTGGCCTAGGCTTGGGGTTGGGGGTAGTTGGATCAGAGTCAGATGGACACAGGGCAGGCACTAGGTGCTTCCTGCTGGTCCAACAAGCTGCCTGTCAGATCTGTGAATTCAGACTGTTTGCTGAAGCAGCAGCCACTCATGAAAACCCACTTCCCTGGTATTTAAATGGGTTATATTCTAGGCCTCCCCCCTCCCTCCCTCCTCAAAGGGGCTTTGGAAAGTCAGTGGCTTCCACAGAGACTTTAAAATAGAAGTCACGACTCTTGGTGTTCTAAGAGCTGTTTGTGTCCCGGCTGGCATGCTCAGTGTGGTATGCATTCAGTTCATGGAATACTCACAGGACCTTCAAGGAGTGATGTCATGGTTGAGGTTAAGAGGGGCTCAGACCTTGACCCCACATGGGCATTGGGGAAGAGGGGGTGCACAGAATGATGACTTCATCAGTTACCGGCCAGTTACCCTTCTGAGGCCTCAGTTAATGCCCTCCTGTGCCGATAGTTCCTCCCTAGCACATTGCCTCACCCTGCCTCATTCCTTGAGACCTGGCAGACTTGGGACATAATACATTGGGAAAGTGTCTTAGTTACATTTCTGTTGTTGTGAAGAGACTCTATGACCAAGACAACTTATAATAACATTTAATTGGGGACTTGCTTCAGAGGGTGTCATGGCAGGAAGTGTGGCACAGGCAGGCTCTAGAGCAGTAGCTAAGAGCACATATTCCGATCTGCAAGTTGGAGGCAGAGAGGGTGAGGCTGGGCCTGGTGTGGGCTTTTAATGCCCCAAAGCCCTCCTTCAACAAGGCCATACTGCCTAATCTTTTCCAAACAGTTCTACTGACTAGGAACCAGGTATTCAGATAAGAGTCTGTGGGGGCTGTTCTCATTCAAACCAACAGTAGAGGTAACAAAGGAATTAGTTACTCAGCCTCAGTTTTGCTACTTGTCAATTCTGTGGCCCCGTTCACAGAGGCCCAGCTTTATAAATAGGAAGATTGGCACAAAAGTGAAACATTTTTTTCCAAAAGCTCCTTGGCTGATGGTCTGCCGTTTTGCCATTGCACCCAAGTCAGTGTGTGCCCTTGCAGAAGCCTGAAGGCTGTGTGAGAATTGCTGAAGCGGCAGCTGCTCTTGTCTTTGGGGCTGTCCTTGCTTTCTCAGTCCCAGGGCTGCGGCCCTGCTGTGTAGAGTTCTCATATGGCTGCTGCTTGTGTCAGGACTCACTGCTGCGACTGAAGGACCACAAGCAGTGTTTCGAGTGTTCTGACGTGGCCCTGAATGAGGCTGTCCAGCAGATGGTGAACTCCAGTGACTCTGCAGCCAAGGAGGAGTGGGTGGCCACAGTGACCCAGTTGCTGCTGGGTATCGAGCAGGCGCTGTCATCAGACAGCAGTGGCAGCATCCTGAAAGAGTCCTCCTCCACCACTGGCCTTGTCCGGCTCACCAGCAACCTCATCCAGGTAACTCCGGCTCCTCTGAGCTGTGCTGTCTTACCAGGTGTGTCTCCCATACAACCCTCTGAGGGTCACTGTTACTCATTGTGACTTATGTACCCCAAAGGGACACACGTTGGTTTCTCTGAATAGAACTTGAGAGTTTGAGGAGGTGACTGTCCACAGATGCAAACCTTCTGTCCGGGGCTGCTTTGTCTACAGGTCTAGGGTTCTCAGACTCTCTGTTTCAGAGGGGCAGAAATAGGCCTAGAGAGTCTGCATTTCGTGTGCCAAGAGCAGAGGGAGGACCAGAGCCCAGGTTTGGCTCCCTGCTGGGGACCCCTACCCCCACAATACCCTAGAACTTCCAGTTGAGGGGTAGCATTTCAGGCCTTACATTGGCTATAGTACCGTGTCACCCACGTAAGCTTTGAGGCAGAGCACCTTCATTTGAGTGCTGTCTTTTAAACTCATTTTCTTGCCATGAGTAAGTCCTACTTTTATTTTTGCTCTCCATTTTGTTCAGCCAAGTTCATGCACATGCACCTGCCATTTCTTTCATAAACTGTAGTAGCCCTATAGTAGTAGTTCTTTCTGTACCTTCTACCTTTTTGGTCCAGCTACCGTCCTGCCACAGAGGCACCTTATAAACACTGAAATATGAATGTCTCCTCCCTTACCTGACCTTTCACATATTGTCCGGGTAGTGTGCCAAGGTACACTGATCCCCAGTCTGCTTCCCTTCTTTTACTTTCTTGGCTGAAGCTATTCTGGGCTACCCTCTGGGATCCTTGCCTGCAAGTGTCTTCTCTGCCCTCATGCACTGCCCTTTCTGGGTGTTGGGCATATGACAGTCATTTACCTGGACACCTCAGGAGCTTGCTTGTCTCTGGTCACTGTGCCTGAGATTCCTGTTGCTGCTCTCGCTTTCATGGTAGCATCTCTATATGCCCACAGGACCAGTAGTTTCTCAATGTCTGCCTTCCCCTAGACTGTTAGCTCCCCTTGCCACAGTCAGTAATTGCACAAGACATGAGGAAAGATCATGTGATTTTCACTGGGCATTGTGGGACTCTATCTGATGATAAATTGGGGTACTTCTTGGTCAGTATTCCCATGTTAGATCTGTAGGCGTAGACAGATGGTATGCCTCACATCTTCCAGAAGGTACTGCATGTAGGCTCTTTTCAAGAGGGCTGGAAGGAGGCTGGCATGCTGTGATACACTTGTGTCCTTTGCCAGGTCATTGACTGCAGCATGGCTGTACAAGAGGAGCCCAAGGAGCCCTATGTTTCCTCAGTGCTGCCCTGGATCATCTTGCACAGGATCATCTGGCAGGAGGAAGACAACTTTCGTTCCTTGTGTCACCAGCAGCAGCTCCAGAACCCAGCAGAGGAAGGTGGGCCCTTAGCAGGTTTGGAGGATGGGCCTGACTCATCTGTGCTTGTCTGCCCTGTGTGATAGGCCCTGAGGCCTTATGCAGGAATTGTGAGAAGGGACATCCTTTGCTGAACTTGTCCACTTGTTCAGCCTCTGGAGCATGAGGGTATTTGTTTCTCAGAGGCCATGTTGTGAGGTACTTTTTTAAAAAGTATAAACTTCTAGTAATGAATGTCTGTAGAACTCTTGAAAAATAGGACTAAATTGTATTCCCAAAAGACTTTACTAGTAAAAAGTGTGTAGCTATAAATGTTTATTATCTTTCTTATAAAAATGAAAATTAATTATGCATATCAAAAAGATTTTTAAAAGCTACTGGCAAATGCTGGGCATGGTGATATACACACACTTAATCTTAGAACTTAGGAGGCAGAGGCAGGTGGATCTCTGTGAGTGTGTTTGAGGCCTAGTCCAGATAGCAAGTTCTAGGAACATAGAGAGATCCTGTGGACAAGTAAGTAAACAAGAGAAACTAGAGCCTTCCACTGGAGCAGCATGCCCAGGGAGGAACAGACATGTTCTATGGACAGGCATGTATGGTGCTGTGTCGTCCCCCACTTCCCCCTCCCTATGAACTGAGGGATGGGAGCTGACCAAGTTCTGAGACAAAAATCTTAATTTCCTCATTTATAGAGAGCTGGCTAATGGAGACACACACCCCTAAAAACCAATTGGCCTTTTCAGAGGAAGGCAGGGAAAGAGGGGTACTTCTGTCTTATGAGTGGACTTAATTCCACTTCTGTCCTGTGAGCAGACCCAATCCCAGGGATGTGGCTGGGGATGAAGTGCACTTGGGGCTGAGCATCGAGAGGCCTTATGAGCTCAGTTACCAAAGCAGTCACGAGACAGTTGTCTGTTAAGCCCTGGGGTTGTAAGATGAATGGAGAAGCAGCAGGGTCAGCCCAGGAAAGTTAGCCTGTGGTGTGGGTAACAGACCCTGGCTAGGCAGTCAGGGAGCTGTGCTGTGACAGTACCTCCTCAGAGCTGCCCTGCTGTCTCGTCTAGTCACTGGATAGAGGCTTGTGCATGTGCATGGCCTCAGATAGAGTGAGTCCTGCAGCTGCCATAGACACTGAAGGAAGTAACAGCTGGAGATAGCAAGTCCTGCCATTAGGGAAATCTCAGGGAGGGGCGGGGGAGGGACCTCGGCTGCCTCTTCTACTTCTGCAATGGGAGTTAAAACTGTCATTTTAAGGAAGGAGAGGCAGCTTTTGTGTGATAGAAAACTCCTGATTTTAAAGAATAACCACACGAGGCAATTCCCAGCCACTTGTAACTCCAGATCCAGAGTGCTCTGGTTACCACAGACACCCCCACACTGTGGCAGACACAGACACAGGTACACAAAAGTAAAAAACAAGCCTTAAAACATGCAAACTAAAGAACCCACGAAGGCTGCAACAATTTGAACCTTTATTGTCTGAAGGGATTTATTTTTTTGTTTGGGACTGATCAGTAGTAAATTTTTGTAAAAGACACTTAAGCTGTGTGTAACTGTGTGCAATGCCTTCTGGTGTTTTCTATTTAAATGTGTTTTGTTTTGTTTTAATTTACTTCACCTTCCCACTCTCCAAAAAGAGCCAGTTAAAAGGTGCTAATGGTTTATATATGGCCCAGAGTTTCAAGAATACTGAGACTCTTAAAGGAACTAATAATAATTTAATGGCAGTTCAGTAGTTAGTCTCTCCTTCTGCAGTATCAAGTAAACCTAAACATAAGACTTTTCAGAAGTTGTCCATGTAGTATGAGGCCTATTACTGTAACTTGCCCGTCTCTTTGAAAAGCACAGAAAGGTGCTTTGAGTGATAGGCAGCAGATGCCAGTACTAGTTCTCAGGGCTAGGACAGTTTGTTTTGTTTTGTGAATGAAGCACTCATTTACATTTTCTGTATGATTTCAGGTGAGTTTTGATAAACATAGATTGCTCATTAAAGTTTAGCATTACTTAGAAGACAGGAAAGGGAAAGAAAACAATCAGTATTGATGGCAGAGAGAAATGAGAAGAGATGTGGATGCAGCCCTTTTGCCACTGCATGTTTGCACTGACTGTTGGCCTGGCCTTTCCCAGGGATATCGGAGATGCCCATGCTCCCATCTTCCCTCATGCTGCTCAACACAGCGCATGAATACTTGGGCAGGAGGTCCTGGTGCTGCAATTCAGATGGGGCGCTGCTGCGATTCTATGTGAGTGATTCTCCTGGGTCATGGACTGCCGGTACAAGGTTGGGGCAAGTGGAAGAGGCAGCAGAGCCCTTTTGGTTCCCTTGGGCTTTTGTTTGTCTATATGTAGGGGTTCCCATTGTGCATCATTGATTAATATATGTGTGTAACTACTGAAACTTGAAGAAAATCTGAACTTGGTTCCTATGCCTTTTTTCTTCTTTCTATTACTATGACAAAATACTGAGATAATCATCTTTAAAGAAGTAATGGTTTCTTTTGGCTCATGATTTCAAAGACTTTAGTTCATAGTTAGTTGACCCCATTGTCTTTGATCAAAGCACACAGGTCCTGATTGTTCAGTTGGTAGCTATTATAGCGACTGAGGACAGTCGTCTTGAATTTGCCCACTGGGGCTGATTGGTGGTAGCTCTGGGCTTATTGGAGATACACAGCATGAACCTGCTCCTCTCTGCTGAGTAGGAGGCCAATTAGCACCAGACAAATTACAGCTCATCAGTTTTTTTTGAATGTACCAAGGGAGAGACATCAGCCCTGCCTGTATACCTGCTGATAAAGTTTTATTGGTGCATTTATTTACATATTTACATAGCAACTATGACTGTTTTTACTATGTACTGACAGGGCCAAGAAACTACAAGTCTATATGGCTTGCAAGGCCTTATTTGTTCTTTGCCCTTTAAAAAGCTTGTTATCTTTTGCTGGGTAACTTCTGTGTGGTGGGTGTATCCTCTGCAGCCAGAGCCTTCCTCCCCAGTTTGCCTCCATCACCAAACAGTCTTATACATATTAGCACACTCCATAATTTACACATTGTGTTTATTATTTAGCTTTTCTCTACTGATGTTAAATTCAGTGAGAGTAGGTGTTTTTGTTCCCTTGGCTCATGGCTGGATCTAAGCACTTAATACAGCACCTGGCACAAAATTAATGCTGCAGGTTTGTGTGAGTCAGGGCTCTCTAGAAGAGCAGATCTGATGGGACTGACATTAAAGGAGATTTAGTAGACTGACTCACAGGACATAGTCTGGATAGTCCAGTGATGTCTGTCTCACAATGGAAAAGCTGAGAATCAGTAGTTGTTCAGTCCATGAGGTTGGATGTCCAGAGTCTCAATCTGGTGCTGGAGTCCAGGAGATTCCTGGAGAGGTGCGGTTTTCAGTCTGTGTGGAAATCCTGAAAAAGTTGCACACATACACACTTTTTATTATTACATATTACCACTTGCTGCAACAGGATAGGTGAACTTGTCAGTGATAGTGAAGGCAAGCAGGCAAAAAACAAGGCTTCCTTCTTCCATGTCCTTTTGTGTAATCTGCCACCAGAATGTATAGCTTAGATTTAGGCTGGGTCTTCCCAAGTCAAATAATCCAATTTAGAAAATCCCTCACAGGAGTTCCCAGGATCATGGGTTTTAGTTGATTCTAGATGTGGTCACCTTAGCAACCAAGATTAATCATCACAGGGTTGAAGGAGACTAAGAATGTACAAAGCTTTTGTTTGCATTGGACCTGCCAGCTTGCAAAGTCTGTATTGCTACCCAGGAATCAGCTACTGCCCTCATTACTCCACCAGACTGCAGAGACACTGTCTGCTTCCAGGAGGTCTCCTCAGGCAGCTCTCTCATGCTGGGAAGATGGCTCAGTGTTTGTTGTACAGGATGAGGACTAGAGTTCCCATCCCCAGAATCTGTGTGTGTTAGAGTTACTATTACTATAATGAAATACCATGACCAAAAGCAAGTTGAAGAGGAAAGGGTTTATTTAAATAAAGGCTTCTAGTTCTATCACTAAAGGAAGACAGGACAGGAACTCAAGTGGGGCAGAAACCTGGAGGCAGGAGCTGATGCAGAAGCCATGGAGGAGTGCTCTTACTGACTTGCTCCACATGGCTTGCTCAGCCTGCTTTCTTGTAGAACCCAGAACCACCAGCCCAGGATGGCAGCACCCACATTTGGCTGGGCCCTCTACATCAATCGCTAATTAAGAAAATGCCTTACATGCAGATATTACGGAGACATTTTCTCAATTGGGGCTTCCTCCTCTCTGATGACTCTAGCTTGTGTCAATTTGACATAAAACCAGCCAGTACATTGTGTAAGTGCCCCTGGGCTTGGCAGCTTGCCTGTAATTTCAGTGCTTAGAAGGCAGAGACAGACTCCCCAGAGAAAGTTGGCTAACTGGTCTAGCTGTATTGTCATGCTTTGGGTGCAGTTGAGAGAGCCTACCTGTCTGTCTCAGTGAATAATGTAGAAAGTAATTGAGGAGGACTCCCAGTGTCAGCCTGTGGCTTCCACACCCTGTAACACATATGTACACACATACTCATGTGGATATGCAGAACACACACACACACCATATGCATAAGGAGGCCTGGCTTTGCTCCCTAGAGCTACTGATAGAATGAGAGAGCTAACTCCCTCAAGTTGTCCTTTGACCTCCACACATGGTATGCGATTGCCCAGCTCTCCATATAAATAAATAAATGTAAATGAGAGAGAGAGAGAGAGAGAGAGAGAGAGAGGCAGGAGAGAGAGTATATCACATGCCTGGAATCCCAGCACTTGGGTTGTGGAGGCAGAATGATCAGGAGTTCAAAGTCATGCTCAGGCATATGAGATCCTGTATGTGTAAAAGAAATACACACACAACCCTTTCCACAAAATTCTAACGATTTCTCTTGGCTTGTTATTACGTGTGTTCTTCATTTCATGTAGACTTTTTGTTTGTAAGACAAGGTCGGTCCAGTCCCACATTCTATATGGATGCCAGTGGGTCTGAGCTCTATTAGAGTATTTTCTTGCTGCAGCTGTGTCCTTGGTCTCTTATTTGTGAGTACAAGAAGTTATCATTAGACAGACTCTGTCTTTACTAATAATACACAGTCTATCTACTCCTGTGCCAGTACCACACTTAACTTTGATAGTCTAATAACTACTAGGATTCAGCTGCTTACCTTTATTTCCATCATATTCTCTGGCTCCTTTTTCTGTAACATTGTAAGATCAGTGTATAAAATTTGGGAAACTGCACCCTTCCTGGAATTTTGATTGGAATTAGTGGCTTGTTGATTAATTTGGAAGAGAAGTACCCAAATTGAATTATTCAGTTATGAACATAATATCTTCCCATTGATTTCAGTCTTACATGTGCATTTGCTTGAATCCTAGATTTGTGTGTGTAGTTTTGGGGACCCAAAAGGTCTTGTACATGTTAGGCATGTGGTCTGCTGATATCCTGTATTTTGAACCCCATGTATCTTTTTTTTTAATCCCTATTACAAGTAGATATTTATTTTTTTTTCCATTTTGTTTTGTAGAAATATAGGAACATTTTTAAAAGAAATTTCTCTTAACTATATAGCTCCTTAGTTTGTTGTTTTGGTTAATTGTAATGGGTTGTAGACTTGGTGAATTTTCTGTATAAATGGATGCCTCATTTTCCCACTTATTTTCAATCTTTGTAGCTCTTCTTTCCTTCTCTTGTTTTAGCACCTGGTCACGGGATGGCACACTTTTTCACTTAAGAGGAGAGCATAAAATCTGTGGATTTTGTGAACAAGATGGTCTCTGTTACAACTCCTTAGATTCCTACTTTAGTACAAAGGCAACAACACCTGCAGAGATGAAAGTTGATTTCTTTCCTTTTTTGTATTATAAAGTAGTTTTTCTTTTCGTAATGAGACTTAGAGATAAGTATTCAGCACCATTTCCTCCATTGGAATCTGAACTTTTGAAAAGTAGGGTTTACGTCAGCCTTGTCTCTTAAAAGAAGCTGCTCAGTAAATGGCACACTTAGCAAATGGATGGAGACGTTGCCCAGGCATAGTGTGACTTCTGGACGTTGGCTAGGTGTGCTGAAGTCAGGTGGTCACACACCTTAAAGGAGCCTACTGCCAGGTCCACCTAGAGCAGTTCTATAGAGATAACAAGTCTCTTCTAGGAAGCAAGCCTTTGGAATCTAGCCACACAGGGACCCCAGACATTACTTCCTCAGATTAAAGGGAGTCCATAAAGTGGTCTCCCTGGGGTTTTGCTTTGACTGGGAGGCTAAGCCTGTAGAGCCATTTCCTCAGGCCTCTCTTCCCACCTGCCATAGGTGCAAGTCCTCCAAAAGGAGCTTGCTGCATCTGCCTCTGAAGACACTCACCCCTACAAGGAGGAGCTAGAGACTGCCTTGGAGCAGTGCTTCTATTGCCTGTATAGCTTTCCCAGCAAGAAGAGCAAGGCCAGATACCTGGAGGAACACTCGGCTCAGCAGGTGAGCCTGCTGCCCCAGACCCTTGGTTGGTGCAGGGGGGAGGGGCCACCTCTCAGGGAGATGGTCTGATGGTTGATGAAAGGAAAGCACTTATCTTACAAGATGTAACTCATAATTGATTCATAATGCAGCACTGGCTTTTTGTTGTTCCTAGGTGTATTTGCAGTTTGGTTTACATGTGTAATTCCATAGATACTTTTTTCTTTTTGATTTGTTTTTTTCCCAGAGCACTGTTGGATACATTATGTCATGACTAATATCATCAGCCATTCTCCAGTCTTAGATATTCTGTACCCTAAAGTATAGGCTACTCTGACCCAGAGGTGTGGAGTGTAACCTTTCCAGTTTATGCTTGACCTCCCCCACACATGTTCATCTGGCAGAGTCATGTCTTTTCTCAAATCATAACCTTCAGTTTCCAAAATTTGCTTTTTTAGACACTAGCCCTAATCAGGTATGAGTCCTAAAAGCCATTTCTCAGGCAGGAGATGTAGTTCGGTTGGTAGAGTGTGTGTGTAGCATAGATGAAGTCCTAGATTTTATCTCTAGGGAGGTGGAGGCAGAATTCATGGCCAGCCTGGGCTACATGAGATCCAGGTATTGAGGTGAGTGGAGAGATGGCTCAGCAAGTAAGGACACTTGCTGTTCTTGCAGAGGACCTGAGTTTGGTTTCCAGCATTCGTAACAGGTGGCTGTCACCTTTAACTCCTCCAGAGGATCTGATGTCCTCTTCTGTCCTACATAGACATATGTGCACATATGTGGCATAAAGTATAATAAGATTTTAAAAAAAATTCTTGACTATTAGTTCTAAAAACAGTATTTAACATGGAATTGCCTTTATCATTTATCATTTAAGAAAGTTAAGTATTTCTGTTTGAGAGTTAAAACTTAACATTGTAACAATTCTGTGCAGTGATATCCTCAGGAAGCTTGAAACTTACACCACCCACAAAACAAAGGACTTAGGCTTTTTAGGAATTTGGAATGGAAGCTTACCTGGCCATTGCAGATAAAGAGTAGGGTACATGCTTTGTGTTCACCAGCACGCACTGACCTCATGGTGTTGAGCACAGTGTGCTCCTGTAGAGGAACTTTTCCTAGTTTCTTAACCTTGCATGCTCTTTGTTTTTTGTTGTTTTCCTTCAGGTGGATCTTATATGGGAGGATGCCCTATTTATGTTTGAGTATTTTAAGCCCAAGACCCTACCTGAATTTGATAGCTACAAGACCAGCACTGTTTCTGCTGACTTGGCCAACCTGCTGAAAAGAATTGCTACCATTGTGCCCCGCACAGAGAAGCCAGCCCTGAGCATGGACAAAGTCTCTGCCTACATTGAGGGAACCTCAACTGAGGTGGGGCTTGGGGAGCACAGGGTGCTGGGGTGCTGGGGCTTCCCCTTAGGCTCTGCTTTTTGTCTGCTCAGCACCACCTGTTTAGGGATTAGAGGAAGACAGGGTGATGGTCTACACCTGCATGCTTGACCCTACCTCTTTTTTCTCCTAATCTTGTCCCCCCCCCCCCCTCTCATCAGGTACCCTGCCTTCCAGATGGGGCAGATCCCACCCCTCCGGTGGTGAATGAGCTCTACTACCTCCTGGCTGACTACCATTTTAAAAACAAGGAGCAGTCCAAAGCCATCAAGTTCTACATGCATGATATTTGCATCTGCCCCAACAGGTGGGTGGTGATGTGTGGAGCCAGACTACTGCCAGGAGCCTGCTGATTCTACTTCAGCCAGTTCTCAGGGAGCCAGTTAAAGTATCCTTGTCTGTAGCAAGATAATGAAAAGGGAATGAAAAATAAACAGCTCAGCATTCTCGAGCAAAGAAGGCTTCTCTCCCAGAGTCCTTTAGGAGAAGGATTTGGGTCAGCAAGATACAAGGTGACCTTTTGGGTCCTGGTGTGCAGGGCAAGGAAGTACTACACAGCCCCGTACTGCTTTGTGCTGCTCCCTTTCCTGGTACAGGACCCAGGACAACTTCTGTATGTTTGGGGTAGATGGGCTCTTTAGAGTTGCTTTGTGGGGGTTAAGAGGGAGTACCAGAAATAAGAGATGGTTCAGTGGTTAAGAGCACCCACATGGTCACTGTAATTCCAGTTGCAGAATCTAACACCTCCTTCTGGCCTCCATGGCATACATACAATGCACATACATACATACATACATACACACACACACACACACACACACACACACACACACACACACACCTGCAAACACATACATAAACTACATAAGTAAAGAAGAATACTAGAAAAGCTGGAGCCTGAGGGTTTGTTGTTGTTGATTTGTTTTTGCCTTGCTGTGATGTTCCATCACTGACAGTGAGGTTGGTCCTGATGGTGTGTGTAGGAGCCCTTGTGCACAAGACTTGTGCTTCCTCTGTACAGCCCTGTTGGGCTTCCTCCTAAAAGGAAATGAACTTTCAGAACTAAGCATTCTGAAGGGCTCTGCTGTACTCAGCAAGCTTAGTACACTTGACTAAAGGGACCATCTGGAAGGGTAGGCTTTGGGCATGGTCAAATCTGATAAAGCCCTGCAGGCAAACTCTCCAGAAGTACTTAGGGCTACTACGATGGTGGATGCCCTTGGGCCATGGGTGAGCAAAGAACTGCTCTAGTGAACCACAGAATTCACCTTTCCACATGCCTACTTGGGTAAGGGGAGAAGGGGCCCTGAAAGAGAAACAGGTTTGTAAGAGCTCACCCATATGAAGGCCCTCCGAAGCCTGAGTCCTCCTCCTGCTGTCTCTGGGATCATTGCTTGAGTTGTGATAGCACAGACCCATGCTCGGATGGTGCTGTGGGTAATGGTGTGGATCTCCCGCTTCCCCATCTAAAAAGT
Organism: Phodopus roborovskii; assembly: GCF_943737965.1. Lineage (NCBI taxonomy): Eukaryota > Metazoa > Chordata > Mammalia > Rodentia > Cricetidae > Phodopus > Phodopus roborovskii. The sequence goes on along the minus strand of NW_026126434.1, from coordinate 21,811,422 downwards.
GCGTGTTGATGGCAGGCACTTGGCATGGCTCCTCTCCCTTGCAGGGCCACAGGCAATGGAGTGAGGGTCCTAAAGGCTCTACTAGACCTTCCTCTAGTTCAGAGGTTCTCAACCTTCTTAACACTGTGACCCTTTAATGCACTTCCTCTTGCTGTGGTGATCCTCAACCATAAAATCATTTTATTGCTACTTCATAACTGTAATTTTGCTACAGTTATGAATTGTAATGTAAATATCTGATATATAGGAGATTTCACATGTGACTCTCAAAGGGTTCCCAACCCACAGGTTGAGAACCACTGTACTAGTCTATACATTGTCTGTTTAGAGGCTATCAGCCTGTTAGATCCAGCCCACGGTGTGCTGAGATGTCTCTGCTGAGGACTGGTCCCAGTGTAGAAAGGTTTTTGTTGCAAGATAGTGGTGGTGTATGCCTTTAATCCCAGCACTTGGAAGGCAGAGGCAGGTGGATCTCTGTGAGTTCGAGGCCAACCTGTTCTATAGAGTGAGTTCCAGGACAGCCAGGACTGTTACACAGAGAAACCCTGCTTCAAAAAACCAAAAAAGGGTTTTGTCAGCTTGGTGCTAGGTCTCAGCCTAGAGCTGCCTTTATTCTGAACCGCACAGGCAGGTACCAGTGGAGCCTGGGGGTCCGCCTGGTCCTTGGTACTCCCTGAAGTACAAGGTTAGATGTTTGTATTCTTCCTTGGAAGCCTTCTGAGTGGCATGAAGCCCATGATAGATGTTGGGCGGACAGTAAGGTCCTGATTGCCCTGTAGAGGTTCCTGTGAGGATCGGCTAATGGTTTCCTTCTTTCTCTTTCACTGTGCCCTCCTGCTTTCTTCTGAACTGGAAGAGGAGGCCCCAAATTAGACAGGTGGAGGCGGGGCTAAGACCTAGTTCAGCTGAGTCGGAAACAGCTCTTCTGAGGCTGTTCGCACAAATGAGAGCCCAGAATGGGCACTCTGGATACTTCTTCCTGGGGTCCCATTGTCCCATTGTCACTGAGCCCCAGGTGTCACTGCAGGCCTGCATTCCCAGGGAAGAAATGGTGCCTTGGGGCCTCAGGCCCCTGAGGAAGAAAGGCACCCTTCAGAAGCCTCTCACATGAGGGGTGAAGCCTTCATCTTTGCTGGCCTTGTGTCTCCCCACTCTTGTGTTGTCATGGTGTCATCTTTGGTTGGAGTGTAGTTAAAGCGCTTTTGAACCTCACAGGCTTCTCTTTCCTTTCCCATCTCTTGAAGTGGTCAGACAGTTCGGGACAGCAGTTAGCCAGTGTAAACCTGCACCAAGTAATTTAAAGGTGCCATGGACTGAACTGATGGAACATGGGTGGGCAGCATTAGCCCTTTTGGTTAATGCATTTTCTGTTTTCTGGGCAGCACTCAGTGTGGTGTCTCCATGGCTACTCATCTTCTCCCAGAATTCTTTGCGTTCCTGTCTCAGCTTCTTTCAGGGGATCTCAGAACCATCAGGTCCTAGCCAGCACTTGTCATCTTGTTCAATTTATTGTTGGGATCTGAGCTGAGAGAATGAATAGGGTCTCAGAGACAACAGGAATAAATTGAGTGGCTGGGACCCCACGGAACTCTTGCTTGGTGAGAATATGAGCCTCAGACAGAAAGGACACTGGTCTCTTTGTTGCCTCAGCTGGACCCCTCTTGAAGTATCCCATTCCTTTCTACTGGAGCAGCACCAAGGGCAACTTGCTGGGAGTTGAGCCCAAAAGCCCATCTAGTAGAATTGTCATTGGGTTCTTGTAAAGTGCTAAGGGACATAGAAGAAACATTTTTGTCTCAGCACACCACACCTCATCCTCATTTGGTAGGCCTTAAATATATGTAATGATGTAGAAATCTAGGCTATGACAAAGCGAGGTCATGATCCTGACTATGGAATAGCCAAGCTGGGTTTGGAGCTGTTGTGTGGGAGCAGAACTGCCCTCCACATTGCCTGCCTGACTGCCAGGTTGTAGTGGTGTTTTTAGCTGTACTTTTGTCACTCTCTAGGTTCGATTCCTGGGCAGGCATGGCTCTGGCCCGGGCCAGCCGAATTCAGGACAAGCTGAACTCAAATGAACTGAAGAGCGATGGACCCATCTGGAAACATGCCACACCTGTTCTGAACTGCTTCCGGAGGGCTCTTGAGATTGACAGCTCTAATTTGTCCTTGTGGATTGAATATGGCACCATGTCCTATGCCTTACACTCATTTGCTTCCCGCCAGCTGAAGCAGTGGAGAGCCGAGCTGCCTCCTGAGCTTGTCCAGCAGGTGAGGACAGGCGCCGCCATCTTCTCTCTAGCTAGACTGCCCTAGGGTCCCCTCTGCTCTTTGCTCTTACCCTCACACATGTGTCCTAATCAATAATAGCTACTTCTTGGTCTTGGGGCTCCTAGTACATTGGCAGGAAAATTCAGAGGTAGACTAATATGACCTGACTGCCTGTCATCAGTTTGAGTGTAGTTAAGTGGTAGAGAAGAGGTGTTGCCTGTCTGAAGTAGGCACCTCTTCTTCCCTTTGAGGCCGTGGTAAAGTCCTTGACCTGGCATGAGGGTTTTCAGTTTCTTGATGTGCAGCATTCCTCTAGTGTAAGTAAGATCCAGGGTCTGACCTGCAGTCACTGCTCACAAGAGTACCATTGCTTCCTTCAGATGGCAATGAAGGAGTCATGCTGATGTGTTTGGGGTTTGTTTAGGGAGGGGTGAAGGGTGTTGGGGATCAGGCCCAGATCCTGGTGAACACACACTGCCACAGAGCTATCCTCATGCCGGCAAGGTTAGGCTGTCAGGGCAACAAAATGTCACAGCTCAGAAAGGCTTCAGAGGAGAACAGGATGTTGAAGGAGCTGACCAGTCAGGTAGACAGTGCTTGGTTTCAGGTTTTGCACTGATCATCTGTGATTAAAACCCAGGCAAGATGATGGCACTTCTAACACTGTTGTGACAGTGCTGGAGGGCTAAACAAGACCCTTGGCAGTTACACCACTGCAGTCCTCTGAATGCGCTGTCTCCTTGAGGGTGAACTGATTGTGCCAAGGTCCCTGCTGCCTCCAGGACCCTACAAAGTAAGACACAGGCTCCCAGAACCTTTGAACTCCAGATGATATTGGAAAGCATGATGAAGAATGCAACCAACAGTCCATTTCACCACTAGAGATTACCAGTTTTATAATCTGAGTCGCATCCCTAACAATCTACAGTGAATACAAGGAAGGCTACTGTTTGAGGACCTCAGCCCTGGGAAAGTCATGAAGTGAATCTTCTTAATGAGGACTGAGTTATTGTAATAACTAGTGAATAAAAGATGTCACTGGGCTTTATGGAAAAATTAATAGTGAAATGTCTCCTGAATCTTATGTAACTAGAACTCCGACAATGCCAAGAACATGCTCTTCCTCAGCAAGCAAAGATTAAGTTGACTCATGAGGAGCTCAACTTCCTATCAGTTGGGTGATTAATGACACACACCATTCACCTTTGCAGCATACATTTAGAAAGCTGCTTTTGTAAACCTCTTTGGGAGCTGCCTCCCTTTCCCCAGGGTTTGCATTCCTGTGCCTTTCAGAATATTGTCTGTCCAGGCAGTGGCCAGCTGTGTTAGTCCTCAGTCCTCATGCATAAAGGCTCAGAACTGTCACACTTGCCTGGGAGTGTGGCAGGCTGGGCGCACAACACTGGGCTTTACTGCTGGCTGTTGTTTGAGGTCTCACCCAGTAATGTCGCCCTCTCCCTCTGTGCTCAGGACACCACAGTTCAGGAGTTGGCTCCTGGGTTTTAGACTCACAGCAGTTTGGTCCCAAAGTTTTCTTCCTTCAATAACCCCATTGAAAGAACTCTACAGATGAGTGGGAATAGCGACTCCCATACTTGGCTGGATCTCTTGTGTGGATATGGAGCTTGTTAAAAGGAATTCCAGGGACCCTCAGATAGAAGCTGTGCTTTTGCAAGCTCCTGCGTGGTTATGTTTTCCTCTATTATTTTCTTAACCTCCCCCCCCCAGTGGTTTAAATGTGACATCATAGGGTTAGGCTCAACACCAGGGTCAGAGGGCATATGTGAGAAAAGTGGTCTGAGAGGTTCCACTGTGCTGCTGACTGAAGGCAATGTCCAGTGCTCTACAGGGCTGACCCCTGACAAGAACAGGGTGAAGTAAGTGCCTGCGGGGTCTCAACCAAACATCAACCTCTTTAAGAAGCTTTTGTTCAATTTGTGTCTTTCTGACTTCAAAGGGAAACCAAACTTTTTACACACACAAGGAATGTATTTTGAGAAGAATCGAGGAGGATTTGCCTGTTAGAGTTTTCCTTTCAGCCTAGATACTGTTGTGCTCAGTGCAATGTGTGGCCTCCTTTTCTCCTCAGCTTACACTGTTGAACTCCCCTCAGGTCACTTTCTATGGTTTAATAGAGTCCCTTTAACCGTGTAAGCCGACTTGGTTGTAGCTGACCATACAGAACCTCCTTACTGTATTCTGTTTGTATTCCAATAGCCTCAGATCCCCTTCCACCAGCTGCTGTTATAGAACTTGACTCCTTGGGTGGCCTTGTAGAATTAGGAACACAATTATTCTCTGGGTATACACAGTGAGGTAAGGTGGCCTGGATCTTAGGATCTCTCCCCTAATCTCCTTGTACTGATCCTGGTGAGATTTCACACTTACACTTTCCAGGAAATACATGTCCTGAGAGCCAGGAGGAATCTTCTCTGCACCTTTTGTACAGCTCCCGCAGACAGGGAATAGACTTGACATCCCCCACCTTTTCCCCTGGTCTGGTTCTCTTCTACCTATGCTCACAGCCTTGAGATGACCTCGGTGTTTGCCTGATGGCCACTGTTATCCCAGGTAGCTCAGGTTCTGAGAGTGCTGTCGGGCTTTCAGGACAGCCGGAGGGGATGGAAGGCCCAGGGATGTAGAAGTCCTGGAGGAAGGGAGGTTTGGCCTCCTTATCTGGGGCATATGCTGCCCTGTAGGACTGGCCTGTGTTTCCTAGACTCTTTCTACCTCTGGGCAGGCAGCTTCCTTGGATGCAGTCCCTGGTGGTTTGAGCTGTGTCTGGACTTACCATGTCTGAGAAATGGGCTGTTGAACATGTTTTCATGTTGTTTAGTTTTTGCCTGCAGACTTGCAGATGTCAGTTCTAAGGCTTAGAAAAAGAACTGGGGACCAGAATTTCTTAACCAAGTGACTTGTGGGGAGTGACAGCATTGGGAGAGGTCAGTCATGATGCCTGCCTCAGCCATTTCCTGAGCCCCAGCACAGGGACCCAATACATGGGGAGACTGAGGTGCCATGAATAAGGGTATCCATTCTGTTCTGAGGATGACAAGCCAGAATGGAGCTATGCTGTAGAGCTTCTAGACACACACTCTTGGTGACTGTCCTTTTCCTCTTGAGTGATGAGTACCAGCAGTTGTACCTGCTGAACTTGACAGAAACAGGGACATTGGCAGTGCCACAAGGCTGTTAAGCGGTTCAAACAGAAGAAGCACATTTAAGCACCTGCCTTCTTACCTTAGACAGATGTGCTGCAGGGAAGACAATGTGATAGAATCTCATGTGACATGGTTGGCCCTGTACCATGATTCTTTTTGTTATATTTCATTCAGGGATGGGTTTGTAGTTCCAAGGTGGCCAGTTTCTTTTTAGAAAATGATTGACAGAGCATTTGGGTAGCACACGGCCCCCACAGTCAGCTACTGCTGTAGGATGTTCACAAAAGTAAGCCTCTGCCGAGCAAATGTAAGTAGGGCAGGTGTGCCATGTAGGACAGAGCACATGCAGCGGAGACCAGTGCTTGTGTGTTGCCCTCTCCTGTCCCCCAGAGCTGGCCTATATGCATGTGTACACTTGCACACTAGCCCCTGAGGTGAGCTGGGGAGAGCTACAGCCTCTGTGCCATCAAGCCAGGGCACAGTGTAGAGGGGCCAGAGACCTGGGGTGCCCAAAGTACAGCACTCTCCACTCTGTCCACAGCCTGGGAGCTCTGGAATGAAGGATCTCTCTCTCTCTCTCTCTCTCTCTCTCTCTCTCTCTCTCTCTCCCTCTCTCTCTCTCTCTCTCTCTGTGTGTGTGTGTGTGTGTGTGTGTGTGTGGGTGGCAGCTGTCAAGAAGTGGAAAAAAATAAGCTGTAAGGCCTCTTGCAAATTGATCTTCCATCATGATTGTTGCTGGCCTTTGTAAAAGGGTTTCTTGAGGCTCTGGCTAAATACAGATGCTCAAGTCAGTGGGTCTTGTGTGGAACTCAGGAATCTGCCTTTACAAATGCAGTCTGTCTCTTTGAAAGGGTAAGGAGAGGCAGGAAGCTCTGTTTTATCCTAGAGGTTCACACTCTCCAGTGCTTTGATTTGGGGATTCTCTCCAGGTGTGGCTCTCTCCAGGGATATGGGGCATGAGTGTCCTCTTTAGCTCTGATTGCCTGCCCCACTGAGAGGTGGGAGCCAGTGCTCACTCCCTGCAGCTGGATGTAAAGGATGCCTGATTTTTTTAAAGTTCTATAAGGCATAGTCACATCAGCCTCCTTCCTCCTTATGTTGGTGGATGATGGGTACTAGTCTTTATCATAGCCACACAGGCTATATAGTTGGGAACCTAGAAGGAGAGCAATAGGAACTTCATAAACTTTACTGTTAGGTGCTATGGGAAGAATCTAAAAGAAAAGACCTTTGAGTTGATGAGAAATTACCTGAATTTAAGTCCAGCTCTGGACCTTGCATGCTTTTAAGGAACTCCCAAGCACCACATCTCATTTTCTACTGTTGTGAAATGCTGACAACAGTTCTGGATCTCAGGTTCACTGAGAGGAATTTAACTCCGTGAACAGGTCAGCTGGCTTCATCCAAGAAAACCATGATCCCTGGGCAGGTGCAGGTATTGCGCCTAAGGCCAGTCTGCAGGCTTGTGATCTTGTTATAGATGGAGGATCGGCGCGACAGCATGCTGGAGACAGCCAGGCACTGTTTCACATCTGCAGCCCACTGTGAGGGTGATGGTGATGAGGAGGAATGGCTCATTCACTACATGCTGGGCAAGGTGGCTGAGAAGCAGCAGCAACCACCGACTGTGTACCTGCTGCACTACCGGCAGGCTAGCCACTACCTGCACGAGGAGGCTGCCCGTTATCCTAAGAAGATCCACTACCACAACCCACCTGAATTGGCCATGGAAGCCCTGGAGGTAACATGGCAGGTCCAGGGGGAGGAAGGCTGGGCAGAAGGGGCTGCTTGCTCTGTCTCCCTGGGGACGTAGCTCACAGTCCCAGGGGCTCCCTTACAACCCCACTGGTACTATCTCTTCTCAGCAGTTTCATGTTCAATTTAATTCAGGCAGCCTGTTCTCTCTTGTCCTGAGAGAGCTTGCCATCCTTTTGGAGAGAATGAGTGCTTTGTTTTTAGTTCTGAGGAAACAACCTTCCTCTACAGCATGCACATTCTTACTGGTCCTTCAGTGCTGCATCCGTAATGGCATAGGCATTCAGACCTGTTGCATGGCAGGAGGAGGGTGGTCACTCTTGCCCCTAAGCTGCAGGTAGGCACCTAAGGCCAAGTGAGGCCTCCATCTGTGCCCAGGGGCTAGCAGCTTAGAGGGTGAGGCCAGGATAAAAGCCAGCTGCCCTTGATCACACAGTGATGTGTTTTGTTTCGTTTTTCCACTGCTGCTTTAAACCAGAGCCGTGCTTTATTGCCAGGATTTGCTTTTAGGATTCCTTGAACCCTTTTGATGAAGGATCGCCTATTGTTGACAGCAGTCCTGACCAGTAAACTCTCTTAGGGGTGAGGAAACAAAGAACACAAGTGGAAATGTAGTGCTGCTTTTCTCGGCCTAGGAATCAAACCTCCCCAAGGTCCTGAGCATGGTAGCTTTACCCTTTTGGAGCTACAAATGCTGACCCTTGGCCCATCCCACATGGCTAGCGTGCGTCCTAGAATCTGGGCAGAATCTATTTGTTTTCCTGCTTCTGTGGGCACGGGTTTTTGTTGTTTTTGTTGTTGTTTCCTTCCCTTCCCCCGATTATAAATTTGATATGTATTTTTTAAGAGTCATAAAATTCTCAAAACTATAAAACATCAAAGTCCACAATAACCCTGGTGTTGTTCCCTCCACCCCCAATCTGTACTAATGGTCTAGCACCTATGTTCTTGAAGGTCTAGGTATTTTTCCCTATTATTGTGGGGGTAGGAACACTGTCCTAGGCTTTTGTAGCCCCTGTTTTCATTGGTCAAGATGTGCTAGGAGGTATGGAAAGCTCTCCTGCCTGCCCTGTACCTTCTATTTGCTCAGAGCATTTGCTTACCTGAATGGCCTCTTTGTGGACTTTGCCAGGATAGTTAGTGTGAGGAAGTATGCTTCCCTAGCCTTTTGTCAAAGAGCTCTTAGGAGTGTTTCCAGGGGTCAAGGTTTAAAAGTGGAGTTGTAAACTACTTGCAGTTCTGACCATGGCATCCGATTACTCCGGAGAATGACACTGGCAAGCATGTTGGTTCTCTTGCCATGCTAAGAACCTCTAATACTTGCCAATTTTGTGATCAAACAACAAAATATTGCACTTGGCAAATTGAGAACAGGGATCAAGAGTTCCAGACCACCCTCAGTTACATAGCAGGATTTAGGTTAGCCTGGGCTACATCAGTTCTTGAGGCAGTGCCCACTGGATGCTACTGTCATTACCTACCATCATGTGCTTTGATTACTGGGTTTGAGTTAGAATGTTGACAGTGTCCAGTTTAATTTTCAGGGTTTATTTGTTGGGGTGGGGGGTTAAAAGCTAAAAAAGACAGGCAATGTGTGGTGGCTTGTCTCTCGGGGCAGCAGCCTATTTACAGTGTAGCTGCTTCACCTGTGGAACAGGCCTTAGCTTGGAGAATGCTGCTTGTTATGCCCAAGGTATTGTTCTAGGTATACTTCCGGCTCCATGCTTCCATCCTGAAGCTCCTGGGCAAACCTGATTCTGGGGTTGGTGCAGAGGTCCTGGTCAACTTTATGAAGGAGGCAGCAGAAGGGCCTTTTGCCAGGGGCGAGGAGAAGAATACACCCAAAGCATCCGAAAAGTGAGTACTGGTTTGCATGGACCAGGGTGGCCCATCTTCTGTAGGGCAATATTCAGAGGAGGGCTGCTGGATAAACTGGACCTCAGAGTCTGATCTGGGGCCAAGCCATTTCTGTTAAATCTGCTGCCCCTGTTCCCTTTACTCTGTAGCTTTGGCTGGTGCTGCCCTACCTTCAAGGCTGAGTCCTGGGGAGAAGCCAGCCCCTCCTTCCTGCTCCAGTGGAACTAAGCTTTGTTCTGTGTAGAACATAGTAAAAGTTTTACTTTTTTCTCTTACCCAGAACTCCAGCTGGATGACCTCTGAGGCCCAGTGTGTGGTCTGGAGTCTCAGTTGCTTGGGCACTGATCACTCTTCCCCTGACACCTCTTACTGTAGCATTTCTACCCGCTCATCCTGTCTCTAAGGCCCCACCTGGCAGCAGGACCCAGCTGAGAAACCTGTGCCCAGGCCTGACCCTAAGACCTGCCTGTTCATGGCTGTAGGCAGTCATATGGTCTGTGCCTCCAGCTGAACAGGGCTCAACCCTGCCCAAGCAGTGTTTCCTCTGCTTGTGGGGAGAGATGAGCACCTGGGCGATAGGCCAGTTAGGTTGGTACAGTGTGCTCAAAAGTTACAGATTGGTGTTTGCTACTCATAAAAGGGTTCCAGGATACAACAAAATTTTTATTGATCATAATTCTGTCCTGAAAAAAAAATAATTCAGATATGTGGATACATTGCAGTTACAGGAAATCAGACATACGTACGTAGACTAAAATGTGACAGGTCTGCCTTGTCACCAGAATTGGCTATTATTTAGTTTAATTTCTCAAATAGTTTTCTGTGTATTTGTACACAGTTATTTGCACATATGCAAATGCAGGTTTATTTTGTTTCTGTGATACAAAAGAATTAAACCCAGGGCCTTGTACATGCTAGGCAAGTGTTCTACCACTGAGGTCTCCTCCAGGTTTAAGTTAAAACAAAGCAAGGCGGGGCTGCTTGTGGAGGAGCCTCCTCAGTGCAGAAGTTTCTTGCTTTTGTGGGTTAGAATTCAGAAAAGAGTAACTTTGTATGCCTTTTATTTAAAAAGTTGACTGGTCAAAAGTGTAAGCATGCCTTCCCTGCCACTGATTCTCACCTGGCTGAAGAGCCCTGACCAAACTCCAGACTCCATGGTGAACTTGCTTGCTTTCTCTGACCCTAACTCAAACAGCAGGGCTGTCTCTTCTCTCTGCCCAGGCCCCCACCTGCCCCATGCCCCCAAGCAGTCATGAACTTTTCCAGGCTATCTCCGATGTTTCTTTGTCTCTGAAACTATGATAAAAACCTCTTCAGACTTCAGCAAAGAAAAGAACAGCTGAAGGTGTTGTTCTAGTCTGCTTTTCCCTTCAACGGTGTGTCTGGGACCCACCTGTGCTACTCTGCTTGTCACTTTTCCTGCCTCATACCTAGTCCTGCGATAGCATGGATGTGCCGTGCTTCATGTGATTATTTCCATAGATATGAGGGCTGTTTCTGCTTTCCCCCCACCTCGCAGTGCTGTAGCAGAAACCCTCGGACACTAGTGTGTAATTGTTTGTTTGTGCAGAAAGGTTTTGATTTGGTGTGCATGCTGAGGTAATGCTTGTCACTTCCCCTGCAAGGTCACCTGAGCCTGAGACCACGTGCTGTTAGAGCCTGGCTAGAGAGGTTGGGCAGCATCCAGTTAGAGACTGCAAGCTATGGGGGTGGTATGGAGGAAATCTTCCCTAGAGTACTAGCCAATAAGACAGGGGCCACCCAAGGTATGTGGAGCAGCCAATCCTGGGGAAGCTGCTGACCCATAGTAGTACATTTATTTTACGGTGATAGGGACTTTGACTTGTGCCTCTGTTCCACAGGGAGAAGGCCTGTCTGGTGGATGAGGACTCCCACTCTTCAGCTGGGACAGTGCCGGGCCCCGGAGCCTCCCTCCCCTCCTCCTCTGGCCCAGGTCTGACATCCCCACCTTACACAGCCACTCCGATTGACCACGATTACGTCAAATGTAAAAAACCCCATCAGCAGGCGACGCCGGACGGTATAGTGCCTGTTCTCCCTACTGTGCCCAGGGTGGCACACCAATTGTGGGGAGGGTGCTTGAGCGACTTCATTTGTCGCTTTGTTTTGGTGAGGGCGGTGCTGGGTCTGGAGTGACACGGGCAATGTTGCGGCTGTTCATTTACCTCATGGATTCACGGTGCTTCTTGTGCTTCCAAGACATACTCAGAGTCGCCATCTGCTACTCACCCACTTGGGAGGCAGGGGAGGGGCAGATCTGGCTGAGGCAGCTTGCTTTTGAGCTCTCATTTTCCTGCCTGCAAAACAGGGATACCAACATCTTCTTTGAATGACATTTGGAAAACCCTGTCAGTTGCCTGGAGTGACTCTTGGCACTGTCAGCTCCATGTGGCCTACATCCGACCGCAGAACGTTGTCATGGCCCTCTGTCCTTTAGTGTAGGTGGGCCAGAACTAATTCTAAATCTGTCACTCTCAGGCATCCAAATAGGATGCTGATGGGGTCAGCTAGGACCGTTTAAAGCTGTTCCATGTGGGGTGAGGCAGGTGGCGACTATTCAGTCACATCCCTTACTAACATTAGGAGGCTTGCATGCTGGCCTATAGCTTAATCTGTCCATGTTCTCACCTGTACAGTAACAAGCTGGTGACAGAGTACTTGGGATCAGCAAATTGATGGACGTAGAGGGTCAGTGAAGTGGGCATTAGAGAGGTGGTACTGATGCTGAAAGGCACCGTCACTCCCATGTCACTCATCTCATCTGGCTGTGGGCAAACAGGCCTTGCTCTGCCATCCAGGACAATGATGGAACTCTCCTGGGTGGGTAAGAGTGGTACCAGGGCTCTTCCCCTGTCAGGTGGTTCTTAGGGGAAGGATGGACTCTCTGGATACCATGGTAGCTCTCACTTTGAGGTCCAGCAGAGAGCTGAGGGGACAGACTGTATTGCCTTGGCTCCAGCACCCTGCTGAGATCTGCCTGGTATACCCATTCATGAAGAGCATGGGCATCTGTTCCAGCTCACAGCACTGAAAGCCCCAGGGAAGGATGACACAGTGGCCAGGGTTTCTCTCCTTTGGTGATTTCCTGGAAGAATAGCACCTTTGAACATCCCCTCGTAGGTTTGGCTTGTTGAAGAGAGACTGAGGATCTGTGTGTGCTATGTCTCCATTACCTGCCACGGGTTGTCTTTGATGAGTCCCTGTGTTTACAGCTCTCCAGAGCAGTCATTACTGACCCCTAGGAGCTGACCCCTAGGTCCTCCAGTCTCCAGCTCAGCAGATTCCTCTATCTAAGAGCCTCTTGCTCTTCTTTGTTAACTCCAATTAAATCGGGAGAACCACACTGCTCCAAACTTTGAAGTTGAAGGTAACAGTAGAAGCAGACTGTGCCCTGTTAACTTTCTGCTAAATACTCCTGGAGAGGATTCAAACACCATGCCAGAGTCCTCAGGAGAGAGGCTGCCCTTTTCAGTGCTTTGTGTTACAGGACCCTGTCATGTGCTTCTAGGCTGGGGAGGACCTGCACCAGTTTTGCAGCCCCCTGGCTAGCTCAGATTGCAGGTACCAGGGGCTTGGCTATCAGCCCACAGGATTGGTCATGCTTTGAGGAGCAGGAAGGAGGGAGGCAGGAGTACCTCAGAGGAGCCTATGCCATCACTTGGCACTGATAGTCTTACTAACCCATATGGGCACATGTGTGACCATAGAGCCAGTAGGAGGCTACTGCAGAGGTTGGGAACTGGGTGTGGTGTGTTTATGGTGCTAACCTATTTGTTCTGGAAGTCTGCAGAATAAGAAAGTTCAGATATACTTTCAGTGGTTTGAAAATTATTCCTGTTAACTGAAGCCACTGTGTTCCCGCACCCCATCTTTGTCCAGTCCCAATGTGTAGCAAAGCATGTCTTCAGAACCTCCAGCCTCTTCACCCTCTGCATCCTTAAAGAAATGTCTGTGACAGGAAAATAATTAGAGCCCTAGAATAGCTATCCTCTTCAGATGTTGTAGTTTCTCTGGTTCCTAGGGAAAGGTCTAGACCTTAGCAGCAAGCAGATTGCAAGTCAAGGCATTTGCTGGTAGCTTGAAGCCACGCTACCCGCTGCTACTCCTGCTTCATGATCTAACTGAGGACAGGGGTATTAATACTTCTCTTTAGTTAGAGTCACTCTCCCAGTGCAGCTAGGGTGCTGGGTACTTCTAGCCTAATGCCTCTTTGACTAGGGAGCTGTTAGAGGTCAGATGGAGAGGCAAGGGTAGTAGAGGGCCTACAGTCAAGACCTCTGAATTCCAGCCTGGCTCCCTGTTTACAAGCTCAGCTTCCTTAGACATGGGCCTTTTTTGGTTTGCCTTAAGGGTGTAAAAGTATTTGCACAGCCTGGCCTCTTCCTAGAAGCAGTTTTTCAGGTCATCCGTGAAGAAGGTACATGAACTGGATAGTACCTCATAGAGTGAGAAGCCAGGTCCTGGGGTATGTCATCAGTCTTGGTTTGTATCCCAACTTTGTAGCTGAAGTGTCGCATCAGGAGGTGTAGGCAGTGCCAAATGAATCATCAGGTGGGTTGTAAGTAGCTTGCCATTTGAATGTAGCTCCTTCCTAAGACCCAGCTTCACTGTCTGAACTGTTCTGACTTGCAACCTTGTGTTGCCTGCACTAGAGGTGGACACTTCTTATAGTCTGTCACACTTGGCGAAAGCTTTGGGATTGGCCCCTGAGACCACAGTAGCCAGCCATCACATCAGCTCTTCTTAGCAAGGTAGCTAGACTGACCAAATTGAGACAGAGAGGGAGAGGAGAGGGAAAGGTGGAGGTGGGGTGCCCAGTTGATAGAGCTGTTTTCCCATCTCAACTAACTTCTTCCCGGCTACTGTATTTCATATTTAGACTTCCTGTCTAGGGAAAAAGTGACATGAGAACTACATTGTAACCGTTGGGGGGGGGCTCCCAGTGATTGCTATGTGTACATGGCAGATGGCAGAAAGTAATTGTTGAGTAGAATCTCTTGTTGCCCACATGCTAGTTAGTACAGGTGTCTGCACATGAGTACGTGTGTGAGCAGTTAGGCTTTTCCACATAGCACTCTATGCTCTCAGTAACAGGCTTCAGGCAGGTACCTGCAGGATGGTAGCACGTCTCCATCTTCACAGCCACCATCGGGCTTGACAGTGGCCTTGTTTCCCTAAAAGAAAATCAAGATGAGGGCAGGCAGGGCTCCCTGCATGTTGGGGCAGAGCTGAAAGAGAGAATGGTCAGAGTCTCTTCCCAGGCTAGGTATGAGGCTGATTGTACAGATTGTATTTCTGTGTTGTTGGTGGTGCCTCAGTGAAGGCTGCGTGGAACAGGACTATTCTGAAATGGCTCTGGCCTTCATTTGATCAGGCTTAATTGACGTTCAGGAAATGTCAGTAGCAATATCTATTGGATAAAGAGCCTTGCTGTTGCTTATCACATTCTGTGTCAGTTGAGAATGTCAAAGCCAGGAAAGGGCCTCAGAGGTCAGAGGACTGGCCCTGTGGGATGGTCTGTGGTTCTTTAACCAGTGTTTGCCCAAATCCATGTAGGTCTTCCGGCAGCAATATGCCAGATGCACAGAACAGCCCTGTAGGCCTAGAGAAAGTAGGCTCAAGTCAGTCAGGCACATTCAGTCAGGCACATAGCTGAGCAGTGGGGCAAACCAACAGCACTGTAGGGGTGAGATTGCATGGCCCAAAGGTCTGGTTTGGTTAGGGGTAAAAGGCCTAATTTAGTGAAGATCTATGGTCTATATCAGCAAAGGGAACAAAACCAGGAGTCTTGGGAGCTGGTATCTATCTAATGCAGGACAGAGCTACCCAGGAGCCCCATGCCCCAGGTTGTAGAGAGTCCGGCTTCCTAGGGTACCACGCCCTCTTTACAGCCGTCCATCCTCACCCACCATTCTGTCACTGTTGTGTGCTGTTTTCATCACGTTCACTCCACACTGCCTCCACCAATATTGCCCGTGCTGCCCCTAACCCTGCCCACACTCTGTTCTCCAGGCTTTGTCTTTCTGCTTGCACCTGTCACGGCTCGCTTCAGGGAACAGTGCAGACCGCATGCTCAGCCCTCAGTCCGGCTCCCTGCTTCCCCTGTGACCAGGAGCACCTTCATGTCTGCCGGTCCTGTGATTTCGAGAATGTGTGTTTGATGTGCTTGGCTTCTGCCAACTGCCCATTTTCCCAGTTCTGGCCTGATACAGAGGCACTGGTAGCCTCCCCCCCCCCCGAAAGTTCTCCTGTCTCCCTGCCTGGCAAGTAGTTCAGGCCTGTATTTCCATTGTTTTGTTCATTCTTTCTAAAAACAACAAAAAGGCAACAGACTCTATAAGATACCAAATTCTTTTTACGAGGACAAGTATAAAACTGCAAATTGTGCACAGTAGCTAAAACTAAGGTGGCCCTGGCTATTAAGGGCCAGGGTTCCAAATGACTATTGAGTCGGTCCTGAGCCCGATCTTCACCCTGCCTTCCTAGGGAGAAGGGTGGGTTGGTTTTTGTGGGAGCTCCATATTCCTATACACGGACCTGACCAAAATGGGAGAGTCCCAGGGGAGCTCATGTGGTTGGGGACAGAGCCAGTCACTTCCTTTCTGTTCTTGTCTTATTCTTACCCTTTCTGAGAGCCTCTTTCAGGCCATTGCTGACGATGGCAGCTGCTGTGTGCTAGGCATGGAAGAGGGCACCATGGGGAAAATCAAGATGAGAGTGCCCCGAGCCCTGCTGTGGTTAGACCCGCATGTCCCTAGGTGGTGCCTTGAGACAGTGGTTGGTTCTCTGGGATTTGTGGATAGGGGTGACTTTAAGTCTACAGGACACTGAGGGAGGTTTGGGGTGGGGGCAAAGACAATGAGGGTTAGAGAGCCCTGCAGTGTGTGGTTGCTGGGTGGTCGGGGTGGGCACAACGGGATGTTGTGGGGAAAGAACTTGGGAGAGTAGCTTGGGTGGGACTCTTTTCTGCAGGCAGCAGAGTGACAGGGCCACAGCGACTCCTGCCTCGGCTCCAGACAGATTCTCCTTGTCTTTTATTACAAGAGCTTTTTTTCTTGGGTGCCTGGGGCCATCCCCAGCAATGGCCAGGTCCCAGAGAAGAGGTAAGGACTCGGCAAGGGAGGATTGAGTCAGGCCATTGGTTGTCAAAGAATCTTGAAGCCTGACTGATCAGCAGTCAGAGTGCTTCTTTATTTGTACAGAATTCAGTAAGCAGGGGTAGATTCGTGTTGTTCCAAAACAGAGATCACATCTTTTTTGTTTTCAGACTCATGTTTCGCTTTCTCTTTTGTATCTTTTAGTCATCGTTGATAAACTATGACAATAGAGTTTCTTTTACAATCATTTTTACTCATCAACCATATAACCCAACTACTAGGCAGCTCTTCCAGTTTCAAGAGCACTAGAAAGAAAGAATATCTCCAAGCCAGCCTGAGCAGATTGCCATGTCCCGAGCAATGTATTTTTTTATTCTTTGGTCATAGGCTATCATAGCGGCTCTGTACAAGTTAACTTTTCTAAGCAAGGGACGTCCTGACACCTCATTCTGTTATCATCTTTCCACACCATTCTTTGCTCATTAGTGTAGTGTAAGTCCCTGTGTAGGGCAGAGGTAACTCCAGCTGAGCTGTGTTGCTATACATGCTACATACTCACCTGAGTATATAGTGGGAAGAGGCTTGTACTTTGTTCTGGTTATCTTGTTCCTGAGTAAGTATGGAGCACATGTTCCAAGCGTGTCTCAGAGCCTCATAGGAGACCTCCAGGGCATGAGAAGGTCTTCCAAGTAGATAAGAACATCTCCCTAAACTTGGGAGAGGTGCTGTGTTCAGGACTTACCTGGGGCAGCTTAGATGCAGCCTTCCTGGGAGAAGGCACAAATGATTCTTAAGAAATTGCCCAATGATCTAATATCCTTAGGTTTGCTGGGTCTTTGTCAAGCAGCTGTGCTGGCTTTGTGACTTTTGCCATTCCCATCAGATATGACTGTGCCATCTGGGAAACACAGCTAGCTGTGTGCTGCCAGCTGTCCTGGTGTCCTCTTCTCTTGGCGATTGAGCTCAGAATGTGCTGCTCACTAGCCTTAGGAATGTGGGAAGCCTGTTGAGTTCTTCTTGGCTAGTGTCTCCTCTGACCTGAGATACAGAGTAAGAGGAACAGAAGACCCTTTTTTCTTCCCTGTGGATATCAGACTTCCAGCGCCACTGTCTGAGCAAGGTGGAGCTCATTGCTTCATTGGCCTACTGAGATGCCCTGCTGCCCACCTGCTGCTTGCTTCTATCGGGGCTTCTATGTTTCTGGTGATTCTTGTTGGTGCCTTTGCATCTCCTCAGCCTGCTATTATGAGTGACACCTCTGTTACCTATGACCATCCCTGTTCCTGGTAGACTCATCCTTTTCTGGTAACTGGCTAGCAAAGACCAGCTGGAACGAATTTTGCCTAGTTGAAAATTTTTCAGAATGTTGATTCTACTTGAACTTGTGGTTTTGGAAGCTTGTTTTCTGGCTGGCAGACATTCTGATCTCTTTGGGTTCACTGGCCAGCATCATTGCAGTCTGATGGCATGGTCACATGTCTCTCTGCATGCTCCCTGGCCTAAGGGGGTGTAAGCAGGAGCTAAGTCTTAGGCTGGAACAAGGGGCACAAACACATTGAAGGAGGTTCTGGAAACTCACACCTCATAAGTAAAGTCTCTTAGACTGTCTGGCCATTCTGTGGCATTGAGCATAGTTAAACCTGGTTAAAGGAAGACTCAACACAGAGCCCCTTTCACAGCACATGGGACAGGCTGTGTTTCTGTCACCAAGCCCACCTCCTTTCCTCTTTATGGTGGGCTCTTGTTCCTTTGGATCCTGTCCTGGAGGTAGAGAGTACCAGGGCCTCATCAGCAGGTGACTGGCAGCTGTACTGCCCTCAGGACTCAGAGAGGGCAGACAGGAGTGGCTCCTGTGCCTTTGTATGAGTAAGAGACTCAGATATTTAGCTGGACAATGGTGACACAAGCCTTTAATCCCAGCACTAGGGAAGTTCTAGGACAGGCTCCAAAACAATACAGAGAAACCCTGTCTCAAAAAACAAAACACTCACACACACACACACACACACACACACACACACACAGAGAGAGAGAGAGAGAGAGAGAGAGAGAGAGAGAGAGAGAGAGAGAGAGAGAGAGAGATTTCTCATCTTGCCCCAACTGTTCATTACTATGAGGAAAAATGTTCAGGGCCGGCCTGTAGTCAGCTTGCTGGTGTCAAATCATCTTTCCTGTTAGCCACCAAGCAACACTCCAGCTTCTGAGACTCAGGCAGAACTGGGCTGTGGGCTGTGTATGGTTTCTATCACATTCCTGTCACCCAGCCTGATGGTATCTTTGACTGAATTTTTAAAACATTGTATGTGCATAGTTATTTTTTTCTGAATTTATGTCTGTGTACTGTGCATGTGTCTGGTGCCCAGGGAGGTCAGAAAAGGATGCTGGATCCCCCAGGACTGGAGTTACAGACAGTTGTGAGCCTCCATGTGGGAATCAAACTTAGATCTTTTAGAAGAGCATCCGGGGCTGAGTCATTTCTCCTGTCCCTGGGCTGAGTCTTGACATTCCTAAGTCAAAGGGCTTTCTATAGGTTTCTTGCTTTGTCTCAAGACCAGGCCAATCCCAGGAACCCCTCAGAGATGTAGCTGGTGGCTGAGACAAGGGACATATGTGGCCCTCTGCAATCCACCAGGAGAGTAGTCTTGGCTTTAGTAGCATTAGCCAAGCACCCATTCAGACCACGCCAAGGCCTCTGCGTGCTCAGGATCAGCCTCTTTAGGACCCTCAGCTACAGGGTCCCAGGTAAGGTCTGCAGAGCTTGGGGGCAGCTGTGTAGAGGTGGGAGGACCCTCCCTGGTTTCTTTGTCCAGTGTGCCTGAGCCATGCATTATGTATATTGCGACCAAGCTACATTCAGCTATCCAGGAAACATGTTGTATTGGCCAGGGAGGGTCAGTGTCTCCCTAAAGGCACAAAGTGGTGAGTGGGAACCCCACCCAAAAGGAAGCTGACCCAATTCTCCCAGAAGTCTCCCCAACTCCTGGCCGCCTTCAGTGCACTGGCCCTTGCTTGGCTATATGCCTGGTGACCTGAGAAAACACCCTTGCAGGGGGCCTTCTGGGAGTCAGGAGGAAGCTGGTCAGTAGCATCCTTTTTCCTTCTGCCCCACTGGTAAGACTCAAGGGGAAGGCTTCCTGCCCAGGAGGAGAAGCTGCCCTAGGCTTCCCACACGGTGCCCCTTGTCACTCCCCAGCAACTGATCTGACTTCGGACTCTAAGGCTGGCTTGTGTTCTGGGAGAGCTGCTAGTCTCTGTTGTTGTCTTTGCCCAATTTCACTCAGCCCCTAGCTGTTCGTTCATCAGCTGGTGGCAGGTAGAGGGTGCTTTTAGCATATTCTGTAATGCTCCTGGCAAACCTTGTCTGTTTTGTCTGAGTGTTTGCCCCCCAAAGGTCCTCAGCCAGCTGACCCTGAGAAGATGTGACTCCCGAGGAGAGAAGGGAGGTTCTGTATGCATGCCCTGCTGAAACAACCTGTTTATTTTTAGATTGAATCCGGACAGGTAGCTTAGGCTGGCCTTGAGTCACAGAGATTCTGCCTCAGCCTCCTGAGTACTGGAGTTAAAGGTGTGCAGCACCACACCAGGCTTGGAGCCACACTATAGGAGCTTTTCATTTGTCTTTACCCTCTTGCTCTAAAAGAAGGGAAACTTGACTTCTTTCTGAACAGTTGGGTTCTTGATGTGGAACCTTGAGTGTTGTCTTGGAGTGTATAATCAGGACCATTTTAAATTACCCCCAATTTCATATTCACCAGACATGCAGGAGCAGGTTAGAAATGGGATCCTGAACTTTGTATCCCATTAGTGTCTTATTTGAAGAAATTCACCTCAACTGGCTGTGGTAACTACTGCCAGTAATCCCAGAAGTGAGGAACCTGAGGTAGGCTAGGACCCCAAGTGCCAGGGCATAGTTGGCTACATAATAGGATTCTTTTCAAAGGAAGAGAAAGAAGAGGGATAGAGAGGCAGCAAGATGACTGGCTCACCAGGCAAAGACATATCTACCAAACCTGAGGACCTACACAGTACACTCTCTGACTGACCCCCATGTACACATGTGGGACATGTGTGCATGCATGTTCACATACACACAACAAAAAGAAAGTGTACTTTGACGTTTTTTAATTTTGTCACCAGAGAAGGTGGCTCAGTGGTTAAGAGCACTTGCTTCTCCTCCAGAGGACCCTGTTCAGCTCTCAGCACCCATGTTATGTGGCTCACAACCTCCTGTAACTGCAGCTTCAGGGATTAAACACCTTTGGCTCTGAGATCACCTGTACTCAGGCACATGCCCGCATGCACACACATACCTACACATAATTAAAAATAACAAAAACCAAATCTTAACATTTTTTTAGTCTTGAAAGAAGTAGGAGAGAGAAGATATTTGTCCTCTTTCATTTTTTAAAGTTTTTGTTTTGTTTTGTTGAAGACAGAGTCTCATGTGATGTAGGTGGTTGGTCTCAAACTTTACATGTAGCCAAGGATGATCTTAAGCCTCTGACCCACTGTGTCTCCTAGTGAATGTTGGAATTATAGGTATACACCACCACATTTGGTTTATGTGGTGATGCTAATTGAGCCCAGGGCTTTATTCATGCCAGACATCCTACATCCACTTGTTGTCTTTTATTTCTAATGCATGTAAGCCCCCAGAATCCCACGAGCAGGCAGCAGCTTTGCCAGTTCTACTTTCCACCCCAGCTACCCAGTTCTGCCATGATTGTTTTGTACAAACTCTAATTCCTAGGCTCTGCCTAGCACTGCCACCTGTAAGTATTGCCACAGGACTGGTGATTGTGGCTGAATTAGCTGTGCTTCTCTTAGGGCTGCTTCATACTGCACTCATCCCTGTAAGAGAACTGTAGCGCTCCCACAGCATCCTTGGGACCGATGGCAGCCTGGGCTCCACCAGCTTTTAAAGATTCTCATGCAAGTGAAGTGCATCCATGGACCTGTCCCTCTTTGATCCCTCTCCTGTGGCTGCTGTTGGCTGTCACTGTTACTCTTACAAGGCTTAAGAGAGTGTTCTCTCAGTTGGGCGTTGCTTTTCAGTGGAGCGCAAGTCTCTGTTCTGTCATCTCTTCTTGCCCACACCATTTCTGCTGTAGTCGTCCCTACATTGTTTTTTGGTCCCTTTGTGTTGAAGTGTTGAGAGGGCATTAGCTCATTAGGAGTAAATACCCATTTGCTTAAGTCAACCCTCTGTTTTTGTAATGATCACAGCTGGGATTCCACCAAACTGGCAATCCTTTAGGCCTGGAGCCTAACAGCTTGAGAGCCAGTGAGCTACTGGGGCAGTCTGCCAGTGAATGAGATCACCCTGTCCAGGCTTGCTTCCTGAAGCTCAGTGTTGGATATACTTCTCAGTCAGCATTGACTGCAGCGTGGTTACTGGTGCCTGAGATGAGCCGGCCCCAGTCTGACTCTCATGGAGACCTTAGCAGCAGGGACAAGGCCTGCCCTGTCCTGGAGGCTTTGAGGCCTCTGTAGCATTGCCCAAGCTATCTATGTTCCCTGTCCAGGCCAAAGTGACTGCTGCTGTTAATGTGTGTCAGGAAATAGACCCTGTGGAGATCCCATGTTTAAGAATAAGGACACTAAAACTTATGGTTAAAGAAAAAACAAAACATGAAATGGGGGCCTTAAGACAGCAGTTATTTAGCCCTGTTTGTCCAGCTAGTCAGTAGCAGATCTGAGATTGGAGTGTGGGCCTGAGACCCTTAAGTTCAAAGTTCTTCAACAAGGGCCAGCAAGATGGATTACTTGATAAAGGCTCTTCCTGAGCAAGCCTGGTTACCTGAGTCCCATCCCTGGAGCCCACATAAAGAGGGAAGAACATAATGATTCCACAGAATTGTCCTCTGGCCTCGATATATATGCTGTAGCAGCACTCCCGTGTGTGTGTGTGTGTGTGTGTGTGTGTGTGCGCGCGTGCGCGCGCGCATGCATGTTTTAAGTTAATTGCACTGACTTTTTATTCGATATGGAAATATCAGGGTCTCCAGTTGTCATTCTCCTTCTACAAAGTTAGCAAGTAGACTGACTTCAGGGAGAAATGATTCCTTTACAGTTGGGACTCACGTTTGGAATTTCTTCTTAGTGTAGCGGGCCTGGCCTTTACCCCTCATTCAGTGCTCAGGAGGCCCCTGGAGTGAATGAAAGTGGGAAGAGCTCTTGGTCAGTGTGAGGCAACAAATACAGTTAGCTGCCGGGTTTCTAGCTTGGGTCTCAACCATCCATCACCCATTCTTACTGTTTCTAGCCAGCTGAAATGTATAACCTGTCACTTACTGGGCAGAGTACCATGCTACATGTTGACACCTGTGTCCCAAGGCCAGAGCAGTGGCGCAGGTGTTGGAGGCTAGAGCTAATTCTTGGTGTTGTCTGCATACCTCCCTGCTTGAGGTCAGTGTCTGGGCACTGGTTAAGAATGTGCACCTGTGTCCGCTGCAGTGTGGCTCAGTAAAACTCCATTCAGAAGGAAGCCTCTGATGGTAAGTTTGCTGCATTACTGACAAATCACACCCAGTCTCTGAAACAGTTATGTGTGGATAATTAAGCTGACATCTTTACTGTGTGCCAGGCACTGCTTCAGGCACTTTGTGTTTAATAACCTATGTAATTATGGTGACAGTCTTGGGAAGTGAGCACTGCTCCTTAGTTTTATATGGATGGAGACCAAGGTGCAAATATTTCCAAGCTAGGAAACTAGTTGGATTTCAGCACTGACAGCCTGCACTTCCGGAGTCCAAGCTTTCCACTCTGGAAACAGTTCCATCTTGTTTCGGATTTGCCCAGCTAGTGGCTTACACAGGCCCTCGGGATTGCCTGTTAGGTGCTAATATAGTCACCGGTATTTGATTTCTAAGGTTGTGAAGGAAGCCGGGAAGGGCCATGGAAACTTTCTACCTCTCTCTCTGTCCCTGTGCTCAGAAGCCATTGGGGAGACTCCTGTCAGGATGACTAGAGGACAGGTTCTTGTCTGTCTCCCAGCACAGCTGCTCTCCTTCAGATACAATGACTGTTTATCTCTTGTTTGTGTGTTCTTCAAATGTAGTTTATGCCTTAGGGCTAACAGAGTAGGCCATTAATCACCAGCAGCCTTCTAAAGACACTGTACTACACAGCAGTACCCAGCTTTTGTGTTGTTAATCATTTTACTTTTATGTACTCTATAAGGCTACATGCCCTTGCTGTCACTTCACTTTAGTTTTTGACACAAAGTCTTGTCTCATCAGTGCTGGTCTACAGAGAGTGTGGCTACATCACACCTGCCAGGAAGGTCTTCATGTTTAGCATCACACTAGCCATTTCTAGAGTGCTTAATTTCATTATACAGGTCCAGCTTTCTGTCTCAGTTCTTACTCGTTCTGCCATAACATTTCGTGTGACTTATATTTGCTGATAGTGAATTTACTCAGATTTTGCTTATTTGAGAAAGACCTCCATTTACTCCCCCCCCCCCCACAAGGAGGTGGGGCACAAAGATATTACCTGATGCATGTATTCTGATCAGAAGTTTGTAGGGTTTTTTTCTTTTTCTTGTTAACCTGTTAGAGCTTTTGTTTTTTCTTTGTTTCTTTCTACTTTTTGTTTTTGGTTTTTGAGACAGAGTTTCTCTGTTGACCTGGCTGTCCTGGAACTCACTCTGTAGACCAGGCTGGCGTTGAACTCACAGAGATCCACCTCCCTTTTCCAGGCATGGGCCATACCTGGCCTCTTAATCTTGGTTTCAGGAATCTTGAGTCTGCTCGTAT